>NC_137672.1:7811280-8144114 GCF_963422515.1 Blennius ocellaris
CTTCAGGCTGTAAAGGAAGACTTCAGGATTACATGAAGCTCCTCAAGTGAGTTTAGTGAAATAGTAACCATGAACTGCTTTGGAAAATGTACTTATATATTGTGTAACCGCCTTCCATTTGAAGTCTATTAATTGGTTCAATAAGCACAGCAGAGAGAGAGAGATAGCAGCTCTGACAGTGCTGTTATGTACAAAAATAACGTCTCTACCTTACCCACTCAAATGTAATAAACACTGCTCAGTGTCGTGGTTGTTAAATTCTCTCCATTGTAAATGAGAGTTGAGAAAACGATGTGTATATATATGATCAGGCCTACTTACACACTGTCACAGCTGTGCTTTTATTGCCGTCTCTCCCCTTCAGCAACTTTCTCTGTTTTTATACTCAAGTGCAGTGTGCTTGAACAAGAATTGGTTTGTTGTGCTCCATCCATCCATCCGTCCATCCATCCATCCATCCAGCCATCCATCCAGAGTCTGGGATATCCCCGCCACTGGATTTCCCATGAATGAGACATTCAGTTTGAAATCCTTTCAGATTCCGTGTAAGATCCTCAAAAAGTGCGGACAGATAGTATAAATCTCCCAGTTGTGCAACCTACAGCTCGCACTCCTCCAGGTGGGATTAGATGTTTGTACTTTAATTCTCAGTTCAATCTCGCACTAGTGGAAAAGCTGTGGACTGAAACAACTGTGAGAAGTGGTCATTTATGACGGAAAGCCCACAGAGTAATCGGTGTCGATTCATGGCTTGTTCAAGGTTGTTGCTTGGGCTCTAAAGGCTGTCAAAAGGAAGTTTGTTTTCTTAACATTGTATAAACCCTGAAACTGTAAACTAAATGAAGTTATACCTCACAGATTCAGTGAAGAATTTAATATTGATCTACTGAAGAGGGCCAGGCAAGGCAAATGTATTTATAGCACCATTCAAACACAGGGCCAATCGCAGTGCTTTCCAAAGAATTAAAAGAAATCCATACAAGCTTGACAAAGAAATGAAAGAAATATATTAATAAAAGGAATACGTTAAGGCATCAAAAATGAAAGAAATACATTAAAGCAAGCAATGAAGAAATTTAATCTCAATCTCCAGAGCGTAACATTTTTCACTGAGTGCTTCTACAACCTTCCAGTCACTGAGGGACCAAGTAGATCCTCCAATCAATTTCAATTGAGGGGAAACTTTGACTAACCTTCAATGAGATACAACAAGGTCAGCCAACCAACCAACTAGACAAACAAACAACCAACCAACCAACCAGACAAACAAACAAACAAACAACCAAATACCAACCATCCAGCTCGGGAACCAACCAACCAATCAACCAACCAGACAAACAAACAACCAACCAACCAACCAACCAGACAAACAAACAACCAAATACCAACCATCCAACTAGCGAACCACCCAACCAATCAACCAACCAGACAAACAAACAACCAACCAACCAGCCAGACAATCAACCAGCCAGCCAGCCAACCAACCAAACAACTAACCAACCAGCCAACCCACCCACCAACAGAAATAGGCTCAGATTCAAACTGAAGACATGAGGTCAATTGTGCAGCAACTGTTTAAAACAGTTCCAGGTTTGAGTTTGAAGTTGACACGATGACTGACATCAGTTTCAAACCAATAGCAATAGCGTGGCTGTCGACTGTGGATCTGCCACCTCTGGAAAATTATATATTGTGGAGGGGGTCTTTAAAGTGAATTGAAATAAAAAGTGAATCAAAAGAATAGCAGATATAGAAATAGTGTGTGAACGTAGAAGTGAGCATAGGAAGAAAGTAAAATCCGTATTTGTCAGATGGATGAAATCCAATATTCCCATAGAGGTTATACGTTTTGGTTTTTTTGTGTGTGTGGCGCCGTTCAACTACAAAAAACTAAAATGCGTCTCGACCTGTCAGCCACTGTTGTCTCACTTTGCCATTAAGAAACATAAATAAAACTATTGCTCTGTCACAATTAGCTGTCGTCATTGGTAGATCCTGCATGACCATATGACAAAATGACCTTTCCAACCTCTTACAACCGCAATCGTATAAAAAGAAAAACAGAAAAGCTACACACAAGCAAGCAAAATACCTAATCACCAAACAAAATTAGTTGTGGACTCTCGATTGACCTCAGGCGTGACCTCTAACCAGTCCCAGCTGTGACCTTCACTTTGCTCCATGTCAGCTGGAATCGGCTCGACCTCCCCTGCTTGAATAGCGCCGGTCGGCTTTTAAAGCATGGATGATAATAAAACAACTAGGTCAAAGACAATCAACGCCACGGATATCACAAGAATAGCTTCTTTTAGATCTCCAAATAAGCTTGATTTGCCCGGTCATGCCTTGTTCTCTTTTGTAGCGGAGTTTATAACTATAGGTATAACATTTTCCAGGTTTCGTCTGGCGGGCCTGCAGATCATCATTCCACTGAGGCTTCCACATGACCGCTTATCAACAGGTCAGGAGGGCCGTTCCTGAACAAACATGGCGAAAAGTCACTCTTTGTTGCAATCCTTCGTTGCACGTTGTTGAAGCATTTGTGTGGCATGAATGTCTGCAAGCATTCCTTCGGTCTAAATTGTGATTTTTATTTTATTTAAATTTGTTTTTGGTGTGGGGGGGGGGTAACTCTCCTTCCTGTCTTGTTACCTGATGTATTCAGGCCATCTGAGCTGACATTTGGGCACAAGAACAGCCGGGACAGCCCAAAATAACCCGGACTTAATCAAGTGAATAGAAGGAAACGACGGTCGAGATTATCAGATTATCTTTCAAAAATAAATGCGGATTGTTCCGTATGTCCATTTAAGTTTCGCAAACGTGACAATCAATCACTCTATAGGCCGCCATTGTTGTTAATGTCCATCTACTGGCGCGCGTGCAGGACAACTATTTGCTGTGGCCACAGTGTTCGTGCGCAGCTGCAGCGTTTCAGGAAAGCGGTTTTCAAAAAGTTGCGTTTCTGTGGCAACAGTGTTTTCCCTTTTCACTTGAAAGTGTTGTCGTGTAAACATGTAGACATTTCAACGGACAGAACAAATGTACAGAACAGATCTCAAAAAAACAAAACAGGTCAGTGTGTTTGCATTTAGGCTTAGATTATTGTGAAACTTTATCAGATTTTTATTGATATAATAGTGGATTTGCCTGTAGGTCATTGAATGCCTCCAGCATCCTCACAGTGACAATAATCAGGTGTGTTTCTTCCCCACACGCTGCTATCTCCTCTCACAGTTTTAAATATGAGCATCTGTGGATTTATATTCACCGCAAATGCATCTGCATTTATTTTGTCCACCTTGATTTTACCAGGAAGTTGCATTGAGACCAAGGTCTAATTTGCAAGGAAGCGGCTGTTTAGCTAAATCCGATAAAACTTGTTTATGATAAAGCATACTATGGGTATAATTGAGGCAATTCTGGTGACGAAAGTGTGAAATAAAACAATATTTATTGTTGAAAGAGTTTACAGAGCAGATCAGAGGCAGGAGAAAAGAAAAAAAAAACAGCTAATGTCCTGAGACAGGAGGTCAGACACCAAATGAGACATAAATGTTGCAATTCATCGCTGACAAAATGAGGATGAGGCGCATTAGATTGATCTGGGCGCAGCATTTGACACCATCTCCCACTCCACCCTCCTCCATAGATTGGGAAACATTAGATTGTCTCACACGCTCCTCGACTAGTTTGAATTCATCCCTCTCAGGTCGCATTCGGTTCAGATCCGAGCCTTCTACCCTCTCCTCCGGCGTCCCCCAGGGCTCTGTCCGAGGCACCACCCTATTCATTATTGGCCATATTTTTTTATTTTTATATATTATTCAATTTCACTGTGATGCGGCTGATACCTCCCACCCCCCACCTCTGGAACTCGCTGGACTCAAATCTCATACTGAAACTTATCAAACCAAGCGTATTCACGTTAACGATGTCAGTCTACTATAAATGCCTGAATATAGTTGTTTTTTTATAGCTATAAATATGTTCTTTCTTACTTGTTTTTAACTGTATTTTAACATGTCCTGTGGGTACACTGACCTCGAATGTCCTGATGAATAATTATGTATGATCACAATCAGAAAAGTAGACGGGTCGGATCTGTGCCGCCGAAATAAGTCGACTTCCTTCGACTTTTGACTGCGAGGCGCTTCACTCCAAGCGTGGTTTACCCCATGTGACTTCCACTTCCAACTGGGGGACCTCTCGGAGACCTCCCGGGGGGACTCCTATTTGTCACAGAGCCTTATGTTTGGGAACTCAGGAGCCAGTTCTCATCCTGACCATGGCCACGAGCTTCCAGCACAGACTCACACCCCCACATCGCCCATCCAGGCAGCCTCTTGCCCCACCACCACTTTTATCACACTTCAATTGGCATGAAACTTTCTTCTTCCACTTCTTCTCTTTCTAACACCCCCCCCCCCCCTAAAAAAAAAATGTCTTTTTAACTGTCAGCTCCCCGCCACCCCAGATGCCATATTTAGGATACAAATGTGAAGAGATGACAGCGTTGTAAAATGGTGCCCGTGCTGAGATTATAATTAACATTTCCAACCTACATCACTCTCCCTCCCACTTCTCCTTTGCTTTCTCCTCTATTCACTCACTCCTGTACAATAAATGGGGGGAAAAAGGCAAGAAGAAAGGGAGAGAAGGGAAAGAAGAGGGAGATGGAGGAGGAGAAGGAGGAGGAGAGAGGGAGGGAGGGAGGGAGGGAGAGAGAGAGAGAGAGAGAGAGAGAGAGAGAGAGAGAAGAGGGTGACCAAACGGAGGGAGGAGGGAGGGGGAAACGGCGTATGCTTGTATACAACCCTGATTTCCATTTTTTTCCCAACTCGTAATGTATTTAATTCAAGTGAAACGTAATCATGACGTGTCGTGTCATTAATCTCCTCGCCGCCTCTCCCGTAAGTACACTGAGTCTTTACTTTCAACATATAGCCTATATCTCCATTTATCTACTTATATTTCTGGCCGACACTATGTTTACATGTGCACTTTTATGCGCCGTGGTGTGAAACACCGGCTGATGAAACATTTCCAAAAATTGAATTTGCTGCGACTGTTGTTGCCCTTCTTGTTTTTTTTGTTTTGCACGAGCAACACTCGGGATAATGGCCAACATAGTTGTTTTATTTATCTCTCTCTCTCGCTCTTTTTTTGTGTGAACGCGATATCGCTGTGTGCGTGCGCGCACGCGGCTGCGAGTGATTGGCATGAAGCACGTATGTCGTCGCGCGCTCCGGACACACTTTCCGTGTGTGTCATGTATGTAAGCCGGTGCATGTACGCACGTATGTATGTATGAACGTATGGATGTGTGTGTGTGCGCGCATGGCCGACTTGCATGTAAGCTTTTCCGCCTCCTTAAAAAGCCGTGACATGACAAAAAAAAAAAAAAAAAAAAAAAAAAATTATTAAAAAGCGGTGCTTTCCGCCTCACTCGTGAGGAAATGCTCGCTCCGACACTTGGAACAAGTCGATTCCGACATTAAACGCCACTTTTAAAATGGTTGCAAGTGCACGAAAAGTCACTCCGAGTGGCCAAAAAGGCATTTCTGACATAAATCCACGTAACTTCGGCCAAGTTCTCCCGTCAAACGAGCCACTTTTATGTGCAGTTTGTTCATTTTTTTTGGGGGGGGGGGCTGCTTTTCTTCTTCTTTACACCTCCACGAATAAAAAGAAGCGACACCACCCCCCCCCCCCTAAAAAAAAAAAGTAGGTTTTATGAAAAAACAAAAAAAACGGACAAGTTGTTGGTGCGTAACGGAGGATTTCGATAAGCCGCAGACATATTGTCCAGGCGTAAAAGTGGATTTTTTTTGCATGTGAGCAAGTTGATTTACAAAAGCGTAATTTGCAGGCAGATGCGATTAGCCTGACTAATTCTTTTGTTGGACACACATTAGGCATTGTGTTGTGCGTTGTTTTTTCCGAGATAAGCGCCGCCACTTTCCATTCGGGATATGCGCAAAAGAAAGAAAAAAAAAAAAAAGATTGAGAAACGCATCCACGCGCCGCGTTACGGCGTTTCTTATAAATCGTCAAAAGACTCCGAGCCACCTTTTTTTTTCTTTTTTTTTTTACTACAATGTTTACTACAAATCCGTTTCGATGTCCTAACATCACCTCCGGCGGTCGACAAGCTCAGAAAGTAGCAAATAAAGCAAGTGGTGCCATGAAACCGAACGCGTGTTGCCAAATTGTGCTCCGCGAGGAGAAGTTGCAGCTTTTTTGTGCGTGTAAAAAATGTGCGTTTTTTTTTTTTTTTTTGGAAGGGGAGCAACGATGTCGCTTTTCACGGGACTGATGTCGGGTGGTGAGATTGGCAAGATGAAATCCATGATGGCACTTTTTTCTTTTTTCTTCTTTCTCCCCCTCTCCTTTCCGCCTCCCGTCCTCTCCCTGCTCGCGCACTCGTCTTTTTTCCCCTCCCTTAATCTTTTGTATAGAAAATTTAAGAACAAAATGGAGCAGGGGAGAGAGAGAGAGAGAGAGAGAGAGAGAGAGAGAGAGAGCGATAGATAGGCTGACATGACACACACACGCCACCCTCCGACTTCTCCAAACTACATCCTCACTGTTCCAGCCGTTTTAAATCGCTCTTTTTTTTCCCCCACTCTCCTTTTTTTTATTTTATTTTTCCTGGCGAGCGGTTATTTTGTGCGCAATCTGCGTGAGCGTGGCTTTTTCTTTTTAATCTCATTGCAGGCGTGGGTGTTTATTAGTGCATTGTTTGTTGATGGTTATTTATTTCATTAATGTGCCTCTAATTGAGATGGCCGCGAGAGAGAAGAGGGGAAAGAGCGTACTGAAAATGGTTGCACGTTATTGACGCACATCATAGGGGCGAGGAGGAAATTCCTCTTGAGATAAGGCGCAGACGTGTCATCTGGGTTGACCAAAGACACTCCCGTCGCCTTTTTTTTTTCTTTTTTCTTTTTTCTATAGCCAGTGGAATATGTTTAGGGATCCTGAAATGCCCTATTTTTTTTTTTTTTTTATATCCACCCAAAAATGTCACACTCCGGAGAGGCACAGTGGAAGTAGGTTGACATTGCTCCGCTTGTCCTATAATCAGGGATGTTTTGGAGGATCCCTAAACTCAGTTGATTTTGAAACGGTGCAAGCAGTAACTTAAAAAAAAAAAAAAGAAGAAGAAAAAGAAGAAAGAAAGAAAACGGAAATATCATCTTTAAAAAAAGAAGAAGAAAAAAAGCAGAAAACTCTAGATTATGTCAAAATGTGTATTTTCCCCTCAGGTCATTGCCCCCAGAGTGACTTTCTCTTCCCTCTAGTTTGATCAAAAACAAATAACAAAATCATTCCTTCCTATATATATATATATTTTCCAACCTGACACTTAAATGTTAAAGAAGCCTCCCTCAGTTGGACACGGAGTGTCCTGCACCTCTACAGGTTGTCTACATTCACATGTGACCGGTCTACGCAAAATAATAGAAACTCCTTTCAGATACTCAGCAGGAACCAGCTGTACTAATGAATATAAAAACTGTCCCAACATTAAAAAGGGTCTAATGGGGTTTTCTTTTTTTTTTTGCTTCATTCAGACCTCTATCTGCTTGTTGTGCTCAAGTAGTATCCTCCTCCTCCTCCGCCACCATCAATGCCGCCTACTTTCCATCTTTGTACATACTGTACTGTACTTGAGGGGGCACATACACCCCATCCAGGTGGCTCTTGGGAACAAGATTGTATGTGAGGGAGACAGAGGGGGAGAGAGTAAAAAGGAAAGGAGTGTAGCACCAATCAAGGCTTCTGATTGATATAATTGGGTCATTAGTGCGCTGCGGGAGAGGCACCTGCTTGCCCTCAGTTAGGGAGAATCTACTGCATTGTGACATTTTGAGACTGCTGAGAGTTCTGCTGGCTGCTCGGGATTAGCCTGTATTTGGAGCATTAGGGTCTTACTTAAATAGTATGCCACTTTTTTATTTATTTATTTATTTACTTTCTTCCTTTTTCTCCCCCACTTGTGGTGAGTTGAGCGGGCCAGTCGTCCGCAGAAGCGGACCGGTCGGTCGGTCGGTCGGTCGGTCGGTCACCCTGTGGCTCTTTCGGATGCGATGGAGGCAGGTGGCTCACCACATTTGGACCTCTTTGCGAGGTTATCCTCACCTTTAAGCTCAAGCGGCGTCTCTGGCGTACACTTGAGGACACTCGGAGGTGTCAGTCTGAGTTTAGTCGCCCTGTATATAACAGGGTACGTATATTTATATCGCCGGTGTATCAAATGTGCTTTGAGCGAAGGTGTTACTAAGAAAGAGATTTCCCTCATGTATACCCATTACTTTGCGATAGTATTTTTCTTCTTCCATAGTAAGACTCTTGCAGGATGTGTGATGGTGGAGGGAGGCACAAGTTCCACAAGGAGGCCAAGATCACCGACGAAGCGCAGGCACTTCAGAGCTCCGCGGAGTGAGATCCTTGTTTCGTGGATTTGACAGATGCTAGAAAAGAGTCCCGGTGCACAGGGTCGGCCCTCGATCCACGCTATTTCAGGCCGCGGCGTTGGATCGGACAGGTCATCGACTCGGAGTAGGCGGCGCGGCCCGCGTGACTCGGGAGTCGGGACTGCGGTCTCGCTGCCCAGGCGCTCCGACGTTCTCCCGCCGTCACGTGTTCGCCGGCTCGGATCGGGCAAACCGCCGGTTGGACGGCGCCGCTCACTTTGTTTCTCCGCCGGCCGGAGGAGGAATTCATTCAGAGAAGAGCGGAGATAAGAGAGGAAGAGAACTGGAGTGGTTAAAAGCAAGAGGCAGTTATCAGAGTTCGTCGTCTGTGTCAAAGGTCAAAGGTGGAGCTGTGTTGTGTTTTCAGGGGAAGAAAAAAAAAAAACGTCTTTTAAACAGCCTTTTCTGACACCTGCTTTAAAACATCTTCCTAAAAGCTCACCCACGTGCCACTTTTTCCAGTGTTTGACGCTTCCCCGCAGTGAATCACTTGATAGCCGTTTTACTTCCATCCCCAGACCCCTATAATACATTAAAGATAGCTTCTTTTTTTTTTTTTTTCTTTTTCTCCGCTCAACCAATTCACCAGTCACACTCGTGCGGTCGGGAGACGCCGTTCCCTCTTATCGCCGGTGGAGCCGAAGACGGGGCGAGTCGGGAGCGCGCGAAGCCAAGGCGAAGAAGTTTGGGAGCGAAGCGAGAGAGGGGGGGGGGGCGGAGGGGGGGTTCAGGGAAAGGTGAAGTCAAGGAAATGAATACCGTCTGTGGGGAAAGTTCGCCACGTGACGACCGCGCGATAAAAACCACAGGGCCAAATTATAACGTTACCGCACAGAGAGCGGACTCTCCTCGCTTCCTTCCTGCTCTCAGTCACACATCGTCTTTTTTTTTTTCTCCCCCTTCTTGCGGTCAGTCTCTCGTTCGCCCACCGATCCCCCGGGGGACGCCTCACTTCTCGTAGGCGCTTCATCACATGAGAGTCGGAGCGATGCAGCGGTGAAGAAGGATGCACTTGTAAAGAAGGACGCTCACGGGGAGACATGCAGAGCCTCCAGATAGACTCTTTTGCTTCACGCCCCGAGGCCCGGGCCTTGTGAACTTGCACTTGTCTATTTTTAGATACACGGAGGAGGACATGCAACCAAAAAAAGAAAGCACACACACACACACACACACACACACACACACACACACACACACACACACACACACACACACACACACACACACACACACACACACACACACACACACACAGGCTCCCGACTATAAAAAGAAAAAAAAAATGAAGGGTAATTCTCATCAGAGGTCAACGTCTGGAGGTCAAGATCCTGCAAAGAGGCCAGGAAAGGTCGTGAAAGAGAAAGAAAAAGACAAACGTGTGCGTTAAACGGTTGTCAATTATTTTTTTTTTTATAGTTTTACATCAAAAGTCTCAAAATTGAGGGAGGGTGGGGGGGTGTGTGGGTAGGTGAGTGGGTGGGGGGCCACATAGCAATGCAAAGTGCTCTCAGATGTAATTATGCAAATGCTGGCAAGAAATTGCAAGTATGGTTTGGTTATAAAGGGTTGAAAACCGGTGACACACCTCCTTAATATATGACACACACACTTCCTCTCATTAAAGCGGAGTAGATACTCTTCTCCTCGCCCACACGCACACACACATACACACACACACACACACACAAACATACACACCAGTGTTCACGCCCTGATATTTACAATTACGAGTTGTAGCTCGCCGGCGTGTGCAAACCTGCACAAACCGGCTTCACTGTACAACTGTGGACATTTACACAGTGACATTAAGAGAAAGAAAAAAAACAACAAAAAAACCCCCAACAAAACCCAAATCAACTTGTCTGAACATATTGTGCTTCTACTCCCTCGGCAACTATTTATCAGAGATGTGATGTATGACTCAGCAACCCCCCCCCCCCCCCCCCCCCCCCCCCCTCCTTCTGCACACACCTTGCAGGAAAAGTTATCGGTATTTAAACAATTCAGACTTCTTCTCCTTTTTCTTTTAAAGGCGAAGAGAGTCTAAAAAAAGAAAGGCAGCATAGTGATCTCTGATTAAAACCGACTTCCTCTGAAGGTAACGGACTACTAAAATCAATTACCCCTCAAAGTTAGACTGCAATTACTGTAATGACAACATCGTGGCAATGCTTAACACGAGGACAGCGTGCTTTTAGGCTGTCATTACGGCGTGCATCGCAGTGTCATTACACCCCGACACAAACGCCACAAATTTATGAGTCAGGGATAATAATAAAAAAAAAAGAAACAGAAGAGAGTAGGGAATGAATTTAAAAAAAAAAAATGAATCCACTCTGACTTCATTTTTACTGCTTATTTCTTTGCGTCAGGTGTCGACCTGCCTCTCTCGCAATTTGCACCTGCATTTGCATGATGCATTTTACCAAATTCGATTTCTCCCCCCCTTTGCAAAATCGCCACAGGCGTCACGTCACCAGCCCCCCCCCCCTAACCCCCCCTGCACGGCATTCACATCCTTTAAAAGTCACGTCTTGTTGAGTACCAGCGCCAATCCATTTGCAGGAGCGCAGGTTGCACGTTTGGCCGTGGACGGCATTCATTAATAATCTCGGCGTCCCTTCAGTGGACCGGCTCTTCACTGCGTGTCGATGGTTCATTTACACCTGAGCTTCCTGCGCTTCTGCTCCACCTGATTCCAATCGGATTGTTTGTCCCCTCCGACCCCCCCCCTCAACCCCCACGCTTTTCCCCCGGCATCCTTTGCTGCGCCTTATCTCGCTCTCTCCATCTATCCAAATTTTCTTTATTGGCATGACGGGGCCGGTGGTTGGAGACAGCCACCGTCACGGTGGAACAATGCATTGTGATGGTGATATTCATATGATAATGCCATCAGACCTGACACAGTTGCAGATAGATTCAGATTCTCCTCTTTCTCTCTCTCGCTCTCTCTCTCTCTCTCTCTCTCTGGATGTACATTTGTGTGTTGACTCTTCAAATGCTTTTTAAATCTGTTGTTTTCTCTTCATGTTATGCCCCGGCCGGCTCCTCCACTACTCTCATTTCTGTGCTATTCTCTGTTCCTGCATGTCTGTGTCTTTTTTTTTTTTTTTTTTTCCACCCGTTTCCCCTCAACACCATGTTGGCAATCAAATTAAATCATTTTCATTCACATGGCTTCTGACAATGTTTTTTTCCTGTCTTTTTTTAAAATCCTGTCCAGTTTGTAACAGCACTGTAGGTCTCTCTCTCGCTCTCTCTCCTTTCTTTCTTTCTTTCTCTCTGTCTGCCTCCTTTCTCATTTTTTGCTCTTCGCCATGTTGGCAGGGCCCAATCTACCAGCTGATATCAGCATTCCCTGGCACTCTGCCAACTGGCAACACTGCAGGAGAGAAAAAAGAGAGAGGGAGAGAGAGAGAGAGAGAGAGAGAGAGAGAATGAAAGAAAATTAGTGAATAATAGACGGAGGGAGGGAGCGAGAGAATGAGAGGGGGATGGGAGAAGTATGAATCAGGGAGAGAAAGAAAGACAGAAGCGAAAGGAAGACGGGGAGAAAAAGAACAATAATGGAGGATTAGGAAAGGACTGTGAGTGCGTGCGCGCGCGTGTGTGTGTGTGTGTGTGTGTGTGTGTGTGCGTGTGTGTGTGTGTGTGTGTGTGTGTTTGTATGTGATTGATATGGTGTGATATCCCTGTGAGTCATAGCTGAGCTAAAATGTCAACTGGCTACACGAGAATCTCTTTGTCATTCAGGCAAACACACACACACACACACACACACACACACACACGCACACACACACACAGACAGACACAGCTCCGGCAGATCATATAAACACGTATGTGAACATACCACCGGCGTGGACCAAAATATGGGCGACACACCTGCGAGCACAGATGTTCCATTGTTTTTTGTTTTTTTTTGCCACAGTAATTTATGACCTTTTGTTTTGTTGTGGGCGACCGCGCTCGCTCCTCAACTCCACCAAACGACGGACGGTTAAAAAAAAAAAACCCGGCGTGCAACGAGGCCGGCCAAACTGATCCAAACTGCGACGCGTTGGAAATATGTGGGTGTGTGTGAGCGCGGGTGCCAAAATGCTCGCGTTGTCCAATATGCTGTATATCACAGTGGAGGTTTTAGCTGACTCTGTTATCTGGGGTGACGGTTGTGCAGCACAGTCAAGACAACAGTGGAAATAGCTTACATTCGTGAATTATTCACACAAGTAGCCATGACTAAGCAATGTAGGAGTGAATGCCACCACACCCAGGCAGAAAATGCAATGAATATTGTTGTGTTTAAGTGCATGCATAGTGTGTGTGGGTGTGTGTGTGTGTGTGTGTTTGAGTCAAGTCAAAAAGCTGCTACCGTATGAGTGTACTGTACAGGAAGGGCGTGTGGGGGAAGTCAAAACATTGCGCGCCCATCCTGTTTGGGACAGTTCATGTCCTGTGGTGGTGCCCTTAACTCCTCAAAAACACACACCGACACACACACACGCAGACACACACCGGCGCACACTCACACACCGGCTAATCATCCCATATGTGCCGACAGTATGTGCCGGAGTGTATTGCGAACACACGCAGGAGGCAGAACAGGTGCACACCTGTTACACGTTGAAGTGCGTGAGCACGCCTCCGCCGGCTGACGAGTGGATGAAGATCAAATGAAGAAGCGCTTTGTACCGAACATGTAAATACATTGGAGAAAGAAAAAAAAAACAAAAAAAAAAACATGTTCAAAAACGACGCCATAATGAGCATGTATTTGATTCTATGCGATTAGCAACGAGGGTGGAATATATTCAAAGCATATCGGAGCAAATTGCTTTTAATCCTCCCTGGTGAAACTCTGTTACCTGCCGTTCGCTTGCTCGATATTTCAGAAGCAAGCTTACGCTGATACTTATATTGCTAATTTACCTAAAGTCTTTAGATAATGGCTTTAGTAATGAGCTTAATGTGTTTTCTTTTTTCACTGCCAGCAACTTCAAGTGCATGCAATCATTTGATTTATTTGATTGCAAATAAGATAGTTTGAGCGAAGTCTTTCTTTTTTGTTGTCGTGCACTCATTAAGTTCCTTTGCTTGTTTTTCGTCCCCAGAAAATTCCGGAAGGAGGCTGCCACTGCCGTGCGTCCCCTCCCAGCCAAAACACTAAAGAATGGCATCATAGCATCGCATACAAAGCTGGTAACCCTCTACCTGGTGTGATTCAACACGTAGAAATCAAATCTGCTCAACTCTGAATCTCCTCTCTCTTGTCTTTGGGTTTTGCAGCAGTAGAGGATGGATTCTCCACCAGAGTGTGTGTTGTCTCTTTCTTGTGAGCAGCCCCAGTCCCCGCCGACGCTGCCGTCTCTGGACCACAGCCCCCGGGCCTCGTCTCCTCACACCCAGCTCTCCCTCGCCGGCAGCCCCGTCGCTCTGCCCATCCACAGTCCCGAACCCTCCCCCCAGAGCCCGGAGATCGCGCCTTATTTCCCCCTCTCGCCTTTCCCCCTCCACGAAGACAGCGACAACAATCAGCACGATGAGGTAGACGATGAGGACGGGCTCGATGGAGACCCTCCGTCCCCGACACCAGCAGTGGCTTTGTTCCCCGGAGGTGGAGGACAGGAGGCCGGGTGCAGCCCTTTGCTGGACTCTTCTCCCCCAGACACACCGTCGGCCCCTCTCCTTGGGTATGGCGCCCTGGAGCTGGCGCTCTCTTCAGGACAGAGTGGAACCTGCGGCAATGAGCTTGACCTCCAGCTGTTCCAGAAAGACACCGTTTCCAGGGCCGTGCCTGGAGTCGTGGGGTCTTCCTCAGGACCCACGCTCAAGTTCCCTTGTCACGTGTGTGGGAAGAGATTTCGCTTCCAGAGCATTTTGTCTTTACATGCGCGAGCTCACAGTCTGGACCGAGACCGTCGGGCTTCAGCCTTATACCGGACCGGACTCCCCTCTGCTCCCCTAAAGCAGCACCTCAAAATCCAGCAGAACCACAAAGATTTCAATCATAGAAGCCACCCGAACCAGCGTATACTTCCAGGCGCTCTCATCCAGCATCTCACAGAAGAAGAGGACGTCAACGGTAACGTCAAAGGTCTCGACGACGACCTACAGACAGACCAGCACTCGAGCTTTCTGCTGGACGACAGCACACCCCTGACCCCTCCTCTGACAGAGGACCCGGTCCCTGTGACCTCTCCGTTTTCCTCTGCCATCGGGGAGAGTGCGCCCACTTCCATTGCGCCCACGTTTCGCTGCCATGCCTGCAAAGGAAAATTCCGCACAGCTTCAGAATTGGCTCGCCACGTCCGCATCCTCCACAACCCGTACAAGTGCACCCTTTGTCCGTTCTCTGCGAGCCAAGAGGAGAGCCTGGCATCCCACTTGCAGGAGTGCCACCCGTCCCCCGAGATACCTGCTCTGCCTCCGGCCTTCAATTCCAGGCCCATCATTGCCACCCCCGACACCCCGGTGCCCACGCCGACCCACACGCCCGCCCCGCCTCCCAGTAACCCGCAGGCGACCTCAGGTACTCCCGCGGCTGCGTCCGCCGCACTGCCAGCATTTCGCTGTGAGACTTGTGGCCAGCGATTCACGCAGTCTTGGTTCCTGAAGGGACACATGAGAAAGCACAAGGACTCCTTGGACCACAAGTGCCAGGTGTGCGGTCGTGGCTTCAAGGAGCCTTGGTTCCTCAAAAACCACATGAAAGTTCATCTCAATAAGCTGGGCCTCAAGGCCGGACTGGTGAGCACGGGGGCAATGGGAGGCGCGGAGCATCAGCCGAAAGGTTCTGCGAATCAGTCTCTCAATGCCCTCTACTCAAGCCTCCTGCTGGCTCAGCGAGGAGGCGGCGGCGGCGGGAGAGGCGGGCAACAACGATCTGACCGAGAAACCGGAGGCAGAATTGGAATGGGCTTGAGCAAGTCGGCTATCCTGAGCTACCTGGGTCTGCCAAACGACGGCAGCGGGGCCAGTTGCATGGAGAGACTCCAAGCCGTTGCTCAGGTTGCGGAGATGGGCAATGGTGGTGGTATTGGCAGCTCAGGGGGAGGGGAGCCTGGAAGAGGAGGGGGAATAACTCGAGGAGGGGCCACAGGTGAAGGGACGGCGGCGGTTCCAGAAGGAGGCGAGCAGGCGACTTGGTGGCAGCTGGTGGCTCGCAGTCTGGCCGTCGCTCAGCAGCAGCAGCAGCAGCAGCAGCAACAGCAGCAACAGCAGCAACAGCAACAGCAGCAGCAGCAACAGCAGCAGCAGCAGAGGCCTCATCAGCGAGGCCAGCAGCAGGGCCAAAGTCGAAGCTCCATCGTCACAGACGCCGACCAAGTCAGAGCTTATCTGGGAGGCCTGGATCCGAGAGACGAGACAGGAGCAACAGGGGGACCATGGGAATGCCCGGACTGTGGGAAGCTTTTCCGCAGCCTGCAGCAGGTGGTGGTTCACGCTCGCGTTCACACTCAGAGGCCCCCGAAAGGCGGCGGCGGTGGCGGCGGCGGCGAAGAGGAGGGAAGTGGTAGCCGTAAAGGAGCGGCGTTTGGAAGAGGAGGCAGCGGCGAAGCGAGGCAGGAAGCACAGCTGCACGGTGGAGGATCCCAGCAAATGGGAGAAATGAGGCAGGAGTCGAAGCTGAACAGCAGCGGATCACATGCAGCCGGACCGGCCACGGGGTTCCACCCTGTCATCGCAAGCTACAAAGGTATCGCAACTGTTTTTTTTATAAATCCATGTGGGTGTGTTTGTTTTCCTGCAAGTAATGGTCTCATTATCACAAGACTGTTTTTTTTTTTTTCTTCATACTGTCTTTCAATCGTAAATAGACGTTCTCTCGAGGCGCTTCGCACCAGATGTCATCTTTATATTATTGTTTTTCTCCACCTTCTTCCACACTTGCAGGAGAAAATGGCTTGACAGCAGTCTCCTCCATACCTTCCGTTCCCACCAGGGAGCGAGTGCGTGGTAGAGGGATAAAAGACTGCCCCTACTGTGGTAAAGCCTTCCGCTCTTCACACCATCTCAAAGTGCACCTGAGAGTTCACACAGGTGAGACACTGCTGTGAGTTTAACAAGCCACATTTACTTTTCTAACCTTTATAAATCCCTGGAAAGGTTTCACTGAGCATCCTCGGTTCTTACAGAGCTCCGGTGCTCTTTTTTTTTTTTTTTTTACACGTTCACCCCCCATGAGAGCTGGCCAGCGCTAATCATAGCCCTCTACTGAAGGCACCTGAGCAGCTCCACTGGAGCAATTCTTGCTTAAGTGCCTTGCTTCAGCGCATATTAACAGTTGTTTCTGAGGAAAGAAAAAAAAAAAAAAAAATCAAGCCACTCCAGGGATTAAAACTGGGGAAAGGCTTAGTCCTGCCACCTCGCCTATAACATTATATGAAGGTAACAAAAAACCATATTTTGATGCTAATTGAACAGTCGTCTTTTTTTTCCTATACTGTACAGCGCTAACTTGTGCAAAAAGACAATGCCTTGTGTATTTCTTTGAAATGACATGTAGCATTCTGCACATGAAAGCAGACCGCGACGACCCGTCACGTCAAAACGCATCGTTTTGGGTTTTGCGTTTTGCACGACAACGTTTTCAAAACGATGTCCGCTTACACTGAGACGGCAGAAACAACAGGCCACAAGTTGGCACCTTTGGTTGTTTTTCTTTTTAAACAACACACACGCGACATTAATGCGCTAGAAACAATGACAGTGGACAGTCGTATGGACAGACGGCCAAGTTGGACTGTAAAGCGATAAAGCGACCACGTCTCATGAGATTATGGACTCTGGAAGCAGCTATTGTTGTCATCGTACTTCTACTCGCACATGTGCAGAGATGCAGTCTGCGCCTTTTCCTAAAAGTTACACCTTGGGAGGCGTTTTCAAAACGTTGCCTTTGCAGTGGCTCCGAGCACCGTTGTCGTGTAAACAGACACCAAAAAACACAAACAAAGTTGGGTAAACGAGGTCTGAGATGAAGGAGACGCTCTGCCTCGTCCAGTAAACAGGAAACTGGGACAAAAATGCTACGAACAAAACAAAAAAAAACAACCTAAATACTTCCTGAATATGAATAAAAGGAGCAGGTGGACGTTTAATTTAGTTCCACTGCCATTAGTAATACACTTGTGACGAGAGAGGTAACTTTTCTCAATTAACAAAGAGACGTGAAATCAGTAATTGGACCTGTAGTTTTATCTTCATTTGTAATTAGTTACTGCTGAAAGTACCTTTTTACACATCAATGTTTTCACGTAAAGACGGAAAACTTTTAGAACTGAGGGGAAACTCAGCATTTCTAAAGCGTTGCTGCTGCACTTGCTGAGGAAATAGTTCTCCTGCACATGCTGGAGTAGATGGACAATAACAAGATTTGCCTCCAGAGTGTCGTGACTTTAGTTTTTATAACTGAGAGTTGTTTTTAAAATGTCGCAGTGTAAACGCAAATCTTTTCCGAAACAAAAACACAAAATCAATGCGTTTTTACTTGAAACGGGGCCTTTCCAGTACTGTGTTCCTGCGTAAACAATGAACAAAAATAAACTCAGAACATGTTCGTAGCTTTCCGCACACACATTTTTTTGGCATTTTTTTCTTTTTCACATCTTCCGTCTTTTGACTCAAGCAGGACTTTTTTTTAATAATCATTTCTCTTATTTTCACCTCTAATCCTGACTAAATTATTCCGACTGTGTCGAGGCCAGACTCTTAACAGGTTTCAAAGACAAGAAAGCAGAATAAAAAGATTCTTTTTTTTTTTTTCCCCCCCTCCAATCCTCATAACTGAATATGTGGTGACAATCGAGTAGGACTTGAATGAAAATTGGGATCTCACAGCACTCACTCACGCTCTTAATTAATGATTCATATTCATAAGACTTTATCAGCATGAGTCATTGTCATTTTTTTCCTTTTTTTTTATTATTTGCCTTCGCTTGATGTATTTGATAAAATTTTTAAAAAAAAGCTTTCATTTTTGAGACGCCACCAATCATCAGCAACTGGTAACTGGGTCTTATCCAAGTCTTCCCAGCAAGACAATAGCCAAAATGTACTTAATGAAGCCTTTGTAGCGTTGCCATCATCATTACTCATCTATAGCTGGCACGGCTTATCACGCAGCTTTCATATTTTTCATGATCACGTACAGCTTTCATTCTCATAAGCCACGGACTCTGTTGCATCAAGCAGTCGCCACATGGTCCGTGATATTTTATCGCTCTCTCGTAGGAATATTATAGCGCCCTGCGAGACTCTCATGCCATCATTACTCGTTTTTGTTTTTTTTGTGTGTGTGTGTGTGTCTCTGACGGTCCCGTCCATGCCTCTGCGTGCACCTCGCTCATCATGTGTGATCGGATCATGTATGCTTTTCATATGCAGCACAGTCCCTGTTGAATTGCAACATCATTCCTCCTCATCCGGCTCTGCCGTGTGATTTATTTATTTTTTTTAATCAGCAATGAAATACCGCCATCTTCCTCTGAAGCGACGCAACTGCAGCTCCCACCAAACACCATCAATGTGATTTTTTTTTATCAAAGTATTTGTGGCTTGTAGAATGAAAGCTGTAGTGTTTCTGCTCATTTAGCGGTTTTTTTTGTTTTTTTTAAATAGGTCAAAGGTCATTATCCTTTTGGAGGAATTGGTTTGCTTCCATTGGGAAAAAAAAAATACTGTCGTACTCAAAAACATACAAACTCCACACAGAAAGAACACACATGCAGATTGTCTTCACTGTGAAATGAAAACGCTCAACACACACACACACACACATACATTAGTGGAAACAAGGACTCCTCCCAGAAATCTTCTATATCAGGGGTGTCAAACTCATTTTAGCACAGTTGGATCTCAAGTGGGCCAGACCAGCAAATAATAGCATTACAATCTATAAATAAATAGAACTCTTAATCTCCGTCAGCGTTTCAGAGCAAAATCTATTAATATGTCATTATAAAGTTCATGTCTAATGAACTGTACTTTTACAAAACTTGACAAACCTGAAATCTGAATTAAAAAAAATACCTTCCTCTGCGTTATTCCTCAGGTCACTGTGGGCTTTACAGCTTCCAGATCACAGTGGATTTTTTAATTATACGATTTCTACATGTGTGTCGTAATCCTGATCAGCTGAAGTGGCTCACGAGATTTACAAACTAAAGTGGCCGTATGTTTGACAGCCCTGATCGAGAGCATGTGGAGCAATTTCCAAGCTTCCCATCAGTATCTATTTCCTATTTATCGATGTAAAAGTGAGGTGTACGTCTGGCCGGAGTACATGTGTTTAGCCTTTACGATCATCCAGCTGCTTGCTCATGCATGTTTCTGCACCAGCCGGATCAGATCAACTGGACCCGGTCATTGGTTTTGGGAGGCGTTTGAACCCGTTCATCAGTGTCTTGGTTGGTTCTTGCCGTCTCCCTGTTGGCGTGGCGACTGAACTGACGACGACTCACTCACGAGGGGGCGAAACTCCTTCCAAGGCGTTATGGCCAGGTCCCGTTTGAGTCGTGGCCTGTTTGGACGACTCAAAAGCACACGTCCACGCTTGCAGTTTGCATTGATTCAGTCTGTTTTACTTTATGCCGTTTGTCTCCAGGTGAGAGACCCTACAAATGCCCCCACTGTGACTATGCCGGTACTCAGTCTGGCTCTCTGAAATACCACCTCCAGCGGCACCACAGGGAGCAGCGCAACGCCTTATCCGCCGCCTCCAACTCCTCCTCCTCCGGTCTGGCCTCCACGGTCAACAGCCTGAGCTCGGGCTCGTCTGGACTCAAGCAGCGCCGGTCGCAGTTCAACCACTGCCCGGTCAACCGGACCCCCGGCGACTCCCCCGGCTCGCGGCCCGGCCAGCAGTCCTGGCTCCTGGGGATCCCGGACCAGAGGGACCACCGGAAGGCCCTGGCAGCGCTGAGGGACGTGGACCTGGAGAGCCAGTACCGGTATCTGTCCGGGGTGATGGGCGCCCTCTACCAGGGCGGCATGGAAAGAGGCTGGGTCCGGGAATCTCCCCCACCGAAGGCCCCCAAAGTGTCCCGGCGTAAACCGCTGACCACGAGCCGAATGGTCCAGCCGACCGGCGACAGCGAAAGGCCCGCGCCGTCGAGCCAGGAGGGCGGCTTCGAACCTCTGGATCTGTCCCGCCGCACTTCCCCTGGCCTCGCAGGACCGGAGGAGGACGGAGGGGAAGGAGGGGGGGACGGCTCCACGGGGGTCAAGCTGAGCCAGTGTCTGTTCTGCCCGTTCCGGACCTCGTCGGCGGAGCTGATGGCCATGCACCTGCAGGTCAACCACACCAGTAAGTCCCGGCGCAAACGGGGCTCCTCCACCATCTTGGAAGAGGATTTAGCCTCGAAGTCCGCCAAGCTACCGGAGGATCACTCCGACCTCAACCCCCTGCCGGCGTGGAGGCACCTGGCCGAGGCCGAGCCCCAGACCCCCCTCGGAGACTGGCCCCCGCCTCAGGCCCGGGCCCTGAACGGCCTCTCCGAGCACACGGCCGAACAGCTGGACGAACCCCCGGACCACTCGGACCACTCCACCGCCTCGTTTTCAAGGAATGTAAGAGACGGCGGGGCGTTGAAGGGGAAGGCGGAGGAGGAGAAAGACGAGCAAGAGGACGACTTTGAGGACAACAGCAGCCTGGAGGACTCACAAGACCAAACCCTGAGGATGTCCCTCGCCCTCTCACCAGCCCTAAGCTCCAACACCTTGATGGAGGACGAGGAACGAGTCTTAACAGATTAAAAGTGTTTTTCTCACTACCGGAGCGTTGGCTTCAGTGTTATCAGCCTCCTTCGAAACCGATTTGAAGAATCAAGCGAAAAGTGTTCCTGAGAGTAAAAAAAAAAAGCGAGGAGTTTTGAAGGAGGGAAAAAACCACTTTGTCCTGAGAGAAAAACAGCCTGGATGCATCTTCTGAGGATTTTTTTTTTTTTAGGCCACTTTTTTTTTTTTTTTCCAAATTATCTTTTTTTTTTTTTTTTCATTCTCAAGACGGATGATTAAAAAAAATGTTTTTTTTTAATGATTTGACAAGCGAATAAAATCTGGCATCATTCCACCGTCACGTGATTACTCCACCTAAACGACGGACTGTCCACCGACCACGTGGACCTGGGTCGAGACCGGCCGCCACGAAATGCTTTCTCCACCCGTTCTCCACCCGTTCCTCGCCCCGAAGGGCGAGAGTTCGGCCTCCAACGTGTCCAAGCAGCAAAACCTCAGCGCAGCTCCCCCCCCCTCCCCCGCTGGTAATCTTTTAAGGCGTTAAGGTAAACTGTTCCAGGCTTTTCTTAAACGATGTATCACTGCCTTCTCTGTCAAAAAAGTGTTTCTCAAGATACTGGAAACACGGAATCATCTCTGTTTTTTTTTGTCGTCGTTTTTTTGGTTTTCAGTTAGTGCCTGTTCATGTGTGTCGTCAAAAGAGGTCACTGATTTTATCTGAATATACATTTTAAGACAATTTAAGTACAATATATTTGTTTGAAAGTGGTTCTAGGGTGTTGTGAATAGTTAAAGTTGTGAACGGAAACTTGCTACATCCTGGCGTAACGTCTGACACGCGACTGTAGCTGCTTGAAAAAGAAAACAGAAAAAAAAAAAACAACAACCACGGCAGAAGCAACAAATGTTAGAAAAAGAAAAAGAGGGGTGGGGGGGGGGGGGGGGGGGGTTGGTTGTATAGTTTGATGAGAGGCTGAGCAATCAAAAAAAAAAAGGGGGGATCACGGTTGTAATTCAGTGTTTACAATGGCTGCGAATGCGGGTTGAGGTCGCCATGGCGACTCAAGGTCACGGTCGACGCCGCCGGAACCGACGATGGAGCTCCTGAACACAATCAACCCGACACGTTGTTCTAAAGAGACTCGGCAACTGTGTCGGAAAGTGGATAAATATTTGTTGTTTTTTTTTTTTTTTTCCCCATTATTCAGTGAGACACAAGGTAGAGAAGAAGAAAAAAAGAAAAAAAAGAAAGTATCGCTGGCAGACGGGACTGAAATCTGAGGAACAAAGCAGTACTCCTGGGTTTTGGTGTCTTTTAGATGACTAGATTCTCTCTCTTTTTTTTTTAATAAGAAAAGAAAAGACAATGGTAGGGGTAATTATTAAAACACTAACAAATGCATAGACATCCCAGTAGAATATGTGTAGCTTTTGTAAAGACGGGGAAACATAAAAAAAAGAAAAAAAAGAAGCATACTTTTGTTTATTTTCATTTGAAGATGCTTACAGAAAAAGGTTATCAATATAGGTAATATTGATTATAATGTTTGTGAGCTAAGACTAGTTGGAATGTCTATACAGAGCACTGTGCAAGGTTTGAGTTCCCAAAGTAGTTGTTTTTAATTTCGACTTTTTATCGATAGACCAAACGTTTCTTCAAATGGCAGTTGTCACTTTTTTGTTTTTTTTGTCGTTGTCGTCATTTTTTTTTAAACGTGTCCGCGTGTGTGGCTTTAACTAGACCCGCCCCATCGACTCCAGACAGACCAGTGCGTCAAACGTCCAACCGCCGAACTGGTTGTTAAAAGAAAGTTCGCGGCTCCCGCAAAATCGACGCGCCGGCGCTCAGGAAGCGCGTGTTTGGCGGGGTTTCTTTCCCTCGCGTCGTTAGCGTCGCTCATTCTGATGGAAAGCTTGTTGATTTCTCACCTTTCAAACGTTTTTTAAGACTCGTGCAAGTCTTGTTTCTTCGGACTCCAGAAAATCTGTGACCCACTCGCAAATGCTCGTCCCGCAAATGTGGCACACGGCTCCAGTGGAGTATTAAAGGTCCCGTAGCCTGATTTGAAATGAAGTTTCATAGTGGTTTTCGAACAGTAATATGAGTATGAGGCCCCAGGAGTGAGGAAAGTCTGTCAATTCCCTCACTTCCGAGCGAATCTGCGCTCATACGGGCGAAGCAAAGAGTCTCTCTTCGTGACATCATAAGGGGAAATAACCACCTCTGAAATTCAGCTCATCCCACAAATGCACAGTTTGAATTAACACGTCTTTCCATCAGGAAGAGTTAGAATAAAAAAAGAAAAAGAAAAGATAAGAAATCTCCCAAACATCAATTTCCTTACTTTTGGTGGATTGTTTTTAAATGAGCAACAATCTCTTCTCATGATTTTTTATTTTGTTTCGTTGTGGTTTCAAGGTGTATTTATGATTTAAAAAAAAAAAGAAAAAGATGAATGTGAGGCATTAATACCCCTCCCCCCCCCTACACTGGTTGATATGTAACTACGTTAGATGGGGTATCCTCTAGAGTGCAGCCACACTTTAACGTGCATTAATGTGTTCTGATTCTTTTTTTTCTTTTCTTTTCTTTTTTGATTAGAGCACCTTATGAGTTTTGTAGTGGAAAAAAAAAGAAAACAAAAGTCCCTTAGTGGTGTGTCTCCGTAACAACTACTGTCAATGCCACCGTGCCTTCTGTTTCACGCACTTCCTGGTGTATTTTGTAAAACTCACCAAAAGCACTTAGCCTATATCTACTCTCTCTCTCTCTCTCTCTCTCTCTCTCTCTGTCTCTCTCTGTCTCTCTCTCTCTTGTCCTTCTCTGACCTTCAGCGCTCCCTCCTTTTCTCCTCCTCCCTCCTCCCATCGGTCCATTTTCCTAATCTTTTTCTCATGTCTTCACCTCCTGACCCCTCGTTCCCTCTCCTTTAAGGGGGGGGGGGGGGGGGGTGTGTGCTTGTCGTCCCTCCTCAGGCCTGTTGGGCCTTAAACAAGGCCACTAGGCCTTCTAATTACACTCTAGCCTGGCTAGACGCTTGACAGATGAAACTACCTAACCGATAGCGAAGCTTCTTTAAAGTACGGTCGACGTAGGGTCAGCGCTACTTTCCGGTCGACGCCACTAACCCTCGGTAAAAACCAAAGCCCAAGTCGGAGACTAACAATTGTTGCATTTAATCGCATAAGGTGCCAAAACATGTCCGATGTGACACTAAAGCGTATAGAAACCTGTGAAAATGACATGATTCACCTGCTCTCTCTCTCTCTCTCTCTCTCTCTCTCTCTGTGGTTTCACCCCCCCTCCTCTCTCACCTCCAACACTCTCTCTCTTCTCTTTCTCCCACGCTTGCTCTTTGTCCATGAAACCACTTCCCTCTCTCCTCCCCTCATCCGTGAACTGTCTTATCTCCAAGCACCACATGAAGGTGACGTGTACTATCTGGTATTGAGGCCTTTATTAGATCTTTATTTCAGTTTGTGTGGTGTTTGTTCAATGCCGTTGAGATGGAAAAATGCTCTTATAATGATAAGTATTATTGTTTTTGACATTATGGTTAAAAAAAAAAAAAAAACAAAGAAACAAAAAAAAACTTGTACAAAAAAAAACAAAAAAAAAATAAGAAATGTGTTGTTGAATGTTGTACAGATTAGCACTAGAGATGTTGTGTTTTTTTTTTAAAAGAGAGCACAAACCCGAGCCACAGCGCCCTCGGCTCCTCCCGCCCGGCAGAGGGGAATAAAACAGCCTGCCGACCACGTTTACTGTAAACACCCTCCGATTCAGCACAATTTTGCGAGTGTGAAAGCAATCCCGTTTCCAAATTTATTGCACAGAACAAAACACAATCTGAAACAGCGCGTGAGCTTTTTTTGTCCGAGCCGCAGTGTGTCTCCATTACACCGCTGACAAATTATTCGGCGATAACACTGTGAAGGAAATAATGAATAGTTTTTTTTTTTGTTTTTTTTTATCTTGTTCCTTTTTGTCCTAAATTCTTCTCAAAAATGGAAAAAGAAAATGTCTTTGGGGAGCCTCCACACTTTAAGCTGCTTGAGAAGAACTTTGCTATTTTCCTGCTTGCTCGGTTTGACAGACACACGGATGCTTTAACTTAGTTTATTTTAATTTTAATTCCCTGCACGTGACGTGTAACGCAACATAATTAAAAAGTGGTACAGTGTCCTTAATAATAGTGACAGAGCGTAGATGTAGATTTGACAGAGATCGTCAATATCATTGTAACTTTGACAGTTTTCTTGCCTGTTGCTTTTCTTTCTGCGAACAGAATTTAAACCCCTAATCTCAACGTAATGAAATAATATCAGTGGCTTTATAAGTAAGACATTGAAAGAAATAAGTTTACAAAGTGAACATGAGGCACAAATTAAGCTTATGCATAAAATGCAATGAATACTTGTACAATCCCATGAAATAATACCAATAATATGTTTTAAACAAATAAAAATTAACCAAAAAAAAAGAAGAAATAATAACAAATTGTAATAAACAATATCAAATTGAATACAATTGTTGTTAAAAATGCATTCACATTCAAAGTTGCCTGTGAACCTTAAATAATTGACAAAAATCAACAAATTAATATAAAACGCTCTAACTATAACACAATTAACACAAGAGGTCATCAAATGTTAGAAAAAAGCAGCTTATGAAGCATACAGTGATGTTTTGTCTGACTCTGACTCAAGTGGGGGAAAAAGTTTTAAATCCCTTTGTGTTGCACGTATTTAAGGAATTTCTACAACAGCACCTTATCTTCTGATTGTGAATCAGATCGATGATTTTAACTCGGTGGGGTATTGTAAAAGCTCCACCGAGCCGCGGTATTTATGTGGACAATTTTACGAACAAGTAAATAAATAAATGAAACACCTCCTTGCAAGCTGAGGGTGCCGTGCTGGGTTTGGGCTCTTGTGTAGTTGACTGCCATTGCAGTGAGGGAAAACTGACCTAACATAGTAGTGACTAATATAACTTTGTGGACAGATACAAAAAAGAAAAAAGAAAGAAAAAAAAAAAGAAAGAAAAATAAAACACATTAGAAATAAACACAAACAAAAATAACTTGGTGTCATTTCGTTATTACACGTTTGGCTCTCGTTTATTGTGGACAAGCTGTATATGTGGGTATAAACTTGTTTGTAACAGGAGCTGCAGCGCTTTCAACAAGCCTGAGGGAATCTACATCGCCATCTTGTGGTCATGGGCAGGACTGCAGGACAAAGATCCACATCACTGGCGTCAAACTCCTAATAATGGCACAATAGTCTTTGGATTTCAGCTTAAAAAATATGTTCTTTGTTGTGGTGCAGAGTTGAAGTTTGAAAAAAGTTGACGTTTTTGCACAAATGTTCTGCGATTCGTACCGAAAATGACTACAATCAACGTAAAGCCGATTTAATGATACTTTCTGGGGCAAAATACAGTGAAATGTCCCAGTGAGGACAACTCTGTCTATTTTATCCAGGATGCAGACTTACCCAACAGCACAAATACTCACTGCTGAAATTCACCCATTAAAGAAATTCAATAAAGTAATTCTGATTAACGTAACGAAGCACACAAACGCGCAACGTCCCTGCAGAACGTTCCTGTTCAGAATTGAACTGATGAGAGTTACTGCTGCTTTTCGTCCTCAAACGCAACGTTTATCTTCTGGTCTGGTACACAAAACACTTGTTTTCTTCCCCCCCCCCCCCTTTTTTTTTTTTTTAAAGAATAAAACCTGTGGTTTGATCGGTCTGTGACTTGAAAAAAGAGTGAGAGAGGAATTAAAAAAAAAAAACACGGTTTCAAATGAAGACGGGATGATTAACATCGTTCATTTCCCCACACAAACACAAAATTTAGTCAGTTTTTGTCTTTAAAAAGAAATCTGACCTTCTTCATCTCAGGTTCAAAATTCCTGAATGTTCAGTCCAACAGGCTTCTCAGAATTAAAGCCAGTTCCTTCGTTTCATCTGTCAAATAAGTTCTTACCCATTAGATTCCTGTGGTCTGGTTATAATGTGCGGTTTTTCTTTTTGAAACTGTGCCTGATGGCAACCGCAGCCACCAGCTATCACATCAAAAAATCTTTAATAAAAACATTTAAAAAGAAAATGCTGCATGTGAAAAAGATTAGATCTGCACACAAGTCCAAAAAAACAACAACAAAATAACTTGTTTTCTTCCTAGGTGTATTTTGGGAGCATTTGCGAATAGAAATAGACTTAATCTTACTTTCTTGTCACCAAGAGCTCATTTTGAATGCATGTGCTTCCTTTTCTACATGTGGCTTCCAGACAAACAACTTTTAAAATATGTGTAAAGTGAAGGTTTCAGCGTGCTTTTGAGAAAATAGAGTCATAATAATGTGAACTTTAAAGTTGGTCTTTGTGGCACAGAGTTTTACGCAATGAGAATATGTATAGTTCTGCAAATGAGCCAATTTTAATGATGCAAAAAAGAATTGTCAAAAAATCTTGCATTTTGCAGTCTTTTGCCAGCATTTTTTTGTGGTTTCTGTGGGAGATTACACTGTTTATTTAATTGTCGCTTTCTGACATGGCGTGTTTCCGATTTCCCAGCTTCCGTGAACGCATCATGAAACGATAAACACAACTTTCCCTCCCGGTGCATGCTGGGATTGGCTGCAGCCCCCCATGGCCCTAACCTAACCCACATAAAATGGGTATTAGAGATGGATTGAAGGATGGATCTAAATCTGAAAGGGTTTTTAATACATCAAACACTTGGATTAAAGCAATGGCGCCATCTCGTGGAGGACAAACACTCAGGCAGGTTGGCACAATATTCCAAATGCTGGGAATTGATCCAGTTTAAATTCGTACTCCTGACTCCAGTCAACACAAGGTCTGCTCAAGGATAATAATAATAGTAATAATATAACAAAGTATAACCATTCAGATGTAATGATGACGTTTGCAGGTGACCTTAATAAAATAAAAGAAGGGAAGCGCAGCAGTTGCTATGGCAACCAGAGAACAACAAAGTAAGTATTTGTACGTTTTGGTCTATTTCTTTGTAATGAAAGCATCTGGACAATAAATCTTTCGGTTTAGAAAACACCCTTATAAACACCCTTATATCAACTGTCCCATCTTATTTAATACAAGTCTGCACACTTATTTTTCTCTTATTTCCTAATTTTCCTTCCTCAATATAACACGTTTTTTTGAAGTCTTATATGTAGTAGAACCTTTATGTACTATATAATTCATTTATTCATTATTCATTCATCTTAAAACATTGTTATTTACATTGTAGTCATTATCTTAGATAAACACGTCTTTCTTCAAAGTAAAACAGTGATTAATTTTTAATCTTTTATCTCTTTTGCTTGAATCCAAGTGTCATTACTGACACACACACACACACACACACACACACACACGTGGCTGGTATTTGAACCCACAACCGTCTCACTGTGAGGCGAGCACACTAACCACTTTCCACTGTACTGTCCTTATCTAATCTATAAAACTTATTGTATTGATGTGAACTGTAAATTTGATTTTGTGCATTTTAGAAATGAATAGAAAAAAAAACAACCAATGTGTCCTAACAAATATTGGAAATTTTTTCAAAATTCACTACACTATTATAATCGAAAATATCAGCTTACTAAAGGTATAGTGAAAACGATATAGTCTAAAAATATTTAAAACATTTAAATAAATTACCAGTAATAGAAAAGATATCTATAAATATTTTCTTGGGAATTTTCTTAAGCATTGAGTTCCAAAATATGTATTATTATTATTATTATTATTATTATTATTATTATTATTATTATTATTATTTCGATATTTGTCTGTTGGTAAGCCTTAGGGGACTGACAGGCTTCAGTTTGGGGATAGTATTAAAAAAAAAAAAAAAAAAACGGTAGGGGGAATAAATAAATTAATAAATATGAAACATCAATTAACACTATTCCGTGAAAGATAGCGCGCAATGCTCCAGGGTTACCCTTCTTATTATCTCCCTATTAGCCTACATCCCTGTACTAGGGCAATAGTCTGCTCCCTGGTGACTGGCTGGGAGTGAGTGGGCGAGGGAGAGAGAGAGAGAGAGTGGAAGAGAGAGAGAGAGAGAGCGAGCGCGCGCTCCTGTTGCCCATATACTGCACCGTTACGCACTCCAGCTTCCTTCCATCGTCTCCACCGGAGAGAGCAGAGCATCACTTCACTCCCGCCGCTTCCCGGAGGCATCCACAGGCGTTCTTCTCTGTTTTTACATCCTCCCCCTTCTCTTTCTCTCTCTATCTCTCTCTCTCGCTCTCTCCCTCTCTCTCATCTTCGTGTTGCTGCTCGAGCACTGCAGCACTCCTGCACGCTCCTCCGGCCTCGCGTCTGTCTGAACGCGCCAGCAAGAGACTCAAGTCCACTTCTGCAGCAGAACTCCTCTCCGCGCGCCGCGTTTCCAACATGAGTGAGGTGAGTGAGTGCGTGTGTGTGTGTGTGTGTGTGTGTGTGTGTGTGTGTGTGTGTGTGTGTGTGTGTGTGTGTGTGTGTGTGTGTGTGTGTGTGCGCGCGCGCGCGCGCGTTTATGTATGTGTATATATATATATACACATACATAAAGCAGCTCTGAGCAGCTCTGCGTTTAAAAGGCACAGAGAGACATATATATATATATATATATATATATATATATATATATATATATATATATATATATATGTACACGTCTCTGTGTGCCTTTTAAACGGAGAGCTGCTCAGTTGGCAACATTAAAAGATCGACCACAAAAAGTGCAGTTTTGGAGTTGTTCTGTCGGTGCGCGCGCTGCAGTCACCCCCCCCCCCCCACCTCCCCTTATCATGCGTCCACATCTGCACCTGTAAGTACTCATCCGGTCATGTCACTCCAGCAAGCACGCGCGCACGTTTTAAGATGTATTTGTACAGCACCTCCATCACCATCTTATTTAAAAAAAAGAAAAAAGAAAAAGGAAAAAAAAAAAAGACGCATCAGGACGCAGGGGGGAGAATCCGCACATGTTTTATTCTTTTGGCTTCAGTCTCGAGTCTGTCAGCAGCACTGCAATGAGAGAGAGAGAGAGAGAGAGAGAGAGAGAGAGAGAGAGAGAGAGAGAGAGAGAGAGAGAGAGAGCAACACTCACACCAGCTCGCATCGCCACCGGGCACTACATGGACATCTGGTGGAAGCATGAGGGTTTTCCCAAAGCAGGACCCCCGAGGCTGAGTGGAGGGAGGGGGGGGGGGGTGGGCTCTGCTGCATCCAAATGATGACATCTCCAATCCCAATCTCACTCCTTTTTTTAATTATTGTATTGTATTATATGTTTTAACAGGGAATGTGCAGTGAATATAGCAATGGTTGCAGCACCTGGTCTGTCCTGCAGTTTGCAGAGAAAAAAAAATGCTCCTGATAAATGTTAATGAATGATTTAATAGGTGTAGCTGCTGCGGTTTTTTTTCTCCTCTTTTTCCATCTGTTCTTGTGGTGTACATTATTTAAAAAGCCTTATGCATGAACTATGGACCTTATACAGAAGCACAAGTTCATTAAAATCTGAGAAATGTTCGAAAATGCTCTAATAAACTGAATGTCGTGTCGATTTTCGGTATTTAACGTGTAAATGTGTCACAAGGGGAGTTTGTCTGAAGTCCAGAAACATCATTTAGGGAAGTATTTGAATGAGCGTGGCACAAAGGGTTAACAATCCTGCAGTGTAGAAAGTACTATTTCTCCCAGCGCTGCATGCATCCTTCCTAAAGCGCTGCATGTGCACAGTTTCTAACGACTTAAAGAAGAAGTCGCTCTGGACTGGAGGCTTCAGACGTACTTCTCTGCAACATGATGCTGATTATCTTGACACTGGGCCTTAATGAGGTGCTTTACATACATCCCAGAGCCGGGGGTATGCAAATGACTTATTTCAGTGCGAGTGTCTCTGGGATTAATACTCTTAAGTTTTTAACCTGCTTTGACTTGGAAGAAGAAAGGAGGAGGGATTACGTAAAAAAAAGTCGTCGGCGTTTTTACTCTCCCGTCGAACGTGCGTGGAAATTCTTTCAGATGTTCGTCCAGAGTGGAATCACTGTGACTTTTCCCTCCATAGGTTATGTAACCCATACGGGAGGATGTAGTGTGTCATGCCAGGCGGCGCACAGAGTGATCGATCGCTTCCACGTCCATAAACCATAATCCATAACCCCCCACCCCCCCCCTCCCCCTGCAGAGCCACTATTTCCCCTCCGTCACAGCTTCCGATGAGACGCTTCATTTCATGGTCTTCTCTACGTTCCCTCATCAACCCCATGCAGACGCCGCCGCCGCCGTGTCTTTCCTGATGCTGCTGCTGCACGTGTGCTGTTTTTGAGACGTAAACATCTGCAGGACACGATTTCATCTTTCTTTTCGGGGGGGGGGGGGGTCTCTCCTGAGCAGTGGGTCAAACATAGCTGACACTTCGCCCCCGGTGCCTCCAGATTCGCATGTGAAAGAAGCAAGTGTGAGGTGTTTTCTGTTCGTTAAACCACTACTAACTGGAATCTGGAGGCATTATTTTTAGTTTTTTTGTGTCCACGTGGGCTTTAAGTTGGAAAATGTCCATTTGTGTTATATGACTTCCAAGTCAATCCACACAGACACACAGAATATGTGACGTTTCCCTCTTAGAATTTGAAGATTTTGGTTAAATAAATCCGAAAAAAGGGAATTTTTTTTCATGAAAACAAGCCAGAAACAACATTTCTAGCATTTCTATGAAGCGGGACGATGTCCCTTCAGAGCGTCCACACTTGGCCTGTGATGTATGAATTTTTTATACCATCTGCAGTGCCGTGTAGAAGCCTCCTCTCTGTAACATGGTGGTCTTTGTAATCCCCCCCACGACCATCCCTACCTCCCAACGCCATTTGGACAGATACAAGTTGAACCGATGACCCGGCGCATTAGACCGCCGCCTCGCCGCAATCCCAGTGGATGAGGCTCTAAATGGAGCTTTTTTCTTCTTCTCCATTTTATTCAGTTTTATGTTTTCCATCTCAGCATTAAAACCGCCGGCCTTTTGACATCTGATCTTAGAGAGCTTAAAGAGAAACCTTTAAAAACGCGCGTCCGGAGTGCGATTACAAACGCACGTGTCACCTCAAAGTGGCCGCCACAATGGCCGATAACGTTGGCCAGCTTAGCGGCTGATTATCTCAACGGGCACTTCCTCTTGTTTTTTTTTTTAATTTGCGGAAGACGACGAGGGCGCGCGTCGTCGCGGGGGCCTGTCGGCGGGCGACGCGCGGCTCCATTGAAGTGGCGGCGATGAGCTATCGCGCTGCACCTTCCCACTGCTTTGACAGACTGTCTCCTCCAGCTGAAATCTTGTCACCCACTGCCTCATTTCCTCCTCTTTCTTTTCAACAAGCTTCTATTCATCCCTCCCCTCGCTCACTCTTTGCTTTCCACCCCCCCCCCCCCCTTTTTTTTTTCTTCTCAAAAGCCTTGACTGTATTCTCCTTAGCAACAGCGAGAGGACTCAGGCAGGGTATTAACACTTGCACATCCGGGAGCCAACATCTGCACAGCGTGAGGCGATGAACGAGTCAAAAAAAAAAAAAAAAAAATCGGAGGGAGAGGAGGCCAAGATGGAGGGTATATGTTGTAGGAATATTAATGGACAGGATTGAAACGAGTTCAGGGATGTTACGTAATCCATGTTTGGCACTGGGTCCACTTTTGACAGCTGTTTGGTTGGATTTACCTCTTTTTATTAACAAAAAAACATCCCAAAAAACTCAACAAAATCCCCTCGTATTGCATTAGGAAACGAAATTATGAAGTCATTTATTTTAGGGCTTCGTGCCGATGTCCGGCATGCAGATATTTTTTTAAACAAAATGTGGCCTAAAAACCATTTCCAGCTCCCCATTCATCGTCTAAGTCGGGATTCCGACCGACGGTATACAAATGAGATTAGGGAAACAAAAAGTCCCACGCAAAAACCCTTGTAAAATGTCCAAACCCGCTGTCGTGGGGCCAAAGCGAGGACAGATTCAGAAACTTCACAGCTTATCTCACGCCTGAAATGTTTTCAGCAATACTCACTGGGCGGTTTTAGTAATAAAAGATGCTTTTCAATGTTGGTTTGGTTTGAACTCTACGAACACGCTTACCCGACCAGGTGCAAAGGCGGAACTCCGAGCTACATGCTACATGCTAAAGAGTTTCAGGCCTTACACGCTGGCGATGCTACATGCTAAACCTCATTAAAGTGGAAACAGATAACGCTCCTGGGTTCGGGCAGCGCGTAAGATAGACGGTGCCGTTATCACCGTGCGTCGCTAATTCTATTTAAAGCAAAGACAACCTTCTGGACTCGGGCTGATATTCCCAAAGCGCCTTGGCGTACAGTGGAGCGTGCACACATTCCGCGAGACGAAAGAAAAGGTAGCTTTCTCATTATGCTGGTAATTATCACTTAGCAGGCGTCCACCCCGCACAAAAAGCCAGCCGACTCCGAGCAAGCTGGCAGGGGATAATTATCGGGGGCTGATGTGGCTCCGAGGCCAATCTCCAGCTCGGGTGGCAACTCTAAGAAAGCGCCAGTGCTTGTTTCTCTTTGTCAATCTGTCTCCCTCCATCTGTCAGTCCCCTCTCCTCTTTTCCACCCCCCCACCCCGAATGCATGTTTTCCCTCCCCCCACCCCCCCCCCCCCACCTCCTCTGCAACCGAGATTGTACAGCATCTGGCATGTCTGGAAATCACTAGCCCCCCCCCCCCCCCCCCCCCCCCCCCCCCCCACTCCTTCATGGAGGTATAATCCTTTTATTTCTGCCTATAAATACATTTCTGCTGAGCTTTTAGAGCTTTCTGCTGCCTCTCCCCCCCCCCCCCCCCCCCCCCAATCTGACAGCAAGTGCACCACTAAGCTTTGAGTGTGTGTGTGTGTAGCTTAGGGAATGTACTGTGTGTGTGTGTATTCAAAGGAGACACCATTGAGAGTTGAGTAGAGACAAGCACAGGGACTGAGGATAGATGTGTCTTTTTTTTTTTCCCCTTTTCTTTTTCTATTAATGGAAACTGACAGCGGTCCCCCGGATTGTTGCACCTGCTTTTTCGCCGTCATTTTTCCCCACCCCGGCGTCGCCACCGCCGGGTCCCTTCCCCTTTTTTTTGGTCTCTGGTCCAATCGTCTTCCTCCATTTCCCAGCTGGTTCCCACTAGAAGTGTTTGTCTGATATCAAAGACTGAAGTGCGGATGTGTGAATGTTTGATGACAGCGGCGTGCCATGTATATTAATTGAAAATTACGATAAATATGTCGACCCGACCACCTGGGTCCTTTCTTCCCACACGGTATTCCTGCAAGGTTTTTTTGTTCCGTTGTCTTTTCTTGTAACCAACGTGGTATATTTACTGGTTCCAGACTCATTAACATTCATAGAAAACAGTATGTGGTACATGTCAAGCTTACCGTGGTTTACTGTGTGACACTGTTTAAAATACCATGTTACTGTTGAACATGCGCCATGGTACTGTCCAGAATGTTCCGGTCGTATGAAAGACATTGAGGGATTCAGTCTTCGTATAACCACAATACCACGACACTGCTCATAGTATTATTAAATGTACCGTGTAGTGGACATACATGTACCATGGTGTACGGTAGAGTACTCTTCAAAAGACCTATTCATCATTCTATTGACCAAATTATCCCAGTACTAGTCAACATACATTGGTATTTAGTATCCTACTGACCATAAACCCAAGATATTGTTCAATATAATCATAGTCAATATAGTACTAACCAATATAATGTGATGTTACACCTTGTATGGAATACTATCTGGCGATGTTTAAAGGATCATGGTCTTGATAAGGGTTGCTGGAGCGAATCATGTGATCCACATGTTTGGTTTCTCTCATGTAGTAAAACTCTTCCTAGTGCAGTTTGGGGATAAACAGCTTGATTACGGAGCCAAAATGGAATTGAAAGCAGTGAATCTATTATCATAATCTTGCTCCTCTATTTCCAGTTCAGTGTTGTTGAGACCGCTGGTTAATTTATCAAGGCACTATTAGAAATACCACGTTATATGTATATATAGGGTGTATATATGCTGGGACTGAATGGTTGACATAACAGATGCTATGACCAAAGCCAAAATAAGACAGGATGAAATATAGTTTGTGAACATTGCAATATTTACAGTAATTTTGTAGTATTTAAAGTATAATATCATCACAATGAGATAAAGTGGTACTGCTACAAACTGAACATTGTGCAGTTTCCTTATGGGTTGGGAAAACGACGTCCGTTTACACGGAAAACCGCGAAAACAATGTCGAATTTCCACACGAGTACAAGAACATTCACGTGGACGGACGGCGAGGCTGGACTGGGAGTCGCGGCACTCTGGAAGCCGCCATTGTTTATCACGGTCCATCTACCTGTGCAGAACCGTTTTTAAAAAAGTTGCATTTTCAGTGGCTCCGAGAGCCGTTTTTTTGTAATCCGACACCCAAAACACGACGGGAGTTTTCACGTCAACGGTGCTTTAAAGTCACCGACAAACTTCCCAATCAGAGGTGATTGTTGGAGGAAGCCAGCGGCGGCGAAACCCCCGGCACGCACTGCGATAACCTGCAAAAACTCAAGGCTCGGAGCCCACAATTCACTCTCGGCGTGTAGCGTCAGCCACGAGTATCTTTGAAAAAATCAAACTGCCTGATACGGTCCATTTCAACAGGGGAATGGCACATTATTATCATGCACAAGTAGGTGACGCCAAACTTAATTGTTTTGCCTGCAGTGTGTGAAAATGCAGCCGCTTGAGTGCGGCGTGGTGACTTCCTGTTGATAGCTTTGGGGGACCAACCAGTCCGAAGAAAAAAAAAACCTAATGAGGAGAGAGAGAAAAACAAAAGAAGCTGCAAGTTCTCACATTTCAAAAGCTGCAGGCAGAAAACCTTTGACACGTTCAGAGGTCTGGGAAGTCCGTCATTTGAGTTTCCAGCCATGGAGCTCAGCGTCGCCATTCGTGGTTCCAGTAACTGGGACGGTCTTTTCAGGAAGTTTGCCGTTGCATAAATCAGTTACAATTAACATTACATACGTTAAAGAGTGTGAAAGTGTGTTTGAGTTGTGGGAATATCGTGCATAAACATACGAACTCTTCCTGCCATCCTGCAGCTCTCGCTGAAATGAAGAACGTACAGAAGTGGAATGGATCGATGGATGTATTTCCAACATCCTTGCATGAGAAGCAAACTGCACTGAGGGAATGTTGAGTATGAAGGTTGCAATGCCAAACCTTCAGCCTCGTGAAATGCGACGTTCCTAAATGGGGACACCTTTGACTGGATAATGTTGAAGCCATCGGAATATTTATGGGTCGAGCTGGTGGAAATCTATATACAATTTAAAACATATCAATATATAAACCCTAAAATAAAAAACATGTGGTGTTCAAGCCTGTAAAATCTCCTGCAATGCTGCCAGGAAAGTCACATAAAAGCCTATTATGAAAGAATTTCATGTTCTTTTTTTTGATTTCACTCCTCATGCTTTGTTATTTTTACTCACCATGTAAAAAAAAAAAAAAAAAAAAAAAAAATTTCCCCTCCAGCAGTAACCTTTATCCTTAACCTCAATGTGGAATCCCACCTATTTCTGAATTATTCCCTCCCCACACAGACCCACACCCACTGACTTATGTAAAGCCATTAACTGGCGGCTGGCTATTTTTAGTGGGCAGGTACGGGGCGCTTCAGTGTGAGATTGTTATGCTCGAGAGCAGACACTTTGAAGGGAGGCCGTGCTGTTGGAGGCGAACAGATGGAGGAACAGGCTTCGTTTGTAAAAAAACAAGAGCGGCCACAAAGTTAGCGGGAACATGTGGACATAGAAATGTGAGAGGTGGCGTTTGGCCGTCCTTCCTGTGATGTTGATGTTGGAAAAAAAGGGGACTTAAATCAGAAGTGTCACATTTTACGTCGGGGGGGCACATGCATACCACGTTTCATCTCCAGTCGTAAAATAGTGCCATAATTATCTTTACATTTCACCATCAATAATCAATTTCTACAGAAAATGACTACAATATTCATTTAAAGCCGCTTCCAATGAAACATTCTAGTGCAAAATACAGTGAAACGTCCCCAAAAAGTTCTCCTGCCGCTGTTGCATTATGGGGGGATTTCACAGCTTTGAGGCTAATGCTAGTACGCTAGCTTTCATGACAGCCTCACTGATATCTCATCGTGTTGCGCTGTGTCCAAAACTGTTAAAAACAATGTTTTTTATTTATTTATTTTTTTAATAATCTTCTTGGTGGTTTGACTGGATGGGAGCCTGATGTCGCTTTCGGGCCCACAGGCCAAAGACTTAAAGGGTGAGAGGATGGTGAGTAATACATGTATTGCATAGGTTTAACCAGGTTAAGCTCATAATCTGGACCTCGATGCAGCAGGAAAGGACATTTAATAACACAATGCACTCACGTTAAGAATAATCTGGTGAACCTTGCACCCATTAGAGCCCAGGTTGTGTTTGTTCAGGCCGGATCTTATTCCCATCAGAGTCACAACGGCCTCATTAGGCCATAACAGTCTGTAATCACGCTCTAAAAGCAGCGCCGCAACCGGGGCCAGACCTCCTCCGACCCCTTTTCTAATGTACAGTAGGAGCCGAAGAGCTCCGGGCAGATGTTCCACCCGGTACAGTATCGACACACACTCGGCACCAACGCACATCTGGCCGCCCGGCCAATCGCCCGGCGTCCTCCGGCGGGGTGATGAAGAGCGGAGGAGGCACACAGCGAGGTGTTGGGGGGGGGGGGGGGACGCAGCATAGATGAGCTGGAAACCACTACTGGGTGGGTGTAGAATTGAAGGGTAGAGTGCAGAAGAGGACATGAAAAAGAAAGAGCGCTTGTGAGGACTGATAAAAACAGCCCACCGAACGGCATCTGTTACGTAAGAGGGAGAGAAAGCAGCTTCCCTTTTTTTTTTTTTTTTTTTTTTTTTTTCCTTAGCACAAACTGAAAGGATTATTAAAAGAAAACTCCACAATAACATAAACAACGTTGCCTCCCACGAACGACGCGTCCTCCCTCCGGACGGAGCGGTAATGAATCTACTGTGTCGCCTCGGTTTGACGTGTAATTATGGCGTCCCTCCTGGGCTACTTACTACTTTTATGGTGCTCATTTATCTTCGGAGCCAGTTTCATTACCGCGTTTTAATTTTGTCATTACGGAGAGATTGAAATATTGTTGTTTTTTTATTTAATTTTTTGAAAGCGTTAAAGTGAGTTATCGCTTTATGTCTTTATCGTCCCGTTGATGTCGCGTGAGACTGGAGTTGTCTTTTTCTCTAATGTGGAGCCAGTTGGTTGGCATGTGGAGACAAACTTTGAAGTGTTTTTGGGGGATCAGGATTGTGTGTTGTCGGGACGCTTTGTGAAAGGAAGACTACGAGCCGCAGTTGTAAAATCCCTGCAATATCTTTCTGGTTTAATGGAAATACCAGCAGCCTTTATGATGATCAAAGGGTGAGGATGTATTACTGTAAATTGTCATTTAAGATTCCCTGGACGGAGAACCCAGTGAACACAACCGTTTCAACTGGTTATTCAGAAACGTCACACACAATTTAAAAAAGTGTTTTCATTCGTAAGGTTTATAGCAAGAGTTTAGAAAGTTATGGTTAAATTGGCGACGGCTCAGTAATCTCATTACTTAGTGGCGTAGTCGTCCCTGGAGAAGTAGCTATACGCTTTGATTTGGGTTTTTTTCTTCCTGATATTTCAGTTTAAATAAACGGTTCACAATATTTGGAACGGTTCAATTCGAGGCTTCATGGCTTGACCAGCCTCAGAAAATAAAACAGGCAGTCGGACACAACGTTGACTGAAAAAATAAGTGGTTATACGACGCATAGCTGTGTAAACCCTGGACTGCTGCAGAGCTGCTGTCTCTCTCTCTCTCGCTCTCTCTCTCTCTCTCTCTCTCTCTCTCTCTCTCTCTCTCTCTCATCGGTCCTGTCACATGGCTCAATCTCACTGTTTTATTGTATCAGTGGCTACTATGTTACCCAACTCCTGTTTATTGTTTGACGGAGCTCTGCCTCTGAGCAACACTGAGGATGTGACACCATCAACCCGTATCCACAGTGTAGCAGCATTAGCTTCTCTTTTTATAAAAGCTGCCTGCATGTTTTTAAATCATTTCAGCTGCTTTGTTGCAGCTTCTTACCCTTATTACTTTACAAACGTCTGTTTTTTTGTGTTTTTTTTTTAAGTATCAACCTCTGCTCATAGAGCATCTTCCTCCCACCAACTGACTGAACTAGGCTAGAATAAACAAGTAACCGCGGTCAGACTCGACACAATACTGGCAAAAAATACAAAAATTACTCGAATCCCAATACACACTTTAATTAGTTTTTTAGTAATTAGCTATTCAGTAAAGTAATTAGTAATTACTTTACTGAATAACTGATTTATTTCATTTTTTGCTCTTTATTACCATTGCTTGATATGTTTCAAGCCTTCTATTGTCGTCAACTGTATTATTTCACATGTTTTACTGTGAAATATCCGTATTTTCTTAGTTGTCACGGGCTAAATTAATAGAAATCTGTCGTAGACCCCGAATCGCCCCTGAAAAAAGAACAGAAAGCTCCTCGGTCATGACTCTGGATTCCACAATGGTCAGGGGCAGGGAGCAGGGTTTGACTTGAATCAGCTCTGATAGTTTCTGTTTCTCCATCCTTATGTAAGTCCTTTAATATGTATTACGTTGACTCTTTCAATCCTTGGCTTTGAGATTGGGGGTAAGGGGGGGGGGGGGGGGGGGGGGGGGGGGGGGGGACAAGGGGGGGGTTTAAAAGGGCCAGCTGGGAATGGATAAAGAAGTGTGACAGGAGCGTGAGGAAAACAGCTCAGAGAGGTGTATTCCCTAAAGAAAACCCTTGCTGTAAATGAAGTGCATCGCAGTGTGAGAGGGAGAAAGGGGGATGGGGGGATGGAGGGGGGGTGGGGGGGATGAAGGGGGGGGTTCTGTGGATGTGTATACAGTACGAGCGTGCGCATGTGTGCCTCCATCTGGAATCTCTTTGCCAGCCGAGTCTTTTCTGAATAGACAGTGTGCGTTCCACTTCCTCTCTCACCGAGCCGCTGTGCAAAGGTTTTTTTTTTTTTTTTTGAAACGACGCTCTTGCTACAATGCATGTCTCTTTTCTCTCTATCTTGCATCCCTCTCCCCTCCATATGTGTCTTTCTCTCTCTCTATCACCTTCAGTGGCTCCCCGGGGCAGCCTGTTAAATGCTGCAATCTGTCTCTGTCTCCCATCCTCACCCTCCCTCCCTCCCTCCCTCCCTCTTTTTTTTTTTTTTTTTTACTTCCCATCTCTTCCTCTCAGCCTTTTTTCTCAGAGGCTCACTGCTCATGAATCACTGGACTAACTACTACATGTAAAAGAGGGAAATCCCTGACTAAAAGCAGGCCTGGGGGGGGGGGGGGGGGGGGGGGTGATAAGGACGTATCTCAAGGGGGTGTTAAAGCCAGCTCGTCATTCTCGGTTTAGAAAGAGTGGGCGAACAGGACAAAGGAGTGAGAAGAAAGGATGAAAGGATGGACAGATGACGGGAGAGGTATTATGGGAGGATCTCAGGGTCACGGGGTTAATTTTGTTAATTCCATTTTTTCAAGTCCGTCCGGAGAAGTTAATTCGCGGCGCAGTCAGAAGCGCACGTTTGCCGAAAAAAAAAAAAAAAAAACGGCACGTGGAGTACGGTCGGTCCGGTTCTCACAGGAAGCAGTTCACATTAAATCCTGTGTCGATCACAGAGCAAGCTTCACTGGAGCAAAATGGGGTTAAGTGCCCTTCAAAAAAAAAAAAAAAAAAAATCTAATGGCGGTGGTGCCGGTGGACGGAGGGAAAGTGTTTCTCACACGGTTTTTTCAGGCAGAATTTCCCAGCAGTAAATTGACAAGCCTCCCTTGTAGCTGCCGTCGTCCCGCTGGAGCGTTTGTGTTTTAGCAAAGGCTGAGACTCTTGAAAAACAACAACAACAACAAACAAAAATTGAACTGAGCTTTCCCTTTTCCAGTTCAGCACCGAATACGTTTTTTTCCCGATCACCTGAGAAAAAAAATTCCTTTGAGTTCACAATGTCCTGGTCACAGCGAAGCAGCAGATGGATGAAACGTACTCCCTTGTGGAAAGAGGCTGAGAACAGGAGCAGGCGAAGAACAGATGTGGTGAATGAAACAGATGAGAGAAAAATAACTGTGTGGCGAAAGCGACGAAAAAAGCACGGCGGTGTGTAAAGTATCCAACAATAAACATGATTTTGTTGACAAACATAAAACGTTTTTTTTTTTTAAATTAGATTAATCACAGAGTTGCTGTGGATTCATTTTGATTAATCCCGATTAAATATACATTTTTAATCTATATTAATCACGTTTCATTTTGCATGTGTAAACAGACTCCAGGAAACAGGAATATACCTTACAATGAGATGTGTTTATTAAACACCTTTAAAGCGCATGCGTAACAAAAAGACAGTTTTTCCAAAACAAAACATTTATCCACATTAATGTGTTCCTTTACTCGTTTTTTCAGCAGCTAGCTTTTGTTGCGTTTTGTTCGATGATATTGACAACAGTGCTCCCAAGGTGGAACTTTTTGAAAATGTTCTGACTCTGTTGCGATGGAAATAAGGGGCAAATGCAACTTCTTGAAAACAAAATGTAACTTTTCAGTTCAAGTTCTGCTACTGCATATTTGCATCGTTGCTTTGTAAATGGGAAATTCTTCTGGAATGAACAACAAAACTTTTTCTTAAAAGTACATTGCTTAATGTACAGCAAAAATTGTGATAAATGAAAAGACAGCTACTGATAAATGAGGCCAATATTTAAAAAAAAAAAAGAAAAAAAAGTCCCAATATTACTCTAGACCGTCTTTTATGAGACTGGAAGAATTTCTTTAGGTGAAACTAATGAGCGGTGTCTCACGCTTCACCGATAAAATCAAATAAATTGACGTTTAATATGACCTAGGTACTTATAGCTGCTGCTATTGTGGTAGCTTCCAAATTGATTTTTTTTTTAAAAGACAAAAAAAAGTACTATTATTGTTTTAAAGCTTGTGGATGAAGCTCTGCAGCTCTCCAGCAATTTAACCTACGACAATGAAAGTACTCACAGCGTTACAGCTCTGTGTTTAATAATGCAGTCACGTTTTGAAACGCATGTTTAGAGCATTGTAAAAACTGGACGGGGTTATCTGAGTATCACTTTCTAATCAATTCTACTACAAGAGAAGCGGCTTGGGTTTCAATGTGGGGCTGCTGTCTGAACTTCAAATGGAGTAATATATCAAATTATGCCTTGCTCGCCGTAATCCATCCATCCATCCATCCATCCATCCATCCATCAATCCACCACTTTATCCTGTTCAGGGTTGTGGGGTCAACTATAGGTGAAGGGGGCAATAAAAAAAATTAAGAAAAAATCAAAGAAAAAAGAAAATAGGAAAATAGAAAAAAGAAAAACAAAGGAAATAAAGAAGAAATGGGAAAAATTAAGAAAAAAAGGGAAAATTAAAAGGGAGAAAAAGCCACAAAAAAGACCAAATGAATTAGATACAGGTTTCACAATTTATGGCTTCAAAATGTCTTCAAATATCACTGGATGTCTGTAAAATTAAGGTTTTGATAATATACTAATCTATAGTATATTGCGTGGAGGGTTAATAAAAAAAAAGTACCATAACTAAGATTTATTAAATAAATTAGGCAAAAGTTAAAAAGAAAAAAAAAAAGACAGGTCAGGATTCACTATGGACAGATTGTCGATCCAGAGTCACCAATTAACCTCACGTCCATGTTTTTGGAAAACGCGGAGGGAACAGTTGTACCCGAAGGAAACGCACATACATGGAGCAAACATGCAAGAGCCTGCCGTGTTTGAACCCACAACCTTCTCGCTGTGAGGCTGAGCGGCTCGCTGGAATTACATGACAACCAAAAATGTATTTTGTGAAGAGTCAGCGGTGAAATCCTCTTAGCTCTTCGGCTCATGAATCCTCCCCCCCCAAAAAAAAATTACCTCAAGTAAAAGTCAAGGTCACTTTTGCAGTTTCTTTTTCCTTCTCTCGGCTTAAATCATGTTTTTTAACACACGATTTTCTCGAGCTGCATGTCACGGACATGTAATGATGTCTGCCAGCCAGCAGGTGCACATCACATATGAGCATTCATGAACATAAAGCAGCGTGAAGACTAAAAGGAGGAGGGGGAATCCAGATGATATAAAAGTATTCTGACAGCAGCCGACAGGAGTGTCACGTTAAGGCTTTAATTCCAGGCCATCACTGCTTGCGTGGCTTTAATTTACGGGAACATTTATTTATTTTACATTTTTTTCCACTCCTCCCTCAGTCTGCAACCTGCGGTTCTGGTCGTATCGTTACATTTCTGCGTGGCGTCCCTGAGTTAGCCAAGGCCAACATCCCGCTACGTCTCTCCAAACGCAGAGCTGAGAGGAGCTCCTCTCGGAGTGAGAGCCTCTTTTAATGCCTCCCGTGCTGAGGAATAAAGAAAAAAGAAAAAGAAAAAAGCCTCTGCACTTGTGACTGTGTGATGTGTGCTAATGCTGAACATACAGCCTTGCACTCTTTCTCCGCAGTGTTTCAACCCTCGCGCTGCAGATACACTCTCTCTCTCTCTCCCCCTTCCTTTATCTCGCCATATCTCTCTCTTTTTGTTTTTTTTTGTTTTACCCCTCCTCACCGTCTGTCACACCTTTATTGTTCCTTCCCTTTTGTTGTAATCCGACGCCTCGGCGTTTCACCCGTACTGCGGCAGTGCAGCGCCGCCGCTTTAAGGTCGCCTCCTCCGCTGCTCCGACAACGGGACTCAGTCATCTGTGGAGGGTTGTTGTTTAGGGGCTGCGATTTGCCATCGAACTCGCCGACGACAGCTCAGGCCCCGTTTACGGGACGTTTCGGGAGAGTTTTGCGTTCGTGCTGCATGGAAATCCACTTTTTATTGGCCTGTGATGGGCAACGGGAGCCCCCTGGAGAAAAAAGCCACACATGCACAGGGAGAACATGCAAACTCCACGGGGACTGTCGCACCGTTTCCTCTCTGTTGACTTAACCATTAGTTACATTTTTGGCTTCTGCGTTATAAAAGCCGCTCTCGTTCACCTCCGTCTCCGACTCAGCCTCGTCGTCTGTCATATGAACTTCCTCTCTCGGAGCTCTTTGTCTATACTCCTTTGCATCACTCTCTCTCTCTCTCTCTCTCTCTCGCTCCCTCCCTCTTCTTCCAGACACATACCGTAAACACTGCGAGGTCTCTGCACATGAATCGTCTCCTCTTTGCACGCGGACCTTTTGCCGTTGTTGCACCCTTCAAATCACTTGGCACATGCACACACAAACTCCCGGCCTTCGAATCGCCCACGCAAATCAGCACACACACGCACTCGTGCATGCTCGGAGACACACACACACACACACACACACTTACACACATACACACACGCGTATACTCACACCCCTCGCGCTGACTTGAGTTATTGGCAGAGCCGGACTGACAGGCCTCTCTTCACCAACTCATTCACGCTCCGGTGGCCGATGCGTTATGCATGGGCCATTTGCTACGTGGATCATAAAGTGCAATAAGGACAGAGTTAAGCACGGGTAAATGCAGATGGAACACACACACACACACTTACACACACACACACTGGGGCAGGAGAAGACGTCTTCATCCCTTTTTTGGCGGGGTTTCTCCGTCAGGAACAATACTGTGTGATGTCAGAAAGGGTCTGAATCTCACTCCCCCTCTCTGTTCTGTCCGTCTCTGTCAGTTTGCCTCACTCCCTTCTCTCCTGTATCACTGACTCACATGCTGTAGCGCTAATAATGTGGCGGCAGAACCGCAAGTACGCTGTAAGGACGGCATGAGAGAATTTTTGTGTGTGTCTGTGGGGGGGGCAAGCATGAGTCAAAGGCAGCGATGCTGCATGACAGTGAGCATTTTAACAGGGGAGAAAAGGGAAGTGTGGAGGAAAATGTGAACAAGTAGGACAGTGTGGGTGTACGTCTGAACTTGGGTCAGTCCCTTTCTGCGCCTCACGATGGGTAGAAATCATCCAGAACAGAAAACACACAGGATTCTATCCTTTTTTTTTTTTTTTAAATGTGCACTGAAAAGAAAATGTAGACAATGGCACTTACAATGATTGCCGCAGCTTTTGCATTCACGTGTACGTATGCTCAAAGGAGGAAAAGGACTTGGCGAGACACTCACAATCAATAACCTATAAAGAGCAATTCAAACGAGAGGCCCTGCAAAAAAAGATGCCGGCCCTAGTTTCTCCCTGCAATCGGATGTTCCTCGGGGCAAACGAGGTGGAAGAACACATTCACCCGGCTTCCTCTGTCTGCTCTCTCCACGCGACAAACGTGTCATTTTTTTTTTTCTTTTAGTCCTTCGGTTGTTTGAACGGTTCCAAGAAGACAAGACTGTGCAGACGTCTGCTTCTCGTCTCGGTCTGCCAGGAAGCGTTTCTGAGCATAAATGTGAGACTATGAGGCGGTTGCTGTTTGGCACGGAGAGACTGCGACACAAGCCGACTTGGGTACAGATTTATCCCCGCTGGGTGTCGCAGCTTGCATTAGTTATTAATAAAAAATTTAAAAAAATCAGGACAATTGGATCGCTTCATTAGGACCAAATGGTTACTTAAATATAATGAGTTGTTCACTGGAAAAATAGAGGGATGTAATGACATCGATGTGCCTGCAGCACATTGACGGAGATTTCCACGTTCCCCCTGTTTCGACCTTCGCTTTAAAAAAAAAAAAAAAAAAAAAGAACAAACTCTTTGAAGCAGCCATTTGTTTTCTAAAGTTTTATTCCAAAGGCTCCTATATACAGTATATGTGTATTTTACATGTCAAGATGTGTTTTGCGTGTGCGTTTACGCAATTATGGTGCCACTGAAAACTTTGTGAAAGCGGCTCCCCAGGTGGAACTTTTCGAAAATGCTCCAACTCTCTGTTGTAGCATTTTCGAAAAGTGTTGGAGGAAAACTGAACTTTTAGAAAAGGCTGTCTCTGTGGAAATGGGGGTAAGCGCAGCTATCCATATTCTCCTGGGACTGTTAAGTAACTATTAATAACAACCCAACGTCACTGTTGGTCCATTCGAATGTCAGTGTCCTCACAAAAAAACAAAACAGCACCCACTAGTGGCTTGGCATGCTAATGACGTCGTTTTCATTGTTTCTGTGTAAACGGACGTTGTTTTCCAAAAGCTTCTGTGTCAACATGAAACTTCTCTGAAACGAAAATGGAGAAACTTCGTGTTTTCACTTGAAATGTTGCGTCAACGAGGCCTTAGACGTCATCTGTCACGGAATAAAAGGCCGACGCTACAGTTACTCAACCAGTCTTCTCTACTGGAATGTACAGAGAGACAGACAGACAGACGACTGGAAAGACAAAGATGAAGTTCATATTTGCACTTGAGTGAAGTGACGAGGCACCTTATTGGTTCAGTGCATTAAACCAGGCGTTGTCAATCTTTAGCAGGATAACTTGGACCACCTGCAGCATAATCCGTATCACGTAGGACGATCAAACGCCCTCTTCTCGAGGCACAAATGGCCTTTTGAGCTGAAGCCGGTTCTCAATGTTTGAAAAGGGGCGAATGTGCACTAAACACCTTGTAAGCAGTGGGACCCTCAAAGGGTCTGTTGGACGGACCTTCTTCATAATTCCTCTCCGATGTCAAACAAAGGTCCAGATGTGGAGCAGTGTTTCACCACAGTAATGTATACAGTTGCAGTCCAGCTTACTTAAAGTCTTGGTTTTTTTTCTCTTTTTGTTCATACAGCTGGCATCCACCAACTCTGCTAACAGCAGCCAGACGACTGCAGCTGACAACAAAGGTATGCGTAACAATTTCACCATATTTCAAACTGTATTTCATGTATTTCATTAGAGAAAAGCAGATCTTTAGGTTAAGTTGTAGAGTTGTTTTTTTTTTTATTCTTGGCAAAGGAAAAGTGCTGCGCCAGTTGGCAAGCTAAGTGACGGATCACTAAACATCAATTTGCAACTCTTCAGATCCGACTGCAGCAAATTGATTCATTAAAAGTGTTTTTTTGTTTGCTTTCCGTGGAAAAGGTTCGGGGATTCTTTCGGTGTGTTGTACTCACTTCATCTATTAGCAGTGCCGGGGAAAATATGTTAATATGAAAGCTCCGAGGTTGTCTTCATATAGAATTTGAATATATGAAACTTAAATTAGATGAGAAATAAAACTGAAGATGCTGTTGAATCTCACAATTGGTTGACCCATTCCCCTGCCTTGTGGATCAGAAGAAGTGTGTAACTGATCCCAGTAACTTCGAACGAGAGACGTTTCCGGGGTTTGATTTTGCCGGAGGGGATGAAGGGACACGTCCGCCGTTCTGCTGAGTCATTCTTATTGCCTGCGGGATTAAATATCATCCCTCCTCATGGTGATCGCAGCTACTTCACCAAAACACATCAATTAAATGGATTTTAGACTTGAAAGACCTCTTATGGATTTCTTCTCCTGAGATAGTTTTACTTGACCCCTTTGATATCTACTGAGGTCTTGCAGTTTATTAAGCATCACATAGTTACATCAGTAACATTAGTTATCATTTAAGTCTCACTGTTTTGTTCAAATAATATAATTTTCAGTCATTACCGTGAACTTTTTTCCTGACGGGTGCAGGTTTTAATGTCATTAAAAGTTGAGTGTTCAACCACAAATGTCCACTAGTAAATTCAGTAAATTGTAAATACAAATGCCTGTTTACATAACAATGTTGCTTGGAACCACTGAAAACACAGCTTTTTTGAAAACGGCTCCCAAGGTTGGACTCATTACTGCACATGGGCCCCAGAGTAAACAGTTCTTGTGCACATTTGCGAGTAGACGGATAATAACAACAAGGTTTTCCTCCACAGTGTCGTGACTCCCAGTTCATATTCTCCTGGGATTTGGTAGTTTTATCGTTGAGTCATCGTAATAACAATCCAACTTGGTCATTTGTCCATACGAATGTCCGCGTACACCCACTATTAATATTTACAGCGTATTATTCTCTGTGCGCATCTGTGTGTGGTTTCACTACAAAAAACAAATAACAGTACCCACTAGTGGCCCAACATGGGAACCACGTTGTTTCATGTAATCTGACATCTGTTTCAAAACTTTGCCATGTCAACGCAGAACTTTTCTGAAACGAAAATGCTAAATCATGTATTTTCACTTGAGGCATTTGTGTACATAGGACCAAAATGTCACTTTTGATTGGATTATAATAAATCTAACCTTATTTCATTTAAAAAGCCTGAACAAATTCCTCGTACCTGGCAAAAAAAACCCCCAACAAAACAAAATGTGATTCTGATTCTATAAACAAAGGTCTCTGATCAACTTTTTCTTCTCTCTTCGTTTCCCCTCTTTGACCTTCGTCAAATAACAAGATATTTGACATCCTGTTGTATGTGGGGATCAGGCTGCTGATTTTCCATGAGCTAAGCAACCGAGGCTAGGCAGTATTTTTGGCAGGACTCAGCAGTGTGTCAGCCAGGAGAAGTTGGCTGCAGCTTAACTTTTTCTGCAACATTGTTCATCAATAACCAATCCCAGCTCAGGAGAATTTCCCCATCTATCAATGCAATGCGGCACTGAAGGATCAGCCAATGGAGATTCAGATAAATACACTTTCTCCCCTTGTCCCTCCAGTCTCTCTGTGTTTCTTCTTGTCTGTGCATGGAGGAGGAATATTTCATAACATGCTGTCCTTTCTCGTCGCGTCGCTTCTTCCCCCTTCCCTCCCGTCACTTGTGCTTTCTGGGCTCCAATGTACCAAAAGGGAAATGTGCATAAAGGTCTTCAAACTGGAGGCCTCAGGCGAGGTTCACCTGCAGGAAGTCTACGCATGTCGGGAGGATGTACAGCCGAGATGTACAGTACATAGCCCAAGGTTATCGATTGTACTCTGATTCATACGCTCAGCCGTCACACAGGCAGGGAATAGCAGGCTTAAATAAAATCCCACGTCATGTTGATGCTGCACCAGGCGATCCAGCGGCATAGCTTTTATATAATCTATATTTAATATGGTTATAGTGCAAGTAGTAATAAAGTAGTGATAGTTATTATGTCAAGCCTCCCTGCAGAGCAACACAAGAGCTTCCTTTTGCTTCTGTCCATTTATTTTTTACTGCATTTCTTCATGTTTTTTTTAAGTACTTCTACTGCTTTTGGCATAAATGCTTTAATAACTGAGTGCATGAAGTTAGTAACACAAGCACAATGTCGGCATATATTGTATATAGCAAAATTACTTATCGAATGCACATTTTAACATGGCTGGCATAGCCACAAAGCCAATATGACATCACTTTATGCAAGTTTTGTCACGTGAGCAACAGAGTGAGCCTTTGTTAGCTTCTCTTAGCGACACCAATTAGCGTCTGACCATGCCATTGACGGAAACGGACAAATGATTCAACAAGATGAAATTAAGTACTTTCATATAATGGAGGAGCTAACGCTAATTTAATACGCTTGAAACGACGGCCACTGGTCACATGGGTGACACATGCTGTACTTTTGAAGCATCACTTCCTGTACAGTGTGGCGACTTTAATATAAAGAAAACAACAGCAACCCTCGCAAAAGAAAGTAAATGAATAGACTGCAAGCCATTAAAAAAAAAAGAAAAGAAAAGCTTGATGAGCCAGTTTTGGATCATATGGAGATAAATTGAAGGAGACAACTAACAGTATTGTTTTTTTCTGGTTTTTTTTACTGGATACTGTAGTTCTCCAGTGCACACAGTGACATACAGCTGGATTCGTCTGATTCATTCTTTGCTTTAGAAAGAGTTTTCTGCGTCTCCCAGATGTCAGTGGGAACTACAAGGTCCTTGAGCTCCGGGAGCACGAGGCTTCAGCCTGAAAGGTTCCGGTCATCAAAGACGTTTCTGCTCGACCGGGCACGTCGCTCTCATGGTTTATTTAAAGGGGAATTAACCCCCCCCCCACCTCCTCCTCCCTTTTATAGTCGAGCCGTAACAGTGACATCTTTAGTCTCACAAAATGTTCCCCCGCTCTTTAATGTGCTCAAGATTTTTTTTCGAACATCTCTTCTGCTCGGCTGCGCTCGTCTGCAGGATGTGATGTTTGTTCATCCACACTCTCCTCAGGAGTCAGTGCAGCTCAGACCAACACCAAGCATGGGTCTTAAAGCTCACACCGACTCAGTGCCGTACAGTTAAGAGTCTCCAGCTCTTATTTTCTTAAATTCCTACCCATTATTTCCTCCTTAAAGGTTGTGTGAAGCTGATTTGCAGGTGTTTTTAGTCACACCTTTGAACTAAGTGTTTGTGACATGATACAATTCAAATGATTAAAATACATTACCAATCAAATATAACTGCCAAGTGTACATAATTAGGTCTGAAAGTTCTAAAAGAGATAAGAACAGATGGTAAGTGCCTGCTAATGGAAAAAAGGGAAGTCTTTTAAAAATGTTAATTTTGAAAATTTTGATAAATTGGCTTCAATTGTTAAAAACAATCAAAGATAGGAGGTATTGTCTTGATGGTACACTGTAGCTTCACTCGGTTTCAAGTGAAAACGCTTTCAGATAAGCGTTTCGCGTTTACACGATGTTTTGAAAACGATGTCCGTTTACAGGAAAACGGCGGACGTGCCGAAAACTAAATAGCACTGTTTTGTGAAATGCACCTTTTTAATGACAACCAACAGCGCCAACTCATGGCCTACTATGTTCAGCATTTCTGCCATTTTCATTTGAACGGATATCGTTTTCAAAACGGTGTTTAAACGCGACAACAAATGATGCGTTTTTACACTTTATCATCCTCGAGCATCCTGCAGGTGGGACGTCTTGCCGTGTGTCTCCTTGCACTTTATTTCAGGGTGAATTCTCTTCCTGATCCTTCCATAAATTAGTTGTTACCCCCCCCCCCCCCCTTCGCTGTTTCGACTTGCAGGAAATTGACTGAGCGCCCGTTAATAAACTGAGCTATCGACATGCCTGTGACACATCCGGCTGGCGCTGCTGCATACTAACCTCCACCTTTTGACCTCTGCTCCTCCAGAGAAGGCATCGGCGGTGAAGCCTCAGGAACAGGAGGAGGAGGTCGACATCGACCTGGAGGCGCCGGAGACGGAGAAGGCAGCGCTCGCCATCCAGAACCAGTTCAGGCGCTTCCAGAAGAAAAAGAAGTAGACTGATGATAACAAGAGAAAAGATTACAAAAAAAGGAGAAAAAAAAAAGAAAAGAAAAGAAAACAACAACAACAACAACAACAAAACTTTCCGCTGATGTACAGAAATATAACAATTGACTGAGAGTTGCTTGGGAAGGGAGGGGTGGGGGTGGGGGTGGGGGTGGTGGGGGCGACGGAGCAGGGATTCAAACTGTTCAGGATTTATTGTCACATTATGCAAACTGTCATGAAACGCCTTTTTGCATGAGAGATCAGCTGATAGCAGGAGGATGAGGAAGGTGGGAGGGGCAACGACAACAACAAAAAAAAAAAGAGGGGAAAACGATGTGAGAAAAAAAAATGGGGAAGGAGGGGGTGGGAGGGTGGAGATTTGGGATTTATAACCTAGCATGACAAAATACTATAACCTCCCGTCACCTCATTAAAACTTTGTCCCTTCATGTCACCCGCGGTGTCCCGAGCAGGCCGAACGACCCTCCGCCGACAACAAGCACACGTCCTCCTGGAAACAGGAACGCACAACGAGAAGAGAAGAGAAGCTCGCTCTCGAGTTTCGAGCTTCTTTTCTTCCTGCCTCCTTTTACATCGCGGGGCCTTTTCTCTCCCTCTATGTCTCTCTCTCTCTCTCTCTCTCTCTCTCTCTCTGTCTCTCTGTGCAAGGCTGAAAATAACCCAGAGTAACTGTCTCAGGTGTAAAATCACCTCTGCCTCGTCTCCTGTGCAGACCTGGTATTGGATGGCCGCTGCCAGTCAGATCTCGCAGGTGACGGAGGCGCTCGGTGGTCATGGAAACTGGCTGCTAACTCGCTCGCTTAGAGGCAATTTGCTGCAGGCGAGATCGATACGGGATTGAGAGAAGGCGCGGCGCTCTGCTCGCTCGCTCGCGCGAGTCGTTAAATACCCCCAGCATGCATTACAGCTAACGATTCACGCATTAGTGGTCATCAAGGGTGGACGTGTCGACATCTTGCGCAACTTTTCTCTCTCCTGGCGATACGCGACGCCGGTGACGACGTGGAAATACGCTCCAATGTTCTCTCAAAAAAGAAAAAAAAAAAACCCGACAAGTTCAAGTGGTTTTAAATGAAGTTTGTGTCATTAGATCGCCGTGGCTGCGGAGGCGGGTTTGGGTGTCGCCGCCTCAGTGACCGATAGTCTGACGCAGCGACAGCAACACCAATAAATAATTCTTGCTGTTTGCTTTAATTTGATTAAAGACGTAAGCCGAGGCGTTCTCACACACGCCGCGGTGGCAAATTGAACCTTCTCCTCTGTGAGCTGCAAGCATTTGTTTAGTTAATCCTGCAGATTTGTCCTCGAGACGCTATCTTAAGACGCTATCGAGACCAATTGCAGCAACAACAATCGGGAGAAAGAAAAAAAACCAAAAACTCTTGAATTACTTGGTTAGAATGACCCTTGAATCATGAATTGGGATTAAAGCCAGTTTGATTGGAAACGCATGCAGTTTATTTATGTGAACTCGATAGAAAGGTTATCAAACAGACGTCGGGGTAAAGAGCGAGTGCATTGCTGCCGCGCCGCAGCTCGTGACCTTAGCGCCTCGCTACTATCTTTACACGGACAGAAATATTCTTCAGTCCGGCCGGTCAGAAAGCCGCTCCCGAAGTCACGGCTATAGAGAGACGTTTGCCCGCTTGATCTCCCGCCGGCGTCGGGTTGCCTCAATAAGTCACGCACGCTTAAACGTCGTCTGTCCACCACCGAGAGCTTCTCAGTCCTGTCGGGTGTCGGGTTACACGTCGCCCCCGGCCGGTAACTCAAACCTCAGCATCCTTAAATAAACACTTGATAATCATTGGGGGGGGGGAACCTGAGCCCGCTCACCTTTAGACCAGAGACACTGCAGCTGTTGGACAGAGACGGAAAGAAAGAACAAGAGAAGGACAATTCCACCTAAACAAGCACCCCTATTGTCAATCAGACGTGCAGCAGTACACATACAAAGCACACTGTACAATAAATTGATATATATATATGTATTGTATATATGTTCAACACACCCCCCCCATCCCCATTTGCCTCGTACCCTCGATGTACAGTATGTAGCACACCGAACCGCTTTGAAGACGCCAGACCTTCCCTCCGCCGCTTTAATAACAATCTCACTAATTACTGGAATTATTATTGGAATGTAACCTCCTTTCTATTTCGAGGACAGGAAGTGCTCGCTCAAGAAAGTGCGCCCGGCCTGCGCCGCCGCCGCCGCCTCGCTCGCTCTTCCCCTGTCACAGTGCCGCCGTTTCCTCCCTCCTCCACAGCGTAAATGAGATTTGTCGATGGCATTACTCGAGTTTGATACCGCCCCCCCCCTCCCCCGCCCATCCTCTGTCCCCTCAAACTAGATTTGACATGGCTCTCAAATAATTACCTGACGTGCACGTCGTAGTAATAATAATAATAATAATGTGGATTTAGTTGGATTCGATTTGGCTGCTCAGTACAAGCACTGCCAGCACATGCCTCCTTAAAAAATAAATCTATCCGGTTTAGATGTATTGCTGCTAGAACTGATAGGATTAGCCGGTTACAAGCACGACACCGCTGAGCTTTTCGGACGGCGCTGGGATTTAGCCTCGTCCGTGCACCTGCCAGATAGTGTCCAGCGGTTTGAGGCGGCGCCAACGCTGAATGCGGGCACATCCCCACGTACAATAAAGCCTCTTGAGTGCCAGTCGGGTCTTGAAAGCATATTTTTCTCAGTCAGCTCGTTGCTTGAGTGCTGCGCTCTTACGTAATCACAGTTTTGCAGACGTATCGCAAAAGCACTCGTTGAACTGAAGACACAATTCGGGAGGCGAAGGGAAGCATCGAGATGCAGCTCGTCACGTTCACATTGGTGTCATTTTTTTTTTTTTTTTTTAATATATGAAAATGTTCAAATCCTTGATACTTGCACATCATGAACGCTGATGATCGAGACCAAGTCTTAGGCAGTAATTATGCCGTCGTCATCAGGTGGCGAGTCTTTCTCTGCACATTGATTCAAAGCTTTCTTGTCCTGCACATTTACATCCTCGTATTCCTTCTACAGACTGATCTGAAGGGTTAAGACTAGATCTGTGAGGGTCACCACAATGGAGAGGGAGGTACCTGAAGGGGCTGAGTCTTTGTTTGCTCCTTGTGGATTTGTATCTTTATTCAGGTAGAAAGTGGAAACAATCAGGTTAAGCATGTGTTTACGCCGCTTGTATAGAACTGCGGCGAAACAAAGGTACCAAGAGGCAACTGCATTGACTTCAACGATTCTTAAATGTGACAAATATCCCGCGTTTTAACAATCCCAATTCGCTGAAAAGGCAAGACAAAAATGGCCAGGTGTCGCACGTCTGCCAAGAGGAGGATCTCGGATCCCGCTGTTATCAAGCCAGATCCGTGTAATTGAAAGCAGACTCCCTGTCTGGAGGCAGTAAATAGCTACCTGTCAGATGCGGAGGACCCTTTGCATTGCCTGGCAACAGACGCAACCACAGAAAGCAATGCCACGCTGGTCACTTCAATGTGAAATGCGTCTTTGCGATAAGCCGTGTGGATTTGAGGCTGAAAGATCAAAAGCTGAGAGGTCACAGGTTGGATCCTCCCCGGAGCGGCGGAGGGCGGCCATAACTCTTTTCACCTTGGGCCGCAGAAGCTTCAACTCCTACTTGCTGTGGATTAGTGAAACCTGAATGCCCGAACACTGTGCTTGACTGTTTTCAACGGGGAAAGAGGGTTCGATACGTGTTCAGTGGGAGATGCGACGTCAATAAAACTCTCATGAAGACCCTTTCATGAAGGGAACTATCAGTTAACTCACATATTGTTTGTCTCTCTTGACAATAAACCGTTGAGTGGATGTGCCTCTCATAAGAACTTGGCACGTTTTGGTCTCTTCTCCAAAACGAGGCCATGAGAATTACCCGGGCGGAGTGTTTTGGATGATCTCAGCTCCGTTCAGCTCCGTTCCCCTCCCGGTGCACATTATAGCACGTCGTCACGCTGGTTCCCTATGTCTTTCTTTATCCCCCCCCCCTCTTTTGTCAATGCTGTGTATTCGCTTTGCTTTGTTAGCCTGACCTCATTCCACTCTCGGCCCCCGAAGGCAAGCGAACGCGGGGTTCGGCGAGCGCAGCGTGCCTCGCTGTGAATGAGGGAAGAACGGGTGGAATAATGAGTGGGGGAAGAAGAAGAAGAAGAAGAAAAAAAGCTCTTCTAACCATTTCCCGATCATGAATGGAGCTGTGTACGGCTCGTCCGAGATGGCTTTAAGTGAAGTCCCCGCATCCTCCTTAACGACCTCTTGACGTCACGGCCGGCGGGACACCGGCAGACGGTGGCCAAGGCTTTCGTAAAACACACCGCTCACACTCCGCAGCGTCTGTACAGCGTCTCCCCAAATCCATGCTTGCTAACTTAATATTCTCCCTCGGCTTGCACATGCTTATCTACATCCACTTCTTATTATGCTTGACAAGAATATAATGTACTTGATAGAGAGAAGTAATTGGTGCGGTGTGCTCACAGAGGCACTGGGGCGCAGCTTTACAGCCTAGAAGTGACATCAAAGCCATACTTTAGAGAACAGAAGAAAAAAAAAACCGCGTATATTTAGATAATCTCTTCTTGTGCATCCCTTCTTTATGTTGTCTGTAGTGCCGTGAAGCAAAAAAAAAAAAAAACAACAAAAAAAAAAAAAACCCGAAACAAACCCAAGAAGAAGAATCAAATCCGGCGCGTCTCGTTGGCCGGCTGTTTGTCTGCAATCAGAAGTCGGGGTTTTAATTTGTCTCTAAGATGATTGTACGTCCACACCGTGGCATTGAGGCGTTGGCTTCGCAGCGCGGCCAATCAGTGACCACTATCCTTTCAGGGAGGCATCTGCCAATCAGGAAGCTCTACAGGGCCCCATCCCACAACCCACCAATATTCTTAATGCCTCATGACTTCTTCTACCGCCATGATCGATACTTATTTATTCTTCTGTTTCTGAATCTGACCTTTGTTGTTGTGAACCTCTCCGACTTGTTTTCGTTGTGTTTCTGTCGTGAAGGCATGTGAAACCCACATCCGTACGTTGTAGACGATGAATTTCCCCCCCCCCTTTGTGTATTTTGACATTTCGATCTATGATGTGTTGTTGGACTTTCAGAAACGGTGGCCCGAGGTGAGAATGCACAAGAACACTCCCTGTATTGTGTTTTCTGCACTCAATAATAATAAAAAAGAAAAAAAACATTTGCTGCATATCGCTTCAAACTCGACCCGCCTCGTGTCTCTTGGCTTGTGTCGTCTCCCCCAGTCAATTAGCATCGCAAATCAAGCGGCGCTTCCAGAAGTAAACACGTGCAGCTTTATTATCCGGATGCAGTAAATTATTCAGAATCCACAAAAGTAACCTCGCTGCAAGGAGATCTTTGTGACCGGCCCCCTTCAGGGGATTTTTGCCGTAAGCCCCCCCCCCCCCGTAAGGAGCTACTTTCAGTCTGCTCTCCCTCTGGGTGCTGCTCCACTTCAAACAGGCTACAGAATGACGCTACAGAACATGCGTTGCTCATTACGGCGCTGGAATTCAGGAATTTGGAGCACTTAATTATACAGAATAAATAGGACGCCATGCCTTTGCATATCCCCTTGACACAAATTTTTTAAATTACATATTTCAAGATAAACAACAACAAAAAAAAAAACATGTTTGTTTGTTTGGAAGTGAATTAAAGAAAGAAAAATCCAAGGAATACGCTGTCAAAACAAAATATATAAATAAATAAATGTGGATGTATAAGAGGAGCAAATGTTATGTAACACTCGGAGAGCAAAATCAGACGAGCTGCTTTCAGTTTCGAGACAACAAACTGTATTTTATTTACAGAAACCTTTATCCTTTAGAGAGCTTTACTCAATTTGATTTGTTTAATTAAATGTAAAGAAACAAAGCAAAAACAAACATTCATTGCAGTAGTACATCCACCACTTTTTTTCCATTTATATTGTCTAAAGCTTCCAACTGCAGTCCAAGTTTTACTTCTGAAAGAATGCATATAATGTACATTTCAAAATGGGGAACCCTGGTTTGAATCCCAGCTGCAGCAGAAAGGGCTTCCCCGAGAAAATCCTTTTAATTTGTCAGTTTTGTTAGTTTTCATCAAGTTGTATTTCTAATCAAGTTCAGTTGTGAACATTTTTTAAAGTTTTGTTAAGGCTTAAAACATCAACCTGAATGACCATAGAAATATTCAAACTAAAATGTAAGAAGCAGAATTTTACGACAAAGAAAATGTCGTGAACTGTATTCCGAGTTCAATGTAAAAAGCCTTGTTGCTATATTTGAAAGATCTGAAAAATGAATATTAAAGTAGGTGGTAAGTGTCGATTTTTGAAGCTGCTGGATCTTCGCAGCAATTTCAAGAGAAAACTCAAAAACTTCTGTCATGTTTTGGGTGTTTGTTTACATAACAATGGTGCTTGGAGCCATAGACAACAACTTTTCAAAAACGACTCCCAAGGTGGAAGTTTTCCTGTCTGCCCCGTCTCCGTGGAAACAAGGGACAACGTAACTTTTTAAAAATGATCTCCAACATGTTGCCGTATGAACGCTGAACTTGTCTGGAATAAAAACACAACCCCCCCCAAAAAAACATGTGTTTTCATTTGAAACACTGATTTCCACTTGTATCGAAACTCAAAAACATCCGATATTTCTCAGCACTTTCTCCCGTGGAGCTGTTGGCGTATTTGCATGATTGGGAGCAACATCTGGATTCACCAACACAATCCCTCCATTACGCTTCCATTAAGGTCAGAGCATTGCTGGTTTTTATCCGTTTAACAACAACTAATGGAGCCTTTAGCAATATATGAAATAATCTATCTCAACAAAAAAATATACGTCTGCTGTTAAATGGGAAAAAAATCGTATGTGCTCCACACACTTCTTTTAATGACGACATTTATAAATGTATAAATAATAATAATAATAATATTTGCTAAGGAAGGCTAGTACAGCTGGTGTCTCGTCATCAGCAAATAATCCTCGGAGGTCAAAGGTCATCCTTTTTTATGCTGCTGTGATTAAAGGGGTGAATGAATAAAGAATATGGCTCGGGGGGGAAAGAAAGAAAGGATCCATGTTTCACATGCACTGAAGCTCCATTTCCCAATAAATACATCAAATTGTGTGAGTGTTGTGCTTTGTGTGTGTGTGTGTGTGTGTGTGGGGATGAGCGGCTGGAATGAAGAGTAATGAAAAGAAAACGTATTGTTTCAGGATGTGAGACGCTTCAGACTGATCTCCCTTTAGGCTGAAATGCTTTGATCTTGAATTGCAGCGCTCGGTTTGAGCAGGAAAACAAAATCCTGCAGCGAAAAGGAGTCATTGTTCAATAGTCCTATTTTTAGAAGACGTAATTTAAGGCTCGGGTATCTCCTGTCTGATGAACAACTCTGATCTTTGGCCTCAAAATGCCTTGCGTAACCACTTCGTTTTGTGTCTGGATTCCAGAGCCTTTATTAAGACATATGTGGAGAATGTGCCATATTGCACAGAATGATGAGATACAAGATGAGATGGGAAGGCATCGCATGAAATCACATCACATCACGGAGGGAGGATAATGTGGCTGTCGACTGTGTCTGTCTAAGCTGCTCAGGGAGAATATGGCTATGAAGAAAATCCTACGTCGGCCTCGAATGAGCGACCGCTTGTGTCTCAGCTGCATCGAGAATTAAAAAAGACTGAGTCGACAAAAGCCATTTGAGGCATGAAAAGGCTTTACCTGCTACGGGTGTGATACAGACATTAAAGACAGAAAGAGAGAGAGAGAGAGAGAGAGAGAGAGATAGTGTGAATACAGAGCAACAGGCTGTGGATCTGACGGAGGAGAGGAGCAGAGCTCCTCGCTGCATGTGAATGGAACACTGCAGTGTTGGAGCAGCATGCGGCCACACGGCTGCTTCTGAATGAACACTCCACGAAAAATAAAATCATTCCAGTGTAGAAACATGTTTTTTTTTTTTTCTTTTTTAATTCCGTCCATGGGACCATTTGGCATTATAGTTTTAGCGCATAGCAGATTTTTTAATTTTGTTTCCGGCTCTCCCCCCCTCCTGGATAGGTGATGAATTTGACCATTTATAGAGACTGCAGCAAGGTGGAAGAAATGTTAATAGCTGCATCGTCTGAGAGCCTTCTTTGTACTTTTTTGGGCACATACATACTGCGTGCAAAACATCAAAAGGATCATTGGGGCCAAAACCAACACAGGCAGTCGTCCTGCATCTGATTTAATGTTACTGCTGAATTGTAGATGAGTGGGAAATTTATGCTCCTCAGTTGGATTTTTTTTCTTCCTTCAAATTGTCTTTAAAGCTGTATGCTGCCTTACTTAGCTCTGTGGTGGTTCTGTGAAACTGTTAAAAAAAAAAGAAAAAGAAAAACGGGGAGTAAAGATGAACGTTTGTAGTAAGAGAGCAGAAAAGACATCGAAATATGAGATTTCTAGAGAACTCACAAGGCTGCTGTAAATATGATAGCAAGAATGTAGACATGAGGTCATTAAGAGTCAGAATGTTTATATACGTACTTAAAGGGGAACTAAAAACGATAATTTTGCTAACCTGATGGACAATGGACCCCATGGAGGTACGTACTTTTTGGTCTTTGCTTCAGAAAAGTTTTGCATCGACACGCCAATGTTTTGAAAACGATGTTGATTTACAAGGAAACGGCAGAATGTCGAGACACGAGTGGGCGCCGTTGTTTGTTTGTGTAATGAAACCACATTTACAAATATTGTCGTTATTGTCCATCTACTCCCACCTGTGAGCTACGGCAGTGTTTCGGAAACCACACGATGCTCCGTTTCCATGGACACAGAGTCAGAGGGTTTTCAAAACGTTTTTACTTAGGAAGTCATTTTTCAAAACGTTTTGTTTTCTCTGAGCACAGTTGTCGTCCCCATGGAAACCCAAAGCACAACTAAAAGTCAATATAAAGGTCTGTGTAAGAACTAAGAACCAACCGAAATCATTTTACGTGACTGGCATAACTTAAGCCCCGCCCACACGAGCCGAAACAGTCTTTTTTCTCCCCGTTGTTCTTAAAAATGTCCCCGTCCATGAAAATGACTCCAAACCATGTAGTACATATGCCAGGCCTATAGGTGGCACTGCAACTTCGCAAAAACAGAGGATAAGAAGACACGGAAAAGTGAAAAAAACAATCCTAGTATTGGAGAAATCAAACATCTTATTACAACAAGCAGCATCAGTAGCTTCTGCAGGATGTTTGTGGAGGATGTAGGCCGCCGTTGTTGTTTGGGACGTGGGGCGACATCATCGCTGGTGTGCGTCTTGGCCATCGACACGACAAAGCCGAGGCTCCTTTTCCAAACTCGTCCTCAAAACAACTTTTTCAGGGCCCCTTAAAACACTGCGGCAAGTCATTTAAACATGAGCCAGAAGAACTCTCCTCTCTCAGATACCGAATATCCTCCAGGTGAACTGTCGCAGGATCGTAAACAGTGGAAGGCGACCGGGTGGAGAACTGAGGCTCACATCCTGACTCAGCAGGAACGGCACTCGATTTGGAGGCGGCGCACTCCGCGAGCCTCTCTGGATCGTTTGGAAGCGGCGTCGGTGCCAATGCCATTTGCATGAACTAATTAAGGAGTCATTGGTTCCACAGTGCTGGGAGCAATCAATCAGTCTACGCCGATACTCTTACATAACCACTCAGCGGTGGGCTGAGTTACCGGATCAGAACGAAAGTTCCACCCGCTTGCTTGGTGCAGCACGACAGCCTGCCTTACCCCACCGGGAGACGGGGTCACGTGATCCGATGGAGGAGGCGTCGTCTCAGCCCCTTTTGGGGGTTTCTGTCCTCCGGTTGCTCGGGGGCAGTGGGAGGTTATCGGTAACACAAAGAGGGTGACGCTATCCGCACCGCCTATCAATACCGCTCACTGTATCCCCCCCCCCCGAGGGAGGCGAGGGGCGGCGCGCTGATACCCTCTCCAAGAAACCGGAGGGGAAGGGAGGCGACGGCGGCAGATGTGAGCTCGGAGGAGGGAGGACGCGGGAGGAAGCAACACGCTGGGAATGTGATGAAACTGTACTACACTGAGAGCAACGTCGGCGCTGGGGAGGGACGCCAGCCGCTCACGCAAAGCCCCGCTTTCTGGCAGGGTCCTTCCAGAGTTCTTTCAATTGTGACATGAAAAGGAGGGAGATGGAGTGAGTTTAGAGTGAGAGGTTTGGAGGGGAGAAAAAAGGGGGAGGGAGGGAGGGGAGGAGAGTGGAGGGGGGGGGGTTCAAAAGCGGGGAAAGCACAGCGCAGTGTTGCTTCAAGCAGAGAGTCTGCTAAGTGCTGGATCGCAGGCAAGGAGAGAATAAGAACAGGAAGCAATGAAGAGAATAAGAGACGGGTATAGCGTCTATTTATAAGCCTGGAAGAAGACTTGGATGGGGTTGTGGAAAATAAGACAATGAGAGAGAGAGAGAGAGAGAGAGAGAGAGAGAGAGAGAGAGAGAGAGAGAGAGAGAACAACTCAAGACAGATGAGTCGGAGAAAACAGAAGAAAAAAAGCTGAGGGGAGAGATAGAAAAGGAGAGGGGGGAGGAATACGTTTACCTTGACTGACACTGCGACAGGGAGAAAAAGCAGAACCCCCCCCGGCCCCCACCCTCCACCCCTCCACCCCTCCACCCCCCCCCGGCCTCCCCCCCGAACTCCAAGAAATCGTAGCTCCATAACATCATGCGACATAATCTCTGCAGTGGGTTTGCTGTAGGGCCACTCTGAATAATATAGCACAGAGATGATCCCCCCCTTCTGCACACACACACACACACACGCACGCACGCACACACACACACACACGCACACACACTATGGGGATAATCACATGTTTGCCGGCGTGCAGGTGAGACACATCTGTTTTCACACACCTCATAAGATATTTAAAAGGCCTGAAAATCCATGCAGATTTGCTGCAGTAGACTAATTAATGCACTAAGTCGAATACAAAATATGTAAATAGCTGGAGCAGCGAGACACGCGGGCCGAGGAGGACGGACTGGAAACACGCTTCGGGTGGATGTGGCGACATTTGCAGGAAGTAGACGAGTTGTCGATGTCGTCTCAGCAACCTGGACGACGGGTCATTTTTACGCCTCATTCAAAGCCTCATTGACATCAAAACTGTCAATATGCAGCAGTTCAAAGAGGTAATCAATCCCCCTGGTTTTTGCTGTTGGGCCGTCTCAGCATCGTGGCACTGCCGGCAGATTAACTGACCGAACATGCGAACTATTTGAGAAAATCTGTGAGAAACCGGAGAATTCCAGCCTGTTCTGTGGGTGAAATCAAACGTTGCTAAGGGAGACAGCATCCACTACAGTATAGGGCAAAAATGCATGTTGAATGTAAAGTGTGTTGGCACAGGAGGCAGCAGGGCCAGGCCTATGGCAACCCCGCCCACTAGTGGTGGAAAGTAGAAACTGCAGCTCTTCAAAGGCTCATTTTGACTGAAGTCAAAACTCCTGCATTCAAAGGAAAACGGTTTGCGTTTAGTGATTCATTAAGGTGTTTTGCACTGGTCAGTTCTCTCATCTTATAGAATATCTTCAGCTGAAGCTCAGATAAGGTTCTTGACATGTGTAGATTGCGCATGGTTTCTCTCCACGTTCCCTCGGTAACCTCAAATGCCCCCCCAAACAGGCGTTTGAGGTTACCTGGTTGCTGTAAATAATCGGCTTGAAGACATTTAAAGGTTACTTTGACACAAAGTTCTGGGTCCGGCACACTCAAGATGAAATTGCGGCCTCTGAATTAAAATCAGCTTGACACTCCCAACACAGCAGATCATTAAACTCCTGTTTACCAGAGAAAGTCTTTTTTTCCTGAACTAAAAAAAAGGATTTAACAGTGAAAATAACATAAGAATTAGTTTGTACTGATCTTAGATATCGGCAGTTTTCTCATTTTTCTACAAGAACATCCAGATTATGGTGCATCATCCTCGAACTAACTGAAATGAATGTACATTTTGTCATACTATTCTTTTTTGGTTTACATTTAAATGGTCAATATTTTCAAGCTATTGATCATTGAGGCACATAGTGTCTTGCACCTCAACTGGCAGAACAAACAACTGTTAAATCACTAATAACAAGGAAATTGGGTGAAGTGGAGACTCAGACCTGTGAACAACGGACCGACGTGATAGAAGGAAATCTACACAACAAGCACAGCGAGAAGATAAGTGGACGAAATGGACATTTTTCAGCACCCTGGATAGCGACACACAGTCGGACGGTCAATCGATGCAGAAGACGAAGCCGTGACAAAAGATGGACGAGATATCACTTTTTTCTTTTCTTTATCTCTTTCTATCTCTGTTTGTTCTGCTATTCTTAATTACACGTGTCAATAACAATTACAATAAAATAAAATAATAATATGGTGGTTCATTTACTTTTTTACCGAACTCAAAATTCAGAAAAATTGCATTGTGTTTACAAAACAAAGAAAGTCAGAGAAAAAGTGTGTCAGAACAACAGGAGCTCACAAAAAAAAATGAGTGCCACAAACTGCTTTTAATCAAAATATAGTTTTCTTATGGAGATAAAATGAAGTCAACTTAAATCTGGGCCCTCAATAGTGTAAATGTCTCATTGGCCACTTGATGTGAGTCGTTTGACACTCTGATGAAAATGTTGCATGAAAAGAGTGCGGCACTGCGTTGTCACTGGAGGTGATCTGAACACGGGAGGCGATTTGACAGATTGAGCCGTGCTCCTCCATTTGTCGTCTTCACCGTTTGTCATTGAACACATCAGCTGTGTGATTCATGACTCGGGGGGGTTATTGCCTCGGCTCCTCGCCGCCCACCGAGCAGCAGAGAGTGCAGAAATGTGCCGCTTTGTCATTTTTACTGGGCAAGATTAGCTTTAAAGGTTAAACATTTGCATGTGATTTTAAAAAAAAATCAGATTCTGCTGAAAAGGCATTGTAACTTATCAGAAATGACAGATTTATGTTTCCATATTTAATCCTCCCGTCGTGCTGCTTCAAGAGGATCGACCGCCATCGACCCCGACGCCGCAGGGCTCCTTGTTTACGGTCTCGGATGATTGGAAAGAAGCCGGAAAGTCTGCGAAAACAATCCCTAACAGCTCAGAAAGGTTTAAAGCCACTTAAAAAGCATAAAGTCTTCTGGGCCCACACAACTCGAAAATGTCAGACCTGATTGAAAGATGAATTTCCCTGAAACATTTGTTCCAGAAACAGAATTATTCATTGAACCTCTGCTAATGGCAATACATGTTAATTATGCATCCAGATGGACAAAATCGAACCAAATTATTGCGCTTCCAGTCCGCCGCAGCCGCTCCGTTGACATTTTCAAACAATCTAACAGCAAAAGTCCAGAAATGTCCACATTACCTCATCTACATACAACTGTTTGAGCAACACAGTCAAAGGGTTATTTGAAAATATAGTTCTGATTACTCATTATTTTCCATTGTCCTGCAGTTTCACTGAATCCACCTCAGACATCCAGAAACAATGTCATTAGAATGCACCGCGGCTTAATAGTTTGTTTTTCTTTGGCACATTTCACTGTGTTTTACATCAGAATGTTACGTTTTGTAGTAAATGATTTGATTTGAGAAAAACATTTTCGTCACAGATACTCGTCGCCACAAAAAAGATAAACTCTAAAGTTTAAATTTAAAGTTTATTAAGGCATTATGTCACCAATTTGTCCCACTCAAGATGAGACTGGGCTGAATGTGAACCCTGAACTAAAATGTGTTTTAAATAGATTTTTAAATGATTGTAAGTTTGCAGGTTTGAGTCCCGAACGTTACGACTGTGTGTCTCTGAGAGTGACCTTTGACCCCCAACTGCTCCCCGGGTGCCACATCTTGGCAGTTATAGTTTAAAGTTTAACTATTAATAGGATGAGTCAAAAATGTATTTTCTTGATTGATCGTGAAGTGTGTTTTCTTCTTTTTCTATCATTTAAGTTCCATTGTCGTGCTGAAGTCTGACTCACACTCACAGCAGCTTCAATGGATTAATGTTTGTGAGATTTCCAGTTTAAAATACACAGTAAACTTGTATAAAGGTGAATTAAACAAGACAACGCAGACACACTGTGAGATAAGTTCTCAATATGACCCGTCATGCAGAAAATCTCACATGGAGAACCACGTGTCTTTCAGAGGGCATGGCTGCTGCGTTAACTATTAACTAGGAATCTGGATTGGAAATCATAATATTCTCTGTTATTGTCAGATTTTTACCAGGTTAACGTTCTTCTCCATGTTATATATTCTTTTTTTTTTGTGGAAATTTCCTTACAGACACATTGGATCGTACTGCTGAAACTTCCACTAAGTTGGTTTGTGAGAATCAGTAAAGAAAACCATTTATGTGCAGTTTTGTAGAATGTCACATTTACCAGTGGGAAGTTCCCAGTTTGACTGCATTCAGACAAGCTTCCTACTCCCTCTTCACTCATACATACACCATGGCATTGGTGATTTTTATTTTATTTTGCATAATTCATACATTCTATCCCTTAAAAGTTGAGACATGCTATAATAGACTTTCTGAGTTTTCCAAAAGTTTAGATCTATTTCTTCCGAGTCAGAAGAGGTATTATGCAATTTAAAAAAAAGTGTTTTATTGCACTAAAAGTAGGAACATCTGCATTTTATCTCAAAGTTAGTCACTTTTTGTTATTTATCCGCATATGCCTGTGGAGTTCGGGGTGGTATTGGTGATTTCTTGTTGAAATCTGAAAGCTTCCAACTGGGAAGTTGGGATTTCCCAGATCCATGAATGAACTCTACGTTATTCCCACTTCTGTGAAGCAGACGAGGGGCCGTTTAAACATTAAAAAACACAACAGCTCTTCTTGGCTTTACGTGTGTGTGTGTGTGTGTGTGTGTGTATGTGTGTGTGTGTGTGTGTGTGTGTGTGTGTGTGTGTGTGTGTGTGTGTGTGTGTGTGTGTGTGTGTGTGTGTGTGTGTGTGTGTGTGTGTGTGTGTGTGTGTGTGTGTGGGTTTGGGTGTGTCTCACCTGGAGTGGGAGGGACGTCACACAAAGTTTCAGGAAGAGCTGGGCTCCCTACACCTGACTGACTGTGGGATTCAAAGCAAAGTACACTGAGGGAAGGACTCCGCGGCTCCACATTGGACGAAAACATGCAGAGTGAGTCTCACTTTTTCCCGTCTGAGTTGAAATACATGTTTGAGTTTGTGTTTTCTGTAAACTTGGAGAAGTTTATTTTCCGGCAGACTTGGTGCAACATGTACTTTACAAGTGATAAACCCTCATAAAAAGAGGAAATATATGTGTGTGAATCTAAACGTGTACATTCTTGAGGTTATTTAGTGGATTTGCAGTGTTGGATATGACTGATGAATGGCACCTTTATTAGAAACGCTAATAAGGTCACGCTGAAATGAAATCCCAGCAGTCTGCGATGTTTTGTTGTATATTCTCGGTTTGTGATGTCATGACTATCCAACCCGAGGCAGCAGCAGCAGAGCTGAAGAGCCAGAGTTTCTACATTCCTGGAATAGTTTCAAAGACAAACACTGCTTTTAGAGGCAGTTTTCTTGTGATTTAGATTTCGTGCGTCAGACTGTAATCTTTCTGCTTTCTCCTGGAGAATAGGTGGGGATGAACTGTAATGAGCACCTTAATTTGCTGAAACTGTATGTTTTGAAAACCTTTAGAAACATTTGTAATCTTTGTAAACGTGACACCAAATGACCAGAACAAAGTAGAAACAGACACAACTGATCACTACGGCCAAAGACTAAGAAAACCACAGAAACAGCTTCAGGTGACCACAACAGAGACATTAAATAACTCTTAGGGAATCTTCATATCTGGTATTTTATTGGTTTACCCATCTTCAATACCACTTTATTTAATGTTGCCGGGTGCTGGAGCCAATCAGACGGGGGAACATCCAGTTGTGAACATCCAGCAAGGCTGAATCTTCATTTTCTCAGTCAACCAAAGTTCATATAGAAGCAGATCAGCGTGACCTTCCCACAGTGTCTAAAGCAACAAGGTGGAGTCTAAATATGATAATAAAGTCAAAATATTCCATTTAACCTGGGTTGCTAGGCAAATATCTTGATACCTTTTCACATTTTCCTCCAACTCGCTCGAAATCAGCTGATGTCTGCCGTTCAGTACCGGGGCGATCGAAGGCAATCTCCCTCCGCCAGGTTTATTCCTCTTTGCCTCTGGACTCAGACTCGGCTATGCAGATAAGATGTTCCAGACCGTCCGTCCAGATATCTGGCTGGATAAATAGACCACGAGTAAACTCCTGTACGGCTTATTTCATGTACAATGTGTAAACACAGGACATCCAGACATTCTTATCTATTATCTTCACTCTGGAGACTTTCAATAGCCACGTAGAGACACAAGCTGAGGACTGAGAAATGTCAAACGGCGACATGCATAAAACTGTAAAGACTGAAAATAACTATGAACAGCTGGAAATCAGGTACAAATAATTGAAATAACGACAAGAAAAGGTGCAATCATGACAGGAACGTGACCACAAGGTGTTGGAGGGCGACCGTGCAGGAGACTTTTGAAAAGGGCTAAAGAACAAAATGACTCCCCTGTCCCCCAGGCGTCGGCTCGGTCGGAGGCCGGGGCCTCACCGAGGACCAGTTCACCTGCTCCATCTGCCTGGAGATCTTCGTGGAGCCCGTCTCCACGCCGTGCGGCCACAGCTTCTGCAAGGCCTGCCTGCAGGGCTACTGGAACCACAGCAAGAAGCTGGTGTGCCCCATGTGCAAGAAGAGCTTCTCCAAGAAGCCCGAGATGAGCGTCAACCGGGTGCTGGCGGAGATCTCCACCCAGTTCCAGGGCCTGATGGTGGCGGGGGGCGCCGACGGGACGGCGTCGCAGGGCTCCACGCTCAACCTGAGCTCCGACGCGGCCCACGCCAGCTCCCCGGTGAAGGACACCGGGGAGTTCGCCCGGTCGGGGGACGTGCCCTGCGACGCCTGCATCGGGAGGAAACTCAAAGCCATGAAGTCGTGCATCAACTGCCCCGGGTCTTTCTGCGAGTCCCACCTCCGACATCACAGGAAGGTCAGTCGTGGACGCGAAGGGCGCGACGTAACATAACGAAGTGTCACATCGAGGGGGGGAGGTGCACAGTGATGAAGACGATAGCATGCGGTTGGTATGAAGTGAGAGCAGAGGTGTCAAAACGCATTCGAGTTCAGGGGGTCACACACCCAAACCAATTTATTGCCGAGTCGGCTGGATTTGTAAAAAAATACTGCCATAATAACCTTTTAAAATGTAAACTTTCTGTTTGGTGTGAAGGATGGTATTCCGAATTAAAATGGACATTTACTATATGATCATCATAAAGCCAATTTTACTAAAGCAAAGCCTGTCCGGTTCGTGCCCCCCTCCCCCTCCCCCCCACCACAGGTCAAGACCCTGACGTCTCACCGCCTCATCGAGCCCACCCTCCACCTGGACGAGAAGATCTGCAAGAAGCACGAGCGTCTGCTGGAGCTGTACTGCCGCTCCGACCACGTCTGCATCTGCAGCGCCTGCGCCGAGGCCTCGCACAAGTCCCACGACATCGTGTCGGTCGACCACGAGTTCAAGAAGAAGACGGTGAGCAGAGGGCGCCGCGTTCCACTTGAAGTCGCTAACGTGTATATATATATATATATATATATTGACGCAGTGACGGGGTTTGACTGTGGCCTCGCAGAGTAACCTGGGGAAGAAGAGGTCGGAGCTGAAACACATGATCAAGGAGAGAGCCAAGAAGCTGGAGGAGATCAAACAGTCCATCAAGGTCATTAAGGTGAGTCCTCTGAGTCCGTTTACACGACAACGGCGCTCGGAGCTGTTAAAGAAAACCCCAAAATGCACCGACTCTGTCTCCATGGAAACGACAGAAATCATTACGATTCTCTGTGCGTGCAGTTTTGTTTCATTACAAAAACAAACGACAGAGTCGAGCCAGCCCAACTACATTTTTGTCTCCGAACTTGTCCACGTTTCCGTGGAAACGGATGTCGAAAAAAAAAAAAGAAAAAAGACCCAAAATGGATGCGTTGTTGCTTAAAACACTTGAAACATTGTGTAAACGGGGTTTTGGTGTTGTGCACGTTACTGAAACCGGTGATTTATTGCTTCAAGACAAAGTAGTAGACTTAATGTTATTAATGCAAATATATCCCGCAAATTGTTATTGTTATTATTTGTAGACATGATGGATAATTTGGTTTGTTTTAGAAGTTATTTACTTATTTGTAGTCCTTGACTTTACAGTATAATTCTAAATGTAAGTCATTTTTAAGTAATTTTCTCTTCAAATTGAGCATTTTCTATCTATTTTTGCCGTGTAAAGTGACTTTGGAAATCCCGGCATTACTTTAAATTCTCCCTTTCAATTTTTGAAAACCTGAATCCAGTTGAAGTCGGTTAATCTGGGGGAAGATGCTCTTTAATCCTGGATGTTAGTGCTACTTTGTGAAAAAACAAACAAACAAAAACATTGCTGAAAGTAATAGCAATTAGGAGAAGCTGGAAGAAAGCGACTTCCTTGACGGCTGCTGGCGAGGTTTCAGGCTGCTGTGACACCGGCTGATTTTATTGTGACGTGTTTTATGTTTGTGGAAGGAGAAAACCAGTCGGTTCAGGTTCAATGAGGCGCAAAACTTCCATCCTACTGAAGTAAGTTTGGAGAAATAGTAACACAGCTCAGCTGCACTTTGATGGAAAAAGAAAAAAGAAAGAATTAACAATGTCTATTGGATTCTATAAACTACATCTTATGAAAGTGAACAGATTGAAATCCTCCCGTTAGTTGTCGCCTCGCGTCCGTCCAGTAAAGTTACTTTGCAGGGTTGAAAGTACTTTTGTTTTCCTCTCTGCGCTCCTGCACTCACCCGACCGGTGTGGCCAGTGCAAACATTTACACAGAGTGTCTCACGCCCTCTTAACCACCACGTCTGAGCTGTAAAACACTCCTTCGAATGAAACGCAGCCACGAGGATCACAGGCTGCAACGTTTTACCACGGCAATTAAAAACGCCAAACCTCCCCGGCCCGGCAGACGTGGCGATGCGGTCTTATCAGAAACTGAAAATGAAATGTTCGCTGCGGACGGAAAGCTGGTCGGAAGCTTCCGAATCACACAAATCACACGCGCTCACTCTCGGCTTCACGTTCGCCTACTTTAACAAGTACAGTGAGGATCGAGTTTCTCCGAGTGTGTCGAGTGTCAACACCAAAAATAACAAAAAAAGTGGGTTTACTCATGGAGGTTGGAGATCATTTCCTCTTAGAGAATTACAACCACAACACAGGATAGGGGTGACCTTTGACCTCTTCCAACTCTAAGCTGTGTGTTTTGTTTTTCTACTCCTGGAAATAACCTGTCGGTCCCGTTCTGCTGGCGGCTGGCCGACACTCGGCCAGCCGCCGCCGACAAGGAAAGAAAAAGGCTTTTGATTTGCATTTGATTGGGTTGAATGGCGGTCGAAGTTTCTTCTTTCAATACGCTTCCTAAAATGGCACGATTGTGTAAAATGTGCTAATATAAATATAAATAAGTACCAGAAAGATGAGGTGAGTACGAATAATGATCAGTCTAACTGACTGGTTCTCCGGTAAAAAAAAGAGGCAGACTGTCGTTTCTACAGGCAATAAGTTGAAATAACATGTACTTTTAGGTCTGAGGCGTTAAGGATATTAACTTATACGAAAGATTTACGTGAAATAAAAAGGATTTAACGGAAAAAAGAAGTCAGATAAATGGTTTCAAATGAAGATTTCCTTGAAAGCCACGAGCAGAAATCTGTTCAGGTTATATGGACACTTCAGATGAGGCTCGGAAGTGATAGAAAATGTGAACTTGTTAATGATTTAACTTTTGAGATTTAGCGTTCCAGTTATTTATAGATAGTGACGCTGTTATTTACCGGCCCGGCCCACTTGAGATCAAATGGCGCTTTATATCTTCCCTGAAGTGAAATGAGTTTGACACCATTTAAAAAAGATACGATCACACCAGTGTTTGGGAACTTATGGTCTTAAAATAGAATCTTTATTTGGCATTGCTCCATTATACTGTGTGTAACAGGGATATAAACCTAAAATAGACACTCATTCACACACAAAAATAAAACAACATAAGGCCCGTGGGCCAACACGCCGTCCCGCAAGGAGCTCCAATCCGGTCGAATGGTGTTGACGTGGATGACTAACGACGGGATTTCACCTCCTCTTCCTCCCCCCCCCCCCGCAGGCCGGCGCTCAGAAGGAGCTGGAGGAGAGCTGGCAGGTGTACGCCGAGCTGCAGCGGCTGGTGGAGCAGAGCCAGGCCGAGCTGGTGGAGCTGATCGCCGCCAGGCAGCGCGAGGCGGAGCGCCACGCGCAGGAAGTGGCCCGGGGTTTGGAGAACGAGCTGAGCCAGCTGAGGAGGCGGAGCAACGAGCTGGAGGCCTTCGCACAGACGCAGGACAAAGTGGTCTTCCTCCAGGTGCGGCGCGGCTTTCAAGTTTGTCCGACCGACTTGAAAGGATTATTTCTGTGGGTTTTGGAACGGCGACGGATCTGAAAAGCGCCTGCGATTGTAACACTGAGAAACTTGGATGGGTCTGTGAAATCAACATTAAAAATTCAAGTTAGTACGTTTACATAAATATGTCTGGAACTGGAGCGAAAAATATTTTATAAAAATTCAAGACAATGAAATTTTTGGGGCTAAATGAATTTAAAAAAAAGTTAAAATTGGGTTTTATTTTGGAAATAACGAGAAATAATATATTATTAAAAGAATCTTCTATTTTTAATTGATTAACAAGATATTTTTTCATAATGATAAGAAACAGAAATTATTTAAAACAATAGACTTTTATGAATTAATGACAATTTTCTCCTAATTATGAGAAAATAAATTATTTAAAAAATTGTCTGTTTCTCTGAATTAACGAGAAAATGGTTTTAAGAAAAACTAGACAATTAATTTTTTCGTGTAATCATAAAAGAATCATTTCATTAATTTAAAAATCAAATGATTTATATTTTTTCTTGTGAATGCAAATACACTTCCGTATGAATAATTTAAGTAATGTGAGCTAATCCTTTTAAATTCATCCACACAACAAAAAAACCAATATTATCATGACAGTGTTTCATTCAGTATTTCAAAACACCAAATCCTACAATACAAATAATCAATCAGCGTTTCCAAGCCCCACAGACACATAACATGAATAAAAACAATCCCCTCCAGTTTAAAAAAAAAAAAAAAAAGCCTTATTTTTCTAAAAGCAGATCTGGTAGAATATTTGTATGTAGAGACTTAAAAATAATTGTCTTTATTTTGCCGTAAAGATTATTCGTCTAATTATTCTTAATTGCAAAGCCAAACACCCTGAAGGCGTCCAGCAGCTGCTGCAGCTGCGGCTGCGGGGAGAATTTGAGGCGCATCAAAAGCCTGAATGAACCCGAACAATCTGTCACCGCCGCAGCTGTTCTCCGCCGTGAATTCAGATTTCTTACAGGAAACATGAAACCGATAGTTTCTACGGCGTTATGAAACGCGGTGAGAACGCCTTTGGAGCACTTTGTATCAGAGCAACGCTCAGATTATGCAGATAAAAGTAACGTCTTGACACGATGAGGTGATAAGGAGGTGACGGTGATCGAGAGCCTGTACCTCCTCTGCCTTTCCCCAGAACGCGACGGCGTTGTCGCCCCCGCCCGAGTCCGTCGACTGGTCGGGGGTCAGCGTGGACACCGACCTTTACCTGGGCACCATCCGCTCCTCCGTCAGCGGCCTCGTCGGCAAGTTCCAGGACGAACTGAAACGGCTGTACGGGAAAGGTGAGGGCGGGCGGCCGTACGTCTCTTTTACGCAAACAACGGCCTTTTGTGTTTGTGTTGTTTGGATGTTTTTAACCTTTTCTTTTTTATCAGGCAAGAGAACAATTCTGGTGCACATTCTTTTTGTTTATTCCACCTTAATTAAGCATGAAAATGGTAAAAAAAAAAAACTCAAATAAAGACATGAATAGATAATAAAACTAATAATTGAGGTGCTACTGTTTCTCTTTAGTATCACCAGGATTTCCAGTATTTTTCACTGCTAACTTTAGCAGAAGGTTTCTAACATTAAATACTGTGCAACCAGCCAACTCGTAATGCTAAAATGTCTTTTATTCTGCTTTTCAAAGGCTCATTTGGCAATTAAATGACACACAAGTAATGAAATGTCCTTTAATCGCACTGCAGATTTGAAATGTTTCCCAAAAAGTTCCCTTTAAAGGACTAATAAAGTCATTTAAATGGGTCATATTACACATATTTTCAACACTTTAACTTGGGTCTTGTTGGTCCAAAAATGTTGTATTCAAAGTTTACTGCTCCAAATCCATCTTTTGAATTTGAATGTTGGATCATAGGAGCTGCATTTAGAATCTGCTGTGTCTGTGTGAGCTGAACTGGCTCCGCCCATATATGGGAACTTTTAACACTTTTTAAAAACGAAAACAAGCTGGAAAGAGAGAGGACACACTTTCTTCGCTTGTGTTTCATCATTCCAGTGTGGAGATGATTGCTGCTGTTGAAAAACCAATAGAAAGTGAATTTTGGATAATATGACCCTTTTAAAATGGGTGTTGTCTACATTGAGGAACTTAATTGCAGAAGGAATTAATGACTCCGAGCCGCAATTAGTTTTTCTTTGTGGCACATAATGACGCCTGCCTGAAGGCACGAGGGAGAATTAACCCTCCGGTGACCTCTGACCTCTGATGCACCACCGTCTTTTGCTCTGTGTTCCCTGGAATGTGGAAATGGAAAAAAAACATGGGGTCACGACATCCTTGTCATTGAGAGGCTGAATAAACTTTTTGCTGACCCTGGATCCCGTAAACAGCTGAGCACACAGCGATCTGGACAGGAAGTGATGTTGGTTTATTAAACTCCTCGGGATCCAGCGTTTGTCCACGTGAATGTGCAGTAATGTAGGCCACTGTGTGCGAGGGCTTCGGGAATAGCAGAGTGACTCATGGCGGCGCCGCGCTCACACGCTCACACACGCAAGCTGGCCGGACAGATGGAGGAAGTGTCGATGCTGCACTTCATCCACCTTCAGGCGGCGGTGGCGGCGGCGCAGCTGAGTGACGGGGCCACATGTCTGCGGCGTTCACGGCCCTGGATTAGAGCGATATGTTTACCACCCACACGTGCCGTCTGCTTTGACTTTGACTCTCCAGCTGAGTGACGGATGTCCTCTTTTAACCCCCCCCCCCCCCCCCTCCCTCCTCCACCCCTCTATCTTTCTCTCGCAGAGCTGAGGAAGCTGCAGAACTACTCAAGTGAGTATCACTTCAGGTTTGTCCGTTTCCTGTTGGTTTCTGTGCGGCTCCTCCAAAACGTCCACAAGGTGGTGCTGTCTCTCCAGAACAGCTTTTGTAAATTGTTTAACTTTACCTGCTTCACTGGGCAGAAGTCACTGCTCCTCTCCTCCTATATGAAGCTTCGCAGCAGGTCAATAACTAAATATTCACACTTCGTATACGAGTATTAGTCAATACTTTTTATCATTAATTTATCCGAGACGTGTCAAAGCATACACAAATAGGAAAAAACAATCAATTTACACTAATATGAGTAATATATAGCCTCTTTTATATAATTTAATAAATGAATCCAGATTTTATGACTATACACACATACAAAATAAATAAATCTATACCCAATGTACACACCTATCTTGACATAGATACACTTAGAAATGCACGTATAACACATATAACTTGCTTAAGGTGTCTGAAAAGAGGTACAAATCCGAAAAACAACTTATATAGCTGTCACACTATTTACACGACACATTTCTCACTGGCAGAAACTATTAGTTCTGTTTGAATTCCCCATGCAGGCGTATTAAGAGCTATTAAGAGTTATTCTGTTTGGTTGTAAGATTTTTAATATGAACTCATGAAGTAGTTTGGATGTTTGGTTTATACATTTACTTCATAGTTTCACACCAATCAACAAAATCCTTCTTTTTTGATTCATACATGCACATGGAAACATCCCTAAAAACTGTAATATGCACTTTTAAAATCTCCATTAAAGGAAAATATACATTAGAATGTAATTAAGTCATTTTTTAAGTGCAGGTCAATAGTAAGGCTTAGATGCGTGCAGACATTTTTTTATATTTTGTGTGAAAACACTTTTTTTCTGACCAATATTGTTGTACGTGTGACAAAGATTATTTAAAATGGTGAAATAAGTTTTTGTTAACAGTCAAGACTTGCAGAATATGTATAAAGTTCGACCAGATTCGAAGCTGAAAGTGTCTAACTCGCGCTAAAATTGCACTTTTCATCCATCGATCCGCCCCAGGCGAGGTGATCCTGGACTCGGCCACCGCCCAGAAGAACCTGCTGGTGTCTGAAGACGGCCGGCAGGTGAAGTACGACGAGCACCGGGCCTCTCACTCCGAGAATCCCAAACGCTTCAGCCCGGCTCTCTTCGTCCTGGGCCTGGAGGGCCTCCGGTCCGGGCGCCACTACTGGGAGGTGGACGTGACTCGCAAGACGGCCTGGACGCTGGGCGTGGCCCGGGCTTCGGCCCGCCGCAAGGGCGAGATCAAGCTGAGCCCCGGGGGAGGCTTCTGGTGCCTGTGGCTGAAGAACGGCGAGGTGAAGGCCCTGGGGTCGCCGCGCCTCAACCTCCTGCTGCCGGCCCAGCCGGGCAAGGTGGGCGTCTTCCTGGATTACGAGGCGGGCCTGATCTCCTTCTACGACGTGAAGGCGCGCACGCACCTCTACAGCTTCAGCGACAAGTTCTCCGAGAGCCTGTACCCCATCTTCAGCCCGTGCCTCAACCACGACGGGAAGAACTCCTCGCCACTCACCGTGAGCTCCGTCAAACACACCTGAGGCGCTCGGACAGCCTGGTGGATAAAGCAACAGTGACGCTGTTTTGAACTTTTTTTTTTTAAATTGGCAAGACAATTTTTATTTGTTTTATAAGCACTTTATCTGAAATGTCCAATCTCACAATGAAAACAAAAACATTCTTTAAAAAAAAAATATATATATTCGTATTAGGAGCTATAGCAACAGCTTATCGTGTCCATATTGAAAACTCTTGTCTCATACTGTACATTACATGGAACCAAACACAAGGATTATATGTGAGAAAATATAAGAAGGATAAAATGGGACTCCTGCAAGTCTTTATTTAATTGTAAACTGAAGGCTTTTATCCCTTAGAACTTTGATGTTGGAAATGTGGGGATTGTATGTCTGTATGACTGAAGCCGTTTTCCACGGCTTTGTCACCGTTTCACTGAGCTCCTGTTTACCAAAGGACTGTTTATCTTCTCTTGATGATCAATGCCTGCATGCTGTTGGTTTCCCAGCTTTTTTTTCTTGGCATCATTCATTCACAAATATTTTTTTCAAAATCACTTCCGATTTTATCTTGAGTGGGTTGGATTTTTTGAAGTTTTTCTTTATTGTGGCGTGGAGCATCTGTTTCGAAAAAATTTTTTTTTCCAATTGGCAGGTAAATGTACTGCAATTTCCACATAAAGCCAATTTTAATGACGCAAAACATTGAATTATCAAAAAAAAACAACATCAATGGCTGTTGGAATTCTGCAGCCTCTTGCATTCATATTGACAATGTGGCTTTGAGGTGCTTTAATTCTCTGTCTGTCAATTTGCTTGGTGGTTTGGCGACCAGATTGGAGCCTTTTGCAGGCCAGTTTTGGACCCCGGGCCTCATGTTTGAAACCCCTGCTCTGAAAGCATCTTCCTCCTCTTAAATGCAGCTGAACTTGCTGACGGCTCAAACAAAATGGCTCCATGCGTGTAAATACAAGTCTGCATGGAAGGGAAAAACAAATATGATGCAGAAACTTCACACTTACATTACAGTCCAAGTAATGATTTAATTCAAGTACTTTAAGAAGTAACTGTAATTCCATATTGTCTCCGTTGAGCCTCGCCCAGATAAATGAGTGATTGTTAGTTCACGTGGACTGAGAAAGGTTTTCTTTTGATATGAAACATTTGCTTTTGTACCTGCGTTTTGATGCTTAATAAAGATGATGTGTGATAAACGGCGATGGTTCTTCAATCATGCAGATTCCAGGGAAGCAGCTTCAGGAACTGAAATGACCTCAATGGAGCTGCGCTAATCAATATTGTTGTATTAATTCTGTATAACATGGTCTGTCAAGGGTGTACCAGAGTTTGTTGGTGAGGGTCAGCTGGGGAGGATCCAGGCCAGGAGCGACCAGCTTTCAGTTTCAAACTTACATCACTATTTTACTCTCCACAACGATGTTTAAATGTTGCTGAAGTGCTCCATGTGCATTTTTCATTTGTTTTACATCCAAGAATAAAATAAATTATACCAGACAAGCATTTAAACCTTTTTTTTATTATTAATTATTCACATACCAGAATCATTTTTAAAAGTTATCTCTTGGATGAAAAAAAAAGAAAGAACGGTACAACAGCTATATAATGGGGGAAAAAAATCATACAAATATACAATATTTATGAATTTTGAAATTAAAAACAAGAAAAAAAACATGATAAACTACATTTAAAACAGTTGAATTGGCAACAAAAATGTTTTCTCCCAGTGTCCATAAAAGTAGAACTCCTCCCTGTGAATAGGTGTTGCTGTATTTTGGTTAATCGAATAATTTATGTGCATATTTTAGTCACTATTAAACCTTGTACATAATAATATTACAAATTACTTATTTAATATTTCTCTTGTCTTATTTGATATTAAGCTGTCTTTCAATTTACTCTGTGGAGAAATGCTTAACGGACTTTCACTGTGGGATTAATACAGTTTCTATTCTATTCTGAAATGTCAAAAGTGTCAAAAACAAGGATGAAACCACTAAAATTAGGTACAAAAACAACTGAAAATGTAATTAAATGTTTGCCATCCTATATTGTAATTGAAATTTCATAAATGCAACATAAGTCCTTGTTTGTGTTTCAAAATGATTCATGAGACTTTAGATTAGAAGCTAATTTGCTGCCCATTTAAAAAAAGAAAAAAAAGACACAAAAAAAGAAATAAAAGGACATAAAAGGAAAAATGTTCCATACAAAGTGGATGGGAGAGGCACTTCATGGAGAATACAGATCAAAGGAAGAAAATATTTGATCAAAGCAACAGACTCCTTTGATCTGTTATTATGTCACTGTACACACTTTAAAGCACTGAACACACAGAGATCAGCTTCACTCTACTGTCAGCATTGACACTTGCAGCATCTTGTGGACATTCAAGCCTCTAGTTGGATATTCTTTCTCCATTTGCAGCCATGACTCATGTGCATCAGAGAAGTAGCCATCTTCGCAGGGATCCTCCTGTCCTGAAGCCTATACCACCACGAGGCACCAGCGTCACCCAGTTTGTGATGGACCTTGTGGGGCCTTTGACCAGGTCAAAGAATAGAAACAGCTTCATCGCTGTCTTCACAAACCCTCGGACTCAGTGGACCGAGGCAGAGGCCATACCCAATAAGAGAGCCTCAACCATCGCCAAGACACTTGTCAAGCTTGTCTGCCGCTACTCCAAAGTCAAAGTACTGATCTTTGACCAAGGCCAAGACTTGTGCAACAATGTCAACGAGGAGGTACGCAGACGTCTTGGTATGGACAAACGCACCAAAACCGTACACCACTACCAGAGCGACGCCCAGAAGAAACGCTTCAACCAGGTCCTCTGCAACGACATGGTGGAGTGTGTCAACAACAAGGCATACACATGGGACGAGTACATCGACCCCATCCTGCTAAGTTACCGGACCAGAGATCACATGAAGACCAAGAAGTCTCCCTTCGAGCTGGTCTTTGGGCGGAAACCAACTCTGCTTGTGAAGCAGGAACTTCCCGTTGGAGGAGCCAGCAAGCCAGCAGAAGGGGATGAACAGCCGGAAACCAGAAAAGATTCAGCTATGAATCTTTTGAACCTGCAGAAACGAGCAAATGTTAATATTTTTATAATTATTATTATTTTAAAGATTACATGTCTTGCACTATTCTAGCTATTTTTGCAGTTTTACACATTTTTGATTTTAATGTTATTTGCACTAACTATCCTTGTTTGCACGGTTTCTTTATGAGCTGCCACTTTTTAATTTCATTGTGTAAGAGGAACAATGACAATATCGAATACTGATTTTGATTCTGATTTTGCTGATGCACAGCGGAAAAGGAAGTTGGACGTCACTGAGGATGAGCAGCCTCCCAGCTCCAAGGGTGGAGGCCTTGTCCGGCTCAACAACGGCCACAAGCCTGCACCCAGATGGACAGGACCGCAAGAAATTGAAGAGGTACTATTTATTTGAGTTGTTTTATATTTCATTGAACCCCCATGAATTAAAGAAAACAACATATCAATAGTAATAGAGTATTGTCATACATTATTTTATGCTACATCATGCAACAAATTGTTCATTGTTTTCTATCTCTTTTGTTCTCTTTTGTTATTCAGGTACGTCCTAAAGGAACCCTTCAGCTGAAGGGCACCAAGCCGCTGGTCAACGCCACTGGGATCAAACGTTCCTTCTCCCGCGCTTCATCACCGGATGTCAGTTTACCGCCTCCAAAAAGAAGAATGTCCTCTTCTGATGACTGCGAATTCATTGGAATCACCCAACCACCTCCTCTGACCTTCAACCCAGTTGATGAGGAATGGCAGGCTGACCGTGCCAAACAGCTTGGCTTGGCAGTCACAAAGAAACTTGAAACAATACCAGCTGGTCGGACCATGGACTATGACGAGATGCCAAAGAAAAGCATCAAGATACTTGGAGATGGCAACTGTTACTTCCGCAGCATCTCCTACTTTTTGACTGGCAACCAGGGAAGCCACGGAAAACTGCGTGACCTCACTGTGCAGTACATGAGGGAGAACAATAAGACCTTCAGCAGCCTGGCAGCAACACCTGACTACGCATATTCTAGCAAAATTGCCCAGCCTCGAGAGTTTGCGACAGATGTGGAGATGGCGGCAATTGCCAGCCTTCTGTCCACACCAATATGGACATTTTCACCATTTGGACATAGGTTCCGCTGGCAGTGCTTCTCCCCGCTTCAAGGTCTGCCATCTGCATTTGCACCATCAGGCAAAGCCATGTACCTGAAGAACATGCATGTGCACTTTGAACCTGTTGTTACTAAATAAAAGTTTAACGCTGGGCAATATGGCCTCAAATCAATGTCATGGTTTATTGAGCAGTTCAACCCCACTGACCATAAATGGACAATAAGGACTCCCCTGCACAAAAAAACAATGTTTGGCCACTAGATGTAGCAGTTATATTAATAGTATGACTCCCATGAACCTATTTATTGACACTTTAAAGGACTGTAAAACTACACTCTCTGAAAATTAATGAAGAAAATACAAATGAAGTACTTTCATTTGTTATTATTTATTGAAGAGCTGATAAGCGCAGATGACTTGAAATGAGAAGGACTGAGAGATTATACCATGACTTCATCTGTATTGCAGAATGAGTCATTTCTGGTGGTGTGTTATGAAGGATCGCTGGTTTGCATTCTGGTTCTTCCATCTGGACAGACCCTTTGGTCAGAGGTTGCACCATCCCTGCTTGTTACAGTGAAGTGGAAAATGCCCACAGTTGTCATACTGCACATCTGGCTGGGGTTGTGAGAGTGTTGGAGCATAGCCAATGTTGAATGTTGGCTTGTTCACTTACTTCAAATGGTGCTCAACTGCAAGTAAAAGCCTTTGAGAGGGATTGGTTTCCAATTCCACAACCAAGAAGCTTTTTGTAAAAAAAAAAAAAAAAGGCAAATGTTAATGAGTTCTTATTTCAAAGAAAATGTTAATTTCTTATCTTATCATCACAATTTTACTAATAAAAGACAAGTGAAATTATTAATCATGTTTTAAGACAACTTCTAAAGCTATGTCACCATATATAATGATATTATATTAAAATATATCAAATAAACCTCAATTAATTCTCAGGATTTTCATTATTCTTTAGCAAATAGTCAATTTTAACTATATTTGCATTCACTATCTTTTCAAACAAGTGGTTGAGATGGCTGAAACAGATGAAATTCAGTCAAATGTTTTTCTAATAAGATATAGTGAGTCAACGTGTGCTCTACCGTTTGGTTGAGCAGAACGTTAAAGGGCTAAAGTCTGTTCTGGGTTGTTCTCGTGTGCTGCGATGAAGACGACAAGCAGTGAGTCTCTGATTATTAACTCTGTCACATATCTTCTAATTTCAAGTAAACCAGCCCCAAAACCATTTCTAATAGGGACTAATGAAGCATCTGCTTGTATTTGTTTATGAATATGTCAATTAAAAGAGCCTTAATAAGTAACTAGCTGTTTAAAGGTACAATAACTTTCATCACTTGCAGCCTCTCTCAATCTAAAAAAAATGGCAAGATTGTTGTAAACGTAGTTTATAAAGGCACCGTATTTAGATAATGTTAACGTTGGCTGAAATTAAATAATAATGAAGAGTCCCACTTGAGAAATTTACCACCAGCTGCCCCTGGTTAAAGGAAGACCCCTGTTCTAAGCCATTGTTGGACTGTAGAAGTAAACCACAGTAGTTAGATACACCGGGAGAACATGCAAAATCCTCAGCGAAAGATCCCACAAACACACAACCTGGAATTTTCACTATGCTGCGATATTACTAACCATTACATTATTATTATTATTTTTAATTCATTTTTTAAAATTATATTATTATTATTGTTTACTGTGTATCACTCTTAATTAAAAAAGTAGAAATCAGATTTTTTTTTTTTTTTTTTGCAAAACTGCAAGTGTAAAGTAAAGTAAATTATAGATGTTTCCTAACTAAACTGTCAGGACCTCAATAAGGGTCTCCAGTGACGTTGCTGGTGCTCTGTAGCATGTTTGTGTTTGGAAAACTGAGGCTGAATACTCAGTAGAGCTGGACTCATTCCTCCGGAGCTCTGCAGGTCACAGCCAGGGGGTATGAATTTGTATCTGGGGTAAAAGAAGAGGGTGGGAGGGAGGGAGGTGTATTTTGGGTCTGAGGTCTGTCAGTGTGTGTGTGTCAGTGTGTTGGGGGAGCTGGAGGTGGCAGCGGTTACAGCCTGTCTCATATGTCATTGTGCAGCGGAGACTCGAGGCAGCTGCTCTCTGGTGAGTCTCCCCATATCTCTGCGTTTTCTCCTCCTCTCCTGTGTTTTAATGTCACATCTGCTTCTTGGTGCACAAGCAGGTCTCTTTGGGGAGTGTTGTTGGGACTTTACGACATGTGTTTTAATACCTGAAAGTTAATCTCCTTATCCCAGAACTTTAACCGTCACTGCAGGCCTCAGGTTTGGCGTGACGCCACAGCATGACACGTCACGGACTGGACTAATATTTTTGGATAGGTGTTAGCCTGCTGTGTCATGAATAGCTGGGCTTCAAGCAGAGAGCCAAAAGCTTGTACCTCAAGTAAATGTGCCTCAGTTTTGTTAAGATGTTTCAGGGAAAAGAATCACTGTTCTTCACATCATCTTGAGAGTTAACTGACAGGAGTGTGGCGTTAAAGGAGAATTATTTGTGACAAAGCTGTATTTTTGAATTTGAAAGTGTAAAAAGTTTGACATCCAAGTGAAGAAGGGCTTCTCATAACATCACTCATATACACGGTCTCACTCTAAAAAGCAGATTTCGTTTGAGACTTCCTGAAATGTTGGGATCCATAGACAACAAAATACTTTAGAACAGCGCGCATGTTTATACTGTGCGTAAGAAATTACTGTAATATTGTAAATTCTACACTGACTGCAAGAATTCCCTTTTAGCCATTTTAATCTTCAAGCCTTTTAGTGTGTCACTGTCCAAGCTATTTCAAGAGATATGTAATAAACTGTTAATTCTCCCGAAAAACTGTGAGATTACATTGTGGTTATCATCTAATAGTTGAGTCGTGAACACACTGATATTGACCATTTCAAAAAACACATAGACACAATGTTTGAAAGTGAAAATGCATCATTTCTGCATTTTCAATTCAAAAAGTTTTCCGTTTACATGGCAAAGTTTTCAAAACCATGCCCATTTATGTGGAAATGACAGAAATGCTGAAAACAATGTCGTTTTGATGTTGAGCCACTAGTGGGTGCTGTTGTTTTGCCGCCATTGTTGTTATTGTCCATCGACTCAGGCATGTGCAGAACTGTTTGATATGACCATTGTGCACGTACGTTGTAGCAGCGTTTCAGAAAAGTCTGCTTCCGCAGAGACGGAGTCGTTCTGTTTTCTCAAAGTTCCATCAAACAAATTGTGTTTTCAGTTAGTCCGAGCACCATTGCTGTGTAAACTGACACCCAAAACCCAATGGTAGTTTTTCAATTTTAACTCTACAACGTTGTCATGTAAACTCTCACACACACAGACAAACTCAGCACAGACGTTCTTCATGCTACTTCACTGTTCTGGCCTAAACTTAATATGGGTTTGTGAAATATGCTAATTATTGCATCCAGTATGTACATTTTAGGAGTGTGCCAGTCCTCAAAATGAGCAGAACCCCCCCCCCCCCCCCTAAAAGCAGTATTAAGACCATGATTGATCTTAGTCAAGCTCACAATAAAGGAGATTATGTGATCAAAAGCAGAGCACAGTGTAACAACACTTCCCCAAGACCTACAGGGATCCATCCCGTCATGCTTTGCTTGGTACGTTTGCATGCTGATGTCCACCCAACTAAAGTCATACCATCTAATCCTCGCTACCTCAATGTCACAGCAGGTTTGATGTCCCGTTCAAAGGCTGGTTGCTTGCGCTGAAAATGACCCTGCCTCTTCGCCGTGTAGGAATGGCCAGCACTGGGAACCTTTCTGAAGAGCAGGTGCACTGCTCAATCTGTCTCGACGTCTTCACCAATCCCGTATCCATACCGTGTGGACACAACTTCTGCCAGAACTGCATCCTGGGATACTGGAAAACCAGCCCTCTCTATCAGTGTCCCATGTGCAAGAAGTCCTTCCACAAAAGGCCGGATATCAGTGTCAACACCGTTCTGAGGGAAATCGCCGAGCAGTTCAAGGAGATCAGGGTGAAGAGCGTGGAAGCAAAAGCAGAGGAGGGAGAGGAGAGAAGAAAGAAGTGGACAATGGAGAGAAAGAAAAAGGAGGATGAGGAAAGGCTTCTGGAGAAAGATCAGAAGCAGGAGGTCCTGGAGGAGCTGAAGCTGAAGCAAGAGGAGGAGAGGGCGAGGGCGAAGGAGAAAGAAGCGGAGAAGAAGCCATTGCAGGAGGAGTTACCACCGTTAATTCCCCCGGTGGCTGCACCTAGAAGGTCTCCTCCATTATCAGACCAAGCAACAGCTGCATGTCCGCCACCTCTTCCCCAAACGTCGCCCCCACCCTCCCCTCAAATCCCTGCTTCTCCGCTTTGTCAAAGTCCGTCCCTTCTCCTCTGGGAGCAGGAGGAGGTCTTGTGCGATGTTTGCTTAGGAGATGGTCGGCCCAAGGCAGTCAAATCCTGCCTGGTGTGTCTCACGTCCTACTGCGAGGAGCACCTGAAGTCGCACACGGCCAGGTTCACCAAGCACAAGCTGATTGAGCCCGTCGCCAACATGGCGGACAGAATGTGTCCGAAGCACGAGAGGCTGCTGGAGCTCTTCTGCAAGAAGGATCAGACTTGTGTGTGTGTCTTGTGCACGGAGACGGACCACAGGGCGCACTACACCGTCCCAGTGGAACGAGAGTGGACGGACAAGAAGGTAAGACAGACCTCCGGACAACCGAATACACAATGAGAAAATGTTTCAGGGTTAGAATGTCAATTGTCAACATACAGGAACACTTTTAAACTGGTAGATGTTTGTGTCTTGCACGTGCTTTATGTGGGTTGGACGACCTGAAGCTTCAATACCTCTGGCCCATTAATCTATGATTCCAACTTTGAACATAAGTCAAGCTTGAGAACCAACATGAATCTACCATTCCAGTTACTCTCAGAACTCAGAATTCCGCGTTTATTTTGAAGTTGTGACGGAAGTGCCTCTTTGAGGTTGGAATACTTGATAAAGGTTCTGCTGTGGTTCAGTAATCTTGGGATTCCTCACTCAGCTATTTCGAGTTATTTGCTCTCAACACGTTTGGCTATCTGTTTCAACAGGGTCATAGTTTCTCTTTGAATATGTTTTGTGCAGGCACAGTTAAAAAGAACAGGCATGGATGTTCAGCAGATGATCCACGACCGACTGACAAAGGTGGAAGAGCTGAGAAAGTCCCTGGAGCTCAATAAAGTAAGACCGCATGGGACGCGTTGGCTAATGTCTCACAAATGCAATCGATACACATAATGTGTTTTCTTTCTTTGAAGGCCAGCGCTAAAAGAGAGATTGAGGAAAGCATGCAGGTCTTCTCGGAGCTGGTGCGCTCCATCAAGAAGACTCAGGCGGAGCTGGTTCTGCTCATTGGGGAGAAGCAGAGGCAGACGGAGAAGCGTGCTGAAGGCCTCATCGCTCAGCTGGAGCAAGAGATTGCCGAGCTGAAGAAGAGGAACACAGACCTAGAAAATGTGGCCCGAACTGATCACATTCACTTTTTGAAGGCGAGTAGTAAGTTTAAGGGACAGAAAACTGGCGATTTGAATTTTGGTAGCCATTATTAGTTACTTTGAAAGGAATAGTAGTTGGAAAAGTAGCCCCTTGTTTTGTTTTGGCCATGATTACACAAGTGAAAAGGCATATACTGTAGCGCTTTCAGATAACTTTTGCGTTTACACTGCAACATTTTAAAAACAATGCAGTTTTCATGTTGGGCCACTAGTGGGTGCTGTTGTTGTTTGTGTTTGCAATGAGCCCACACACAAAGAGAACAATACGCTGTGAACAGTAACAATAGGAAATGGAGTCTCTAACTGAATCTGTCTGTTTCTGCAGAGCTTCCCGTCTCTGAGCATGATCCCTCCCGCTAGAGACTGGTCTGACACCAGAGTTCCCACTGACACATGCGTCGGTTTGATCCGGAGATCTGTGGCCAAACTGGAGGAAACATTGAATGAAATCGTCGACAAACTGTCTGACAGTGGTAGGACGCGATTTCACATTGTGATTTATCTCACGTGTTGACAATCTCCACCGAAACCTTGAAAGTGTTTCTCCTGTTTTGTTGCAGAGGTCAAAAAAGTTCTCAAATACACAGGTGAGGTTCCGTCCGTTGGTCCGGAATCAATTTGAAACCGTCCACTTTCCAGCAGAGTGAACGTGTTTTATGTCTGTGCAGTGGATGTCACTCTGGACCCCGACACGGCCAACCCCTGGCTGCAGCTCTCCCAGGACAGGCATCAGGTGAGGCACCTGGGCGCCTGGCAGGACCTCCCCGACAACCCCGCCCGATTCGACACCGTGGTCATCGTGCTGGGCCACGACGGCTTCACCTCGGGCCGGCACTACTGGGAGGTTCAGGTGGGGGATAAGGACGACTGGTATGTGGGCGTGGCCAGGGCCTCTGTGAAGAGAAAGGGCCGGATCTCGGTGAGCACGACTCAAGGCTACTACGCCCTGGCCATGAAGAAAGGCCAGGGCTACCGGGTGTCCACGTCCCCGCCTCTGCTGCTGTCCGTCGACACAAAACCCAAGAGAGTGGGCGTGTACGTGGACTACGAGGAAGGCCAGGTGTCGTTTTATGACGTGCGGAGTCGGACCCATATTTACACGCTGGAAGACACCTTCACGGAGAAGATGCTGCCCTTTTTCTACCTGTACTGCTGCGACAAAGCCTCGGACACGATGGTGATCTGTCCCGTGAACGAGAAAACCCTGATCAAACAAGGATCGAGCTAAGGAATGGTCAACTTAATCCTCAAAGTGAGGACAGATTGCGACCGAATTTGGGTATTTTCTGTCAAGGCAATACGTTTAAAGGCACAGTGCACGTGAATAATGCTGTTTGGTTTTGTATAGCTGTTATCTACATGAGCTTCTATTAAGTATTTGGCTCGCTGGATGTAACACGGCAGTTTTGTAAAAAGATAACATCAAGAAAAGAGATATTTCTCTGTAATGAAGAAAAGACTGCTTCAAATTTAAATTGGCCGAAGTAAAAAAAAAAAAAAGTTCCTTAGAATTGATTTTCTGATTATTGTTTTAGTCAAATATATGTAATATGTGCAACAGTATGTATTTCAACAAGTTTCATATTGAATATAAGAAAAAAAACAACAGTACACTACAGATCTAATTCACTCTCAGTGTTGTGCAAGTTACTAAACTTTTGTGAGTTGTAGTTACTAAGTAGTTCAAAAGTATAGCCTGGAATTATTTCAAGAGTCACTTAGTACTTGGAATGTAACTAGTTAAATCTGTCTTAATAATGTGCTTTTGTATTATAGTGTTGTGGTGTAACATGAACTGAACTGTCAGCACTGATGGCAGATTAACTCTTTAAATTCAACCGAAGCTATGGCAGAAGAAGGAAGATGCTCTATTATCTGAATGGGCAATATTTCTGATCTGACACCAAAAAAAAAGCTGAGATGAGCTACGAACATTGAGACAGCAGCAGTTTATTTAAGGACCCGTTTACACAACTGTTTTCAAGTGAAAGTACAAAATTTTCATTGTGCTCGAAGCCACAGAAAACTCAACTTTTTGAAACTGAGTTTTCAGTTTTTAAAACATTTCCATGTATTTCAAAGTTCCAAAGTTTTTCCGAAACAAACAAATAAAAAAAAAAAGCAAAAACATTGTTTTGAAATTCACAAACGTCATGTGAACCGAGCCGAAAGCTGCGAAAGCATCATTGATTCATGTGGCCTGTCCTGGATTTCTCTGTGTAAATGTAAGAAGTGTCCTGTATAATCCTTTTGAATGATTGTATTATATTGTATAAGTGTATTTCCCCGAAGCAAAACAAAAGTACAGCTTCGACTTCAGATTTTCCAACTTGCATGTTGATGTTGATCCTGCCATAGCTGTATGTTGTTCAAAACGACAATAAATCTTGTAAACAAATAAACAAAAAACAAAAAATATTGCTTTTATTTTTTGCTTCAATGAATAAAAGACTTAAGTTTCGTTTCAGCAAAATGACACAACTTGTGCACACCCACTGACATGACTCAGGCTGTACCAGCCTCTCAGGGTTTATTTCAATTTCAGCCCTGAATTGTTTCTCGGGCCTTGATGTCGACGCACTGTCCGACACCGGGGGAGACTGTTCACTCTTTACAAACAAAAACCAAGAGCCAGGTGAGGCATACTTCACCTGACTTTCATTTTCTGGTATTTTCTTTCTTTTCTTTTCTTTTTTTAAATGCTGAACATTTAAAAAGTAATGCAGGCAGATTCACGTGGATGTGAGTCACTGGGCGGGTTAGAATTGGCACTGGAAACACCCAGCGGTTATCTAACGTTGTGATTATTAGTCACATCTATTATTGTTTCAGTACAATTGCTGAGCAAATGTTTTAAAATATGAAAACTGCATCAGCCCAGGATGTAAACTCATCGAAAAATCACCAAACTTAAGCTCAAACATCTGTAATCATTTTATAGAAAAGTAATTCTCACTGATAAAACATTCATTTTTTCTTTAATACAAGTTTGTCTTGTAGATTATTTTTGATATGGTTGTTCAATACGTTGTTTGGCCTGCAACATGCTGATGTCTGTAAACTGTTTTTTTCTTGTTTATTTGAATGTAATCGCCAAAATAAGTTGTGTTTTGAAATTAAAACTTCCACGACATAATAATCTTCGACTTTAATGATTCAACTCATTTTAAAGCTTTTGCCAATTTCAAGGTCTGAAAAATTACAAGTGTATTAGATGTTTTGTCTGTCTGCAAGCTGGATTCACCTTTTAATCGTTATTAAATGTTGCATTCAGATTTGAAGTATTTGGGATCCTTGCATTTTATATTCATGTCAGTGTTTTTTTTTTTTATCATGATACAAATCTACGCTTCATGTCTGTGTTACATGCAGAGGTCTCATCATGTCAGCACTCCTTGCTTCATTGCCCGAGGATCACTTCCTGTGTCCAATCTGTCTGAACGTCTTCAGCGACCCGGTCACGACTCCTTGTGGCCACAACTTCTGCAAAACCTGCCTGACCCTGGCGTGGGACAACGCCGACGAGTTCTGTCGATGCCCGACGTGCAACAAGCGGTTCAACGGGATGCCCGAGCTCTCCACCAACGCCGTCATGGCCGAAATTTCCGTCCACATAAAGAAGAGAAGAGTGGAGGCGCCGCGGCAGGTGAAGTGCGACGTGTGCACGGGCGTCGAGACGGAGGCGGCAAAGTCGTGCCTCGGTTGCGCGAGGTCCTACTGTGACGCCCATCTGGAGCCCCACTGGAGAGTTCCCTCCCTGGCGAGGCACAAGCTGGTCGACCCGGTGAAGAATCTGGCGGAGAAGCTGTGTGAGAAGCACCAGATGATCCTGGAGCTCTTCTGCAGGGACGAGCAGGTTTGCGTCTGTCCGTCGTGCAGCGAGACCGACCACAGAGGCCATCAGACCGTGCCTGTTGCAGAGGAAGCCGCTCGGCAAAAAGTAAGGAGGCGCCGTTTCCTGCGGTAGACAATGTCGGGGGGCACTTTCAACACACTTTTGTTCTGAATCTGCTCCTGAGAAATCCTGAGCTTCGACCCCGCCCTCCATGTAGACGGTGGCAAAACCAACATTTCTGAAATGCTATGGGTGTAATAAAATAGCTCAGTAGATGGACAGTAACAACAATGGTCATGACTGCCAGTCCATGTTCTCCTGGGACTTGGAAGTTTTAGAGTCGAGATTCACCCAGAATAGGAATCCAAATTCATCGTCTGCCCATATGATCGTCCGTGAGCTCACCATTTTTAATGTTTATAGCGCACTGTTCTCTCTGCACATGCACGTGTGGTTTCAGTACAGAAATAAACACCTCTCAGGACGTGTCAGAACGTGTGAGAACGGATCCAAACACAGACTCCCGTGGTCCAGGGAATGCGAGGAAACTGCAGGGAAGCCGAGCCGACAGAGGGAGAAGGGTTTAAATATGCAGGGAAAGGGAAGCACACAGAGGGAGAAGACTATTGGATAATTGAAACGTGAGGTGAGACACACCGGGGCAGACAGACGCAGAGACCTGACAACAGCAATCACTAATGGCCCGACATGAAAACGACATCATTTTCAGCGATTCTGCTGTTTACATGTCAGTGGGCATTGTTTTCAAAACGTCGCTGTGTAAACACAAAACTTTCCTGAAATGAAAACACAAAAACGATGCATTTTCACGTGAAATAATGTCGTTTAAAAACACGGCCTGAATCTATGCAACGTGCTTTCAGAAGATGACAAAACACACTTTTCAAATTGTTCTAAAATACTAATTTAAATGGATGGATGGATGGATTGATTTTAAACATCTCAGCTTTTTGTAAGTCTTGGAGCCCTGATTATTGTCTGCACATGTTTTCTATTAGAACTAAACTTATATAATATCATTTCATTGTTTAAATCTGTTTTATTGATTATTATTGTTAATAAAATACTGAATATGTAAGAAAAAACAAGGTGCTACAGAGTTGTTGTGAATCACAGCTGTGACAAAAAACAGCATTTTGAGCTAAATGCAACATGTGGGATTATTGTAAAGCTTCTAAAATGTATTTGTTCATCAAAACAGCTTCAGGAATTCTTGTATTGATTAAGATTGTGAAGTCTGCCGTTTATTGTGTTGAATTTCACGCAGAAATGTTTGCAAGCTTATCGAGACTGACTTCATCAAGCAACTGGGTACATTAGTGTGGTTTGAAAGGTGTTGACATTTTCACTAATGCAACAATGACACAACATTTGTTCACACTAAAGTTGGATTTGTTTTCACACTTCACACTATTGACGAAACGACTGAATATTTCACTTTTCAGCGGACTATCGAGTCCAGGAAAGCAAAAGTAAAACGGATGATTAAGAACAGAAAGGCAAAGATAAGAGAGTTTACCAATTCCTCTGAAATGAACAAAGTGAGTATTTCAATACATCTTTTGACACGTAAAAAGAATCATCACTTTCTTAACTGCTGAGCTTCTCTTCATAGGAAAAAGCCACTAAAGAGAAGGAGGTTTGCAATGAAGTCTTCAGCACTCTAATGAATAAAGTCCAAGAGAAGCATCTTTGCCTGGTGTTGTACATCGACGACAAACTCGACGAGTCACTGAGCAAAAACGACTTGGTGGTTAAAGAGCTTAAGAATGAGATCGCAGCGCTCCAGAAGAAACACTCGGAGCTGGAGAACCTGGAACAGGACGAAGACCCCTTCCAGTTTCTGCTGGTGAGACGAAACACCTGCTTGCGAGATGCTCAGTGTCTCTTCTTCACGACTCGCCATCGTGTGAATCGTTTCAGGCGCTGCCTGCGCTGAGCCGAGCGTCGGACACCCGGGACTTGGTCCAGCTCCGGGTTCCCTCAGACCCGTATGTGCAGACGGTGCGCAGAGGCATGTCTCATCTCACCAAGACTTTTCAAGCACAGTTAAAAACTCTGACAGGCATGGGTAAGTGTGTGACCCAATGGTCACGTTTCCAAAGATTTCCTTAAGTTGTGATTTAAACCGTGATGCTGTTTTTAAAAAACATTTTTTAATCTGTTTCCATGTAGAGCTGACCCGAATGAGAGAGTATAAAGGTGAGATAAAGTACACATCTTATTAGCTTATCACTGTTGTTGTTTTTTTTAATTCTTTCTGCCATATTCTCAATTTCATTGTCAGAATTAACATTTTCTAAAGCTGTTGTTTTGCCACTAATTTCCCGTTTACTGGTGAAGGAACACATAAATCCTCCTCCATCAGGGGGATATTCCAGGTAAGAGGTTCAACAAAGTCCGAGTCTATCCCTGAATTCTGATTTGACTTTGTCTTGGATAGGAAATTCAGAGTTTCTGGTTCCAGAACAGCTGATCTGAATTACTTCATTCATTACTTGAGTATGAGAACCTTGAGTTAAGCGCGTGCACAACCACAGTCAAAAGTCATCATCAGCGGAGCCCCGATATCACAAGTCACTATGGCAACAGACTGAAAACCCAGTTATTTTGCCATAAAAGTGAGGCGAGAGACACAGTCTACGCATATGTTTGAAAGCATTACTCCACTGACTTAACATTTAGAAATTATAAATAGGTGTAAAATCTGAATTTCATTTAGGTGCAACAACAGGAGGAAGGCAGCGTGGAAGCAGCTTTCAGAATAAAAAGGCTTATATGTACATATGATCTGATTGTAGCTCATTTCGATTTTAATTTTAGTATTTAAATTGATGTAGGCTGTTAAATTAAAAAAAAATATTGATACAGTAGCCACTACAACTGGTAATTTAAACCGGTAACAAAATGCTTTTGGAACTTGTCCTCTGTTAATATTCTTCTGAGTAGATTAACAGTGTTTAGACATTTTTATTATTGTGGTGTGACAAGGTGTACATTTACACTCAATAAATTAATAAAATACTACACACGCACGCACGCACGCACGCACGCACACACACACACACACACACACACACACACACACACACACACACACACAAAGTGCTATATAAGTGAGGTCCACCTCATCGGAGGTTGTCGCGCCGACATTTCAATAAACGTAGTCATCAGAACAACCAGCGCCTGCAAAGCGGCGCGTGAAAACAATAACGAGATGGTTTATTGGTTTATGGCAGATAAGATATTTAAAACTCGCGGCTTGTGGAGGGTGACGATCGTCACTGACCAATCAGCAGACGTGTGGAGAAACAACGCAACTTCCTCACCTTTGCTGCCACAGATTGCGGAAATTGTTCACTAAACGTTAAATAATCACGATCAACACAACAACTGAATGACATTTAATGTCACACCACTCATACTCATGGTTCTAATAAAAAAAAAAAAAAAAAAAATGTAATACTATATATGCAACGATTAAATAATATTGTAGCGGAGGCTCTGTGAGTGTTGAAGGTTGCTGACGCCTTTATGTAACTCCACCACTTTTTCAAGAACTAACTTGTAACTTAATTTGCCAAACATAACCAGTTTGAAATAAAAAATGACAACTTAAATGTCACTTCTTATAGAGGCGGTGACCTTTGACCCCTCCACAGCCGGCGTTCACCTTGTGATGACCGACTCCAACACTCGTGTGAAGCGCTACAACATCGCCAGACGTCCTCCGTCTTCTGAATCCAGGAGATTCCAGTTGTCAATGGTTTTTGGGAACGATGGCTTCACCTCTGGCCGACACTACTGGGAAGTCAAAGTGGGGCTGCACTGCAACTGGGACGTTGGCGTGGCCAAAGAATCAGTCGCCCGAACCCAGAAAGTCATCATGAAAAAAAATGGCTTTTTCACCATCGGAAAGCGGGGCGGGGAATATAAGGCTTATCGTGAATTCTATGAAGTTGTCAACCTGAGTCCAAAGCCGAGGAAGGTAGGAGTCTATGTGGACTACGAGGAGGGCAGGGTCTCTTTCTACGAAATCGACCAGAAGCTGCACATCTACTCTTACAAGAGGGCGACGTTCACAGAGAAACTGTTCCCATGCTTTTATCTGCACAGCAGGGCAAAGAAATCTGAGGCTTTATTTATTCTCCCAATACAAGATTGAAGATTTTCTCTCTGCCTCGAAAAAGGTAAAAAACAACAACAAACGAACCTAGAAATTAAAAAGGTATTTCAAGGTCCTTTGAAATGGGGAAACACAGCTTTAAAATGTTTCAGTAAGCTAAAACGTGGTATAATTAGACAATGACTGTCTGTGTAAAGGGTTTAGGGAATAACAACATCAACTGTAAATAGATTAAACTGATTGCAAGGAAATGACCAATAATTGATCTCATAACCAAAATCTCTTGAGCCTTGATTGATTCAACCAGATAAATGTATGAAACAATGATCACCAAAATAAAACTGTTGAAAAAATGTCACCTATTTGTTGCCTTATTTGGAGCGTTGGCAGAGCCGCAGACACACATCAATGCTTTATCAGGTATGGGTTTACAAGCTTCCAGGAAATGACAGAGTCCAACAGACAAACCTGCAAGTCGAGGCGTGTTACTGTCGTTTAAAGGTGGAAAGATTAAAAGGAGGGAAGAGTGTAACGCGGCAGTGTTAACCTAGAATCAGGAAGTACAAGCCAGCGGTTGGGAGAAGGTACGTGAATTGAATATTGTAATGCTTCTATACATGTAGAGTAGTTTTTTAATATTGAAGATATATTGGTGAAAACATATGAAAGAATATAAGAAGCAACTTACATCAAGGTGAAATGGGTAATGTTGTATTTATGCCAAAGTATGTGGCTGCTGTTACCCACAAGAGAAAGTCTTTCCAGTACAATCATGAGGAATGGATTATTTTTTTAGATTGCATAAAAACATAAATGCTGTTGTCGTGTAACACAACTAAGTGGTTTACTATCAACCTATAGGGAATTAGTTTGACTAAAATGATGCGTAAAGAAGATATTTAGAAATTGGGCTAAAGTAGTAAAATACATAATTGAAACACAAAAGGAGGATATTGCCCTCGTCTTGCTGGATAGAAATCAATCACTGTTATTCTGACAAGATCAACTCAAAGACTCAAAGGGCAAATTATATAAAAAAAAACAGTCTCCTCAGATTTAAAGGGGGAATCTTTCCCTCAAAATAGTTTAGTCTTGTTTTCTCCCTATAATTACCAAGATGTCATTTCTCTGTCTTTCCAAATAAATATTAAAATATTCTATGCAACAAATATGTTGTTAAAAAAAAATTGGAATTGTACTTTGTATCCATGTAAAATATGGCCAAGGGGAAAGAAATAGACAATAAAGACGATGTGGTCGAAGACGGTGCCCTGGGGGACGCTGAATAAATGGGATGTGAAAGATTTTAAATGAAAGAATTTAGTGTGAGCGGAGAGGTATGACTTGAACCAGTCCAGGAGTGTGTGGATAATCCGACGGATTATAATCTGCGGAGTTAGCAGGAGTGGGAAAACTGTGTCATAAGATCAAATCAGATCAGAAAGGGGGAGGGTGGCTACAATTAGAAAAGTCAGTCACACTGACTGCTTGTGAAAATCCTCCCTATTCCTTTCTTTCTTCAGAAAAATGGGAGGGTGTCATGTTAAATGTGTGGAGCATTTCTGATCACACGAGAGGAGAGGCTGTGTTTAAAAAAAAAAAAAAAGAAGTGGTTTACGTGACACAGTCACCACATTGCAGTTGTTTACATCAGTGTCCAAACAGAGCCAGGCTCACTGCGTAACAGGCGTTCCCACAGTCTTTTTCATTTTTTCTCTTACTGAGGCCAGAAGCAGACGCGTGTTGCTCAACAGAGGATTTTACCAGCTGGCCAGATGTTTCACTTTGTCTTTGTGGACATAGAAGCAGTGGAGGGAGAGAAACGAGATGGAACTGAGGAGTATGGGAGCCGTGTTCCTCCACAAACTACACAATGGGACGAAGAGTGAACTTTTTATTTTAATTTGGGATTGGACATGTTGACGGAGAGTGGATTCCTGCCTCTGCTGTGGCTTCCCTGTAAGAAGGCAGTGGTGGAGAGACAAGTTAAACGATGAGACAACACTGATGGCTGAACAGACTAAACATGTTGTTTTTTTTCTCTTGGAGCTAACAAATAGCTGGTAAAAACATCCTTTAATCCTTGACTGTGGTGTGTCAACAATCATCAGTATCTTTCTATTGATACATGAAGCGAGTCTTGTGAGAGGTTTTTGTTTTTGTAAAGTTAATATGGTCTTCATAAGCTAAGAATACGAGGAAAATATTCATTTTATTCTGTTTCATAAAAAGCTTTCCATATATTTAAGGGCTTTTGAAACATACCTTAGCAGTTTGTATATTGTGAAGAAAACAGGAAGCGACTGCTTTGGGGGGGGGGGAGTGTGTCAGCAGTACGTTTATTTTAGCGGGAACTAAAAACTGCCTCACCTTGTTTCTTGTGACTCTTGGAACACTTCGTAAACTTCACAAACCACCGTTGGTCACCGGCGTTATGCATGGTGGTTCTGCCTATACAGTATGTGCTTCGTTGGGGATATGGACCCCGAAATGCAACACAAGTTTTCTGTTTCCACTTGAAAACGTTGTCATGTAAACACGGCCTAACACCAGATCAGCATTGGGTTGTGAACCACCCACATTCACTGTGGACTCTGCTTTTCCCTGCAGACGCACTGTGTTGGACACTTGCTGGAAATCCACCATCGCCCACTAATGCCTGACCACATGCAAAAGCAGGTGTTTAGTTTGGAGCAGGTGCCGACGCTTCCTCGGTGCTGCATCTGCCTGGATGAGTTCACCAGCCCCGCCTCGCTCCCCTGTGGACACTGCTTCTGCCTGGAATGCATCGGCGAGTACTGGAGGATCCACGAGGCCTGCCAGTGCCCGCTCTGCAAGGCGCTCTTCCCCGTCAGGCCTCGCCTGAAAACCCAGTCGACGGCACGGCGCCGCGGCTCAAACACGTCTTTAAAAGCGGGCGAGGTTCCTTGCGACTTCTGCCCCTCAAAGCGTCCGGCGGTCAAATCCTGCCTGGCGTGCCTGGCGTCGTACTGTGGAGATCATCTGGAGCCGCATTACCAGGAGGAAGAGCTTGGGCGCCACCTTCTGATCAGTGTGGTGAAGAACCTGGAGGACTCTGTGTGCAGGCTCCACGGGAAACAGTTGGAAAGGTTTTGCAGGAGTGACCAGACATGTATCTGTGTTATGTGTGTGCAAACCGAGCACAGAGGACACCACATCATATCCATCAGCAACGAGGCGGCGAAGAAGAAGGTAAATTCGGTGAAACCACTCTATTCCGCTCATGTCATGTAGGCACAGTGCTGTACTATGATAATACTTTTAAGGTGATACAAAGAGAATTGCTTATTGTTGATAGTCGAATAAGGTTAAATCTCATTAAAGCTGCTCTGTTTCACAGGTCAAACTAAAACGAAGAAGGCTGAAGCTCCAGCGAGTGATTGAAGAGAGACAGAGTGAGGTGGAAAAGATGGAGCGCTCGCTGGATTTGAGTGGGAAGAATCCAGAAGAGGCCTGGGCACAAAACGATGAACTCAAACAGCTTCGGGAGGAAATCGCTGAGCTGCAGAGGAGAAACGCGGAGCTGGAGCAGCTCGCCCAGACTGAAGACAACCTCAACTTCTTACAGGTCTGCATTAAAACACAGCAATGATCATGAAGTGAAACTGAAGAACAGAATCTGCAAGCTTAACAATGATTTCATGTCACGTCTCTCTTGTTTGCGCAGAGATTCCAACACGGTGCCTTTTGACCTGAAGACTTACAAGGGGCTCGCAAGCATCTTCGTTCATCCAGTAGCCTTTATTTATTCATTAAACACATTGAGATTAATAATCTCTTTTGCAAGTGTGCCCTGATAGCAATACATAAAATACATTTACAATGTCAATAATATTAAAATGGTCTTAAAAAAGTACATGAAGTACAATAAAAGTACTGAGACAGAGTATATGAAAGATAAAAATTCTAAAATAATATTTAGTTTTAAATTAATTAATGTAAAATAAGAACATGGTGAATTTTTTTTTCTTTCCAACCGCTATAAAAGGGCCCTAAACCCTCCCAGTGAGACCGGCTCTGTGAGGTTAAGGTCGTTCTGTAAAGCACTCCATGAATATGGAAGCTTTTTCGCCCACTTCCATACGGACAGTTGAAAATGCGAGTAAAAATAAGTGGTTAGACTGCAGACTCTAGTTATTTCTGGGTTTCATGGTCACATAACTGCAAAAGGTAGGGAGGGTTAGTGTTATACCAGTCTGCGTCGAGGCAGAGCCGGCCATCGTGTTTTCACGTACCACATGCAAACATAGAACAAAGAGTCATGTAAATGTTGTTTGTATATGTAATATTCCATTTAATCCTGCTTTAAATGACCCACCCGTGGGATGAAAACTCAACGAAACCACAATATTCCCAAGATCAGACCATTTTATATGAAGAAGACTTTTTTATATTTTCTTGATTTTTGTTTGCTATTTTCAGTGGCTTGATATAAAACTAACTGTTTACCAGAGTGACTTCAGGGCAGGTCTTGTTGAATTGTACCTGCACAATCCTTTGAAGATGTATTATAAACTATGATCATAATGACCATATTGTTGTTTGACACAGTTTTAAATAGTAATAATCATGAAAATGAGCAACAATTCTGAATAGAAAAAGCTAAATGTATGACTGTTGTTTGAATGTAATTTAAGCCTGAAGTGAGAATCTAATGATGTCCAACACAATAAATCAGTCTTGAAAACATAGACAATTAATGTATGTATAGTCAGAACTGTCCGTTTCGCTCAAGAACTGACAATTAAACTTCTCGAAGAAGAGTCGGGGACGACGCCACCAGGAATTCACTCTCCCGTCTGGGGAGGCAGTTCACCGCGAAACCTTCTGACGAGCTGATGGGGACGACTGTCATGAAGCAGCGAACAGACGGCCATCCCAACATCCACCAAAGCCAACTGCACCACGCTCTGGAGGAGGGTGTTGTGGCCCCTGAAAATCAGTGAGATCCCCTCATCCACCACCAGTAAGATGGACAAGGAAAGCCAACTCCTTCACCTGAATGTGGATGGGGCTGCTGCGGTGCGTCTTAGAATCAGGCCTCTTCTGGAAGAACAAGCTGCAGTGGAGGAGTAGGAGAAGTCCAGGCTGGTTCTTGAGCTGAGAGAATCCACTGATCAGTCAGTAAGGGATGCTAGCACCAAGATCCTTACAGGCCGAAAGTCGCTGGGTCCAGCGAGATTGTTGGTAGATTCCAGGACTATGATGGGTAGACGACCCCCGCTTGTGGTCCAAAGCCAACCGCGAAGAGAGGAAAGAGATGGTCGTGGCTGAGGTGACGAGGATGGAAGAAAAGCACCACAAGACCAAGGCTGTGTCACAGAGCTGACAAGGAAGTTCGACAGCTTGGAAGGGAGCTACCGACCGAAATCTCACTTTGGTGAGACCCGTGGAAGATTCCAGAGGACGGAGTTTCAAGTTCCTCATTTGTGCTACTTATGACATACACCTCATGGCAGCTGATCCATGGCCACTGGAGGAGGTGTGGCAGCTATCTGTATGCTTATTAGAGTAATTATTCAAAATAAATGGTACCAGTCAAACAAGTTTTGAAGGTAGAGTGACACCAGAAAGTTCATCTCATCGAAACCTTCTGGCACAATGAGATCAAACCTGCTCAGCCTCTGTATAACAGTTGATCTACTTGATGTTTTGCCTGTTGAGACCTGCAATTTTGATTGAAAAGGCACTGACTCGTTGGGATTCTATCATCAAATCAATGAGTGGCTGTGCCAGTGCTTTCTCAAGCTCAACCCAGACAGACATGATTGTTTTCGCCCCTCAGAGTGAAAGGTCAAAGATCAGAGTGGACCTTGACTCCCTGTCACTGAAAGCTAAAAATGGGGACGACTGTCATTTTTTTTTTTTTTGTCAAAACAGCGAATAGAAAAACTTGTTTGTGCTTTTATTTTCAATAGATCACTGTAATTACATTTTTATATTTAGTTAATTTGCACCTTGTAGCACCATGTTATGCAAAAACTGTGCATTACGTAACAATCAAATACATTTTCACCTCTTTATGTCAGTGGATCACACACATTTTATAGCAATATGTAACACGTTATTACCAAATGCAGTAAAACTGATCATGAAATGTATTCAAGTATTTTATTACACAGGACAGCAGATTATTACCAAGTGTGGTTATTACATACTGAGGTGAAAATGTATAACTCAATCTTTAAGCACATTTAAGTCAGGGATGAAAACATTATTGTTCTCTTTAAAATGTTCATGATTTTAATACACTACACCTTTTAATCATTTTAATCATTCACTCTTCTAAATACATTTTATGTTAGCTTCAGTTTAATTCCTAATTATCTATTCTCTTGTTTTAATTGAAATCTGTCTATTGAATGCTTGTATTCTCTTAATATCTTGTTTAATTAATATCCTTCATAGAATTACATGTATTTCTTTGCCTTTGTGAAACAGTTGGAACTGGTTTGTGTATGAACACTGCACTAAGAAATAAACCAACTAACGATCGTTGATGCCCTTAGGGAAATTCATTTTCCTATCGTTTGCGTTGCCTTGACTTGCCTTTTGAAAAGCAGAAGTGAAACTTTTGGGAAGAGGCAGGGTTAAAGGGAAACACTGGCACTCAGGAGCAGAGGACTCGACAGGTAACATCTCATCAGCCGACAGGTAAGAACTCCCTGGACAGATTGAAAAGAAATGACAAAGAGGATGTGGTCATTTTTTCAGATGATCTCATTTTGAATTCTATATCTTTCTGTAGTATCCAATTGTTTTAAACCAAATAGTGAGATCATTCGGTAACCTGATTAGTGAGTCACAGTCTTCAGCCTCTGAACAGATTACACTAACTGGGTACAGAGGATGATTTGATCAACTCTCAATAATGACTCCCATCCTCTCTCAGCTGAAGTTGAGCTTCTTCCCTCTGGATGGAGGTTTTCACTCCCAGGGTAGAGGACAGAGTGTTATCTTTTTCTATAGCTCTATTTATGACTGCAAATCTTTAAATTGTTATTTATCTTGATCTTATTGATTTTATCTTCGGTGTTTACTCATCTCTGTTGCTATATTGGTGAATGGTGGAACAACAACTACTTTTTTGCTGCCTGTCAAGTGAATGTGTGTTTTATGATACAATGCCAAACACAATCATTTTCTGGTAAACAAATCTACCCACAGGTAGTAATAAAGTCATTTTGAACCTTGAACTTTCGCATGCTGGATTGAATTATTGGCTCGATGTGCCAGCATGTGAAAAGCAGAACAAATATGATGTGAGAGCTCCGTTATGGATTTCACACCCATATAAAACAAGTCTGACAAGCATTAGGGGGAAGTTACGCACGCACACACACAAACTCAACACCACAACTACAATATAAGGATTTCTACATTTGTGCCCAAGTAAGGCAATATCTGCCCGTAAGTAGATTTTTGTGCAACAGGAGAGGACATCTGACAGTACATAGAGACATATTAAAAGACAGTAGGGACACAGACAGAGACGGGCACTCACAGACTCACTGTCAGCTTAAAGAGTGAATAAATGAATACATAAATAGAAGGAGCCACTAAAATATCACTATGACAACTTGTTGATAAAGATAAAGAAGGAACAAAAAATAGATAAAAATCCAGTCGAAATTTGTCATTGAGGTTTCGCCGACAAAACAGACGCTGGTGTCCCTTCTTGTTTCACTGCCTCACAGTTTGTTTGTTTTTTTTAAGTTTACCTTTGAGTCAATGATAGTCCCCAGATATTTATAGGATTTCACTTGCTCAATCATTTGTCCCTTGATGATGGTTGGCCCAGGTTGTAGTTGTGTTTTTCCTGAAGTCAATGGTGAAGTCCTTGGTCTTCGCTATATTGACCTGTAAGGTGTCTTTAGAAGTGCTCTGACTCGTATTAGTGTAAAGAATAGATACCAATGGTGAGAGCACACACCCTGTAGTGAGCCTGTGGAGGAGCACAGTTCATCTGATAAAAACCCATTGACACGGATCTTCTTCTTCCTGTTTGTTAAAAAGTTTAAAATCCAGCCCACAAGATTATTTCTCAGGTTAAAATGTTCTTAAAGTCCCTGGGTTAACATGTGTGGTTGAATCGTATTAAGAGCAGAAGGAAGATCGACAAATAAAGTCGTGTCTGACGCCCACTCTCCTCCAGGTGCTTGAAATCCATGTAAAGCAGAGCGAGTGTAGCATCCTCACACTCTTCTTCTGGGCCTGGAGGCAAACTGGAATGGATCGATTGCACCCTCAGTATTTACCACAATTTCAGACCGCACCAGTTTTTCAAAGATTATCATCATGATTGATGTCAGGGCCACTGGTCTGAAGTCACTGAGAGTCGTAGGACAGTTGCATTTCGGGACTGGGACAATGGCAGCATCCTTCCAGATCCAGGGGACATGCTGTGCTTCCAAGGATCTGTTAAGGATTTTATGAAAAACTGGGCTCAGTTGTTGTGTGCAGGTTTTCAGTAGACAGCCACGGATGTTATCTGGTCCATGACTTTTGTTTACATTTGTGCAGTTAAAAGCTTTTTCCTCCTCCTCAGGTTTTATCGAGAAGTGCTGCTTGTTGCACAGTTTCAGGCTTAGTTCCTTTGTGTCTTTGCTAAAATCAAGAACATTCAAATGATTGTAAAAACAATTAAGAGCATTGGCAAAATCAATATCGGAGCTGAATCCATTTAAAGTGACATTAGTGTAACCTCTTATACTCTGGAGGCCCGTTATAGTTTTCATACGGGACCAGGCTGAACCAAGGCTGTTAGAAGCCATTTAGTTCTCCAGTGTTTCTCTATAGCTCGGTTTTACCTTCGAAATCTGAATTTTAAGCTCTCTGGTAGCTGTCTGGAGGTCTGATCATCACACATCACACAGTAACTCAGGGTGGGGGGGGGCTTAGCCAAAGATCGAATGAAGATTGATCGAAAAATAAACTGAAATCAAATTGAAACTGAAGCTTCTGAGGAACCTTCTGATGTGATCTTTAAGCAGAAAACGATGGCGTCCACTTCAGCGTCGCTCAATCCGCCCTGCCAGCTGGAGAATCATCTGCAGTGCAGCATCTGCTTGGAGGCCTTCAAAGATCCCGTCACAACGACTTGCGGCCACTCCTTCTGCATGGAGTGCCTCCATTGTCACCTCACATACTGCAATGAGTTGTGTCCTTTATGCAAGAGGTACTCGGCCACTTTCCCTGAAGTGAATGTTGTCCTCAGAGATGTCGTCCGACAGCTACAACAAACACCACCAGATGATAAATACACCGGCGCACCTGGTGAAGTGGCCTGCGACATCTGCCCAGAGCCAAAGCTCAAGGCGACCAAGTCCTGCCTCGTGTGTCTCCACTCGTACTGCTCAACTCACCTGGAGTTTCACCGCTCGACTGGAAGGCTCAAGGGCCACAAGCTGGTGGGACCTGTGAAGATTTTAGATTCGAGGGCTTGCCTGAAACATGGTCGGCCCCTGGAGCTGTACAGCAGGAATCAGCAGAGGTGTATTTGTGTTCGCTGCTTGGAGGACGAGCAACATCTGGTTGTGTCCACTGAAGCTGAATGGAGCAACAAAAAGGTGCCTATTTTCAATGTATAATTTGTTGTATCTATAAAATCAACTTATTGAAGTTTGAAAAATGATCTTTTTTTGTGTGTGTCTTTTGCAGGCCGAACTTGGAAACACTACAGTAACGTTACAACAGAAAATCTATCATAGAAAAACAAAGATGGATGAGATCAATGCAGCTCTAAGGCACTGCAAGGTAAGGTCCCACTGGACTGCAAAGACTTTTGTTTATAGTTGAACTTTTATTTAACCATTAAAATAATCCACAATATTGAAGATAGTGGGGCAGTGGTTAGCGCTTTGGCCTCACAGTGAGAAGGTTGTGGGTTTAACTACCAGTTCTCCTCCATGTACTCCAGTCACTTTGGTTTCCTCCCACAGTCCAGAAACATGCATGTGAGGTTAACTGGTGACCCTAAATTCAATTTAAATTTGACATTTTAAATTGTCCCTCGGCGTGAATGTTCACCTTGTGATGGACTGAAGACATGCCGAGAGTCATTGTTCCACAACATTGGGTTGATTACATGATGAAACTGCGACCTAGGCTTTTTAGGCCATTAGTCTGGATTTGTTTGTTGATTTTGCGACTTCGCAGAATCGCATCGGAGGACAGAGAGCCTGCAGGTTTTGTCACAGATTTGTTATTGAGGGTGTTTAGTTGGTCCTTGACCAATGGCGCTCATCTGGCATGGGCGTTCACATCCAGGTATGAAATATATTGATCGGTTCCAAACACGAGGGGTGTGGCCTTCTGGGGTCCCACCAACGTTGGGATTTAATCTTTTTTTCAGGATTCTTTGTCCTGAGACAACATGTGTCCCTTTTTGTTTGTTTGTTTGTTCCTTCGTTTCTGCTGCTGTCCAAATCATTTTCAGGATCAGTTGGACAAAGACTGGTGGGACATTGAGGCTGTGTTCAATGCAGTGATGGCCATCATGGAGGAAGCCCAGGCAGTGTTGCTTCAGCCACTGACGAGAAGGAGGAAGGTCGTGGAAAAAGAGGCAGAAGACCTAAGCAAGAAGTTGGAAGAAGAGATCAAGAATTTTGATACGACCATCTCTGAACTGAATGATATTTCTGTACTGGATGATCACATCCTTTTCCTTCAGGTGAGACAATCTAGGGACCAGTGGCAAATTGCAGTTTTTCCATTTTCATTCCATTTCGCGTTAACACGTCAACGTGTTGAAAATGATTTGAAAACCATTTTGTGTCTGTAGAGGTACCCCTCTCTTCAAGAATCTGTCTGTAGTAAAGACTGGACTGAGGTGGAGCTTGACACATCTCTTTCTTTTGGCACCATGAGGAAAACTACAACAAAAATGATGGAGAGAATTCAAGAAGAGCTTGAGAAACTGACTGCAATTGGTAAGGCTTGATCGTGAAACTGAACTCAAATCACATCCCTGAACGATGAATGAGAAACTGTCTTTTAATTTGCAGAACTTAAGCGGATCTCAGCGTTTACAGGTGAGCCGTGATTCTCATCAGAGCCTCTTTCTCTTCAAATACACTTGATTCATGAAGATATTTCCATTAACAGAGGATGTGCAGTTGGATCCAATGAGTGCACACCGACGCCTGCTTGTTTCCAAAGATGGGAAACAAGTGAAAGACGGAGGAGAGGACCAGGAAGGCGACGACAATCCCAGGAGGTTTAATTTGTTTGGCAGCATCGTGGGACAGGAGAGTTTCTCGTCTGGGAGGGCTTTTTGGGAAGTGGAGGTCTCCAACAAGTCCGGGTGGGACCTCGGTGTGGTTAGTGGCGACGCAAACCGCAAGGGGAAACCGAGAGTGAACCCGGATAATGGCTACTGGGTAGTTGCACATTATGAGGACAAAAAGTATGCAGCTCTGACGGTACCACCACTCCGGCTCTGTCTGGAAGACAAACCTGAGAAGGTGGGGGTGTTTGTCGACTACGAGGAGGGTCTCGTCTCCTTCTACAACGTGACGGCTCAGTCTCACATCTACTCGTTTACCGAGTGCACATTCAAAAATGACCTTTACCCATATTTTGGTCCACACGTGAAGCAAGACGAAACAAATTCAGAGCCTTTGATTATTTCCGTGTTGTAACAGTAAACAGGATGTGGGTGAGTCAAAGCTTGTGGAGAATCTATGTGTTTATGTTCCAGTTAACAGGACGAGCGAAGAATTATGTCCTCGTACCTGTGAAAAGAGACTACAACTACTTACTTATTAAACATCAACACTTTTACTTTCTTCTTTTGTGGCTTTCACATTTGTGTTGTGGCATTTGCCTGCACGTGGTGGGTTTTTGCATTGGCTGGTTTGAGTTTTGCATTTGTTTCGTGGCTGTGGTATTTGTCTTGCAAAACAATTCTGGGTCTTCTTGTTGAACAGGAAAAAAAAAAGATGGGATTCTTATGCAATCATTTAAGGCGTCGTCAAAAAAAAAACATGACTCTGAACTGTGTTATTGTACTTCTATGAAAAACTATAAATGGATTTTAATAAATGTTATAACAAGTACTTGTAATTGTGCTTTTTTCCCCCTGTGAAATAAAGTTTTCTCTGAAAAAACAAGGTGAATAGATGTATGGATGAATAGATATTAGAACCATTGAGAAGATGTGACTAATTTTGGGCAGGCCCATCAGTTTGATTGTATCTACACACATACACACCTGTGGTATTTCTGTCTCTTATTACTTTGATGATTGTTTTTTTCACCACAAAGTAATTATTTGACATTGACAAAGACCACTAGGTGGCAGTATCATCCTTGACTCTGGACTTGTGCGGCTTCTGCGCTGGTTCGTCAAGAGTCACAACCCTGCAGCTTTTGATTGGTAAAATAAAACCGCAATAGAAATGTGTGTACTTCACAACTCTACTCTTGATAAATGGAGTCTCGATCTGGGATCTGCAACATTTTTCAACAATTCAGACATTTTGCTACTTTCCACTGAATTAAAAGCATCTTTAAACTGCATTCAGTTTAATATAAAAACATAGGAAAGTGATACAGTAGCTGTAGTGCAACACACTTTTTATTTACAAAAAAACCCCAAACGTGTTTAAAAAAAAGAAAAGAAAAAAAATGCCTTAAAATGAAAATGTATTTGGCGATATTGAAATAATATTGAATTGAGTAAATGCATGAATGAATGATGAAATGTTTTCAGGAGAAGCTTTGATGGCAAAGTCTGTGAAGTAAGTGAAGCAGATAACTGAAGCATCAACGTGTTCTTTCCTGACGTGTGTGATGGTCTTCAGTGAGTTTGTGTCCGACCTGTGAAATCTCAGTATTGTTCATTAACATGACGGAGTTTTATGTGACTTTGTTCAGGTTTGTATTTTACTGCTGTGTATTTTAAGGACGTCGAAAGCTTTTCTCACTCAATGTGGAAAAATAAAAAAGAAGACAAAAACAAGATGTTTGTTCAGTTTTCGGAGTCACACATTATTCTCTGTTAACACATTGGCTCTGGGAACCAAATTACTGATTGTACTTCCTCATTCTGCTGACTGACCTTGGAACTAAATACACTGTTGAAAATTAATAAACAACATAACACACGCACACACACCTTATTCAGTTGTGTTTCATCATGTAATGTTAGGAATGTGCCAGGAATGACGTCAAAATGATATTCCTAACACATCCTGCTTATGTGTGAACACTGCATAATATGCTCAAATATGCTTAATCACATATGAAATATTCACGTCTTGATGGCTCAAACTGAATAAGGGTTTTTACATACTCATGTAGAAATATACCATAAAAGCATATAAGTGCAATTTATGAAAGTGTACCACAGGATAGGGTTACATTCCTTAATGCGACATTATAATAAATGAAACGTATTTGAAGTAGAAGCAGCACATGTCAAGATCTGGATCATCAGTTGATGAAGTGGAAGTGCTCTCAGCACTTTGTCTGAGATTCCTTGGGAGGAGAAAAGGGTGTGAGCTGGCAAACACTCACAGATCAGTGGTTCGGAGAAACCCCCTCGCTGAGTTCCTTCATGTTCTCTTTTTGATGGTACTTAAAGTCATTTATAGCAAGTCATCCCGCCAAATATGGATTCCTGAAACTGAACACTTCTTTTCATGGAGACATTCTTAGATACAGTACAGTCAAGTTACTCAAACACTTAAGATATGGTTTTATACGAGAAGCGTTCCAAAAATATTGCTCTATGAAGTTTCAGGGTATTTATTTGTCGTCTTTATGAAACGTGGTCAGGGTGAGGCTTCCTCCTGTTACGATGGCTTCATTCCAGAGAATCAAAACCCGGTTGACATGTGAAATGGTCAAAAACTATTTTAAATCAGTAACAACAACTGCATTCTCAGTTGACAGGTGAGACAGGTGACAGTATTTGTTTTGCTTATTATAGTAACACTGTTGATTTTGACTTGCAGTCCTTGCTTAATCTTTGCTTAAGAGCACAACGTGACACAGGCAGTCGGAGCACCGTCCACGTGAACAGCTTTGAACAGAAGGTGAGGCTTTTCAATAGAAGGGCGGCAAATAGAAACACGAGAAGCAAAATGCATTTAATATGCCATATTTTGTCATGACAGGTGAACCAGAACACGGGTGCAACAGTCGCTACACAGCTGTAACGTGAACGCAGAATTTGAAACGCAACATAAACTCAGACTGATGAAATGTTTTTAGGGGAAAGTTTTTGGTGAGAAAGTGTGAGAAGTAAGTGAACCAGATAACTGAGGTGTCAACATGTCCCATTTTAGTGACACATTGATGCTGGAAAACATGGCTTTATTTCCTTGTTGTTCTTCCTCCTTCTGCTCACTGAACTTTAAACTAAATTTGTAGAAAATTAACATCTGAACCCGCAAAGTGTGTAAAAGGAGCCGGAGGATCCGTCTGGATTTCAGTTGTCCACGACTGTTTGACTCTGAATCAACCTGAAAGATGAATTCAGCAATTTTCTGCTTGAGTTTGCTGATCTGCAGCTTGAGTTCAGCTCAAGATGATCGTAATATGACTGAGGATTGTCATGTGGACACGTGCGAGCTCCTGAAGGAGTTTGGTGCCTTGAGGGAAAGATTCCCTTCTTTGGAAACTCGACCACCGTGGCATGAAATTAGACAGTCGGAGTGTGAAACCAGACTGAGAAACATTGAAAATACCCTGACGGACTTCGAAAAGAGGGTTGAGGCCGTGGAGCAAAATGGTAAAAATGAATTTATTTGCATGATTGGAATAGTTTTTAGTGATTAAAAAAAAAGTAGTTCTCTGACGATCCCACAGAAACAGTAATGAGACGGGTTTCTTTTTTCCAGGTCAAACAGAGGTCATATTCAGTGCAGTAACAGGAGGTGACGATGACGCCATCGGACCCTTCGACACAGACACAACTTTAATCTTCCATAGAGTGATTACCAACGTCGGTGAAGCCTACAACCAATACACAGGTATGAACTGTGCGTTTGCAGGTTTTATTCTAAATACAGGTTACGGATTATGTTCTTTTCCTGCAGGTGTCTTCACGGCACCCGTCGCAGGTGTTTATTACTTCACCTTCTTCTGCCACGCTGGAGGATATTATCCCACCTTTCTGTATCTGTACAAGAACGATGAGCCGGTCGTCGTGGTCCAGGATCACTGGACGTGGTTCGACAAGGCCGACAATGGCGGGAATGCCGTGTTCCTGAGGCTGCAACGTTACGACCGAGTGTATGTGGTCATGGTTGCGGGCTCACATGTTTGGGATTCCCCATTCCACACAACCTTCAGTGGTTTTTTGGTCACTGCCATGTGGTAAACAGTGAACATGGATCAGTTCCTTGAATGAAATTGATTTAATCGACCACGCTGATGAAACCAGCTTGAGTTTATTTCCGAAGCATCTGCTTGGTTATGATTCCTCTTGTTTGTCTGTGATTCTGTGTGTCAGCTAATGCTCGCCGTTGCCTCTCGAAAAGAAGTGTAACATGAAAGGTATGATGAGAAAGAGCTCAGTAATAGGAAATGAAAAACACTTTAATGACGATGTAATCAATCATGATGATGAGTAATTAAATAAAAGTGAAAAATAAATACAGGGGCTATGATTCCGGAATCTCTCATTTCACGTGCGTGAAGCGTCATCTTTTCTTTGTCTTGTCACACAATTCTCACTGACATTTCCCCCTGGACAACAACCAGACGGTCACAATCATCATGCCTTCTCTGCACATTTTCTCACACAGTGCTCATGGAGTTGATCAGCTGATGAATCGTCTCCTCCAGAAATAATCATGACGGTTGCAGGTGAAAGAAGGAAAGGCGAAGTGGAGAGCTGAGAGGACACATCTTTTCCCAAAAGTAGAAACACCTTGCTAACTTATGACACTTTAATTTAATTAAAAAAATGTCTGGCCTGTACGTCTTGTCTTCAGATCTCGCTGCTTCGCCTGAAACTTTTATCTGGAGATGTGACAATACGCTCCACCAGATGTCACTGTGAGGCAGGTTTTACTGCAAACTGGCTGGACTGATTGTCTATTATGTTCGGTTTGGCTTAAATTACGTTGGTTCAACCATATCAATTTATAGTTACACACATGAAACTTTAAGAAAACAAAATGCAATGTCATCATATCCATAAGTATAGAGCTCTTCAGTGCAATTTGAAGCGTGTTATCCCTGTGGTAGAAATGCAGCCAAACTTTACATGTTAGAAAATAGCAGAATTTGAATGCAAAGCTTTGAAATGAAGTTAATCCCTATTTCGCTCATCACATGTGTGAATTCTGCATTTTTAACATGATTAGGCTTTTAGAAAATTGCAGTTTCTTTTGTGACGCTGCATACGGGGCAAGTCATGCGGATGACCATGCATTGATGCAGTTGTGTTTTCTAAATCTTTAACCCGTATAACTCCTATCCTTACCTGCAGATAAGCCTCTTGGATTATATACATCTATGATTTCCCCAAGGGATTAGTAAATTATACTTCCTTCTTTGTTTTTGTCACAAACCTTTGTACATTGGGAAACATTTAACAAAAAATAATTGCAATAAACAATAAATCCAACTGCGTCTTTAAATGACTCAGTCTTTTGTTCAGAAATAAAGATGTTACTTCTTATCCTAAAAGCAAACAGAAATGAGTGAGTAAAATGAATCAGAGGAATCAAAAGAACCCAGAAGACATTGTGCCAAATTTGTGACGCACAAGCTTGTGACACATGGGCGAAGAGAAATAAAAGGAAACATTCCAACATGGCATCCAGGTTAACATATTGAATGTGTAAAGGGATGACAGACAATAAAATGAATGTAACATAACAAGTATGCCGATTATTCCATTTGACAGTTGGCCAAACAGGCTTGATGTGTCTGTTTCAGTCTCTCATGGTACCAACAAATAACAACGGTCCAAATTTAGGACAAGTTCTCGGACGCAAAGAGTCGCTTGCCTTCACACCTTAACCACCACGTTCACCATGATCCTGATCAACAACAATCCGCTGCATCACAGTATCATCTCTCTGTGGCTGCCTGTGCTTTTTAGAGTCCGTTTTAAGATTCTTTTATTTGTTTTTAAATCTTTAAATGGTCTCGCTCCGCCTTACCTCTCTGAGCTTCTTCATTCATAAGCTCCTGCTCGGTGCCTCAGGTCAACTGACCGGCTGCTCCTGGAGGTACCGAGGTCCAAACGGAAGCTCAGAGGGGAAGCCCCCCCCCCCCCCCCTACCGTTAGACAAGCCCCCTCACTGCCCATTTTTAAAACTCGTCTTAAAACCCATTTTTATTCTTAGGCTTTTACCTCAGCGTGAGACTCCGCTCTGGTTTTAGTGCCTTCGTTTTTCTTTTATTGTTTTAACTTTTTAGGTTTTGTTTATTGTTTTACCATTTGATTGTTTTTATTGCTTTAACTTTTTTATTGTTTAAAATGTTTTTATTTTGCCTCTTATATTTTTATTTCAATGTCCTAGCTTTGTCTCAGCTACGGCTGCTTAAAGCGCTTTATAAATAAAGTTGAGTTGAGTTGAGTTGAGTGGTAGGATGCTGTCACTGGCCTGCACCACTGGCGCAGTGAGGAAATCCTTCCTCCCGAGAAACTGGAAAAAAGAACTGTAAAAACAACCCAAAAAAACCTTGTATTTCAAATCCTGTTCTGAACAGAAAGCACAAAAAGTATAATTTCTGTTTTGTTAATGTTTTCAAATAAACTTTACGACCAGTCCTTAAATAAACACCCATTTTCATTATCTGGCATCCTCAAAAATCCAGTTATCAGAGTGGTCGTTTTTAAAACAAATAATCCCAAGTAATTCAGCTGCAAAATTGCAGTGGAGTCGTCACAAAACAGCTATAATTATGAGTAGTAGTACGTCTTGATTGGTGGGTTATTCTATATAATCCTACATAAATAAACTACATCTGAGGACTCCTCTGAGGCTATTGAAGTTTAAAAGAAACTTTGAGACTTAACTGTGCAATAATACCAAGTGTATAGTTATAGCACAGTAATTATTATTGTGTCACAACAGTTATGAGTTGCAAGTCTGAGTCACAGGGCGTCAAATGATACGCTCATAAAATAAAAACACAAAGGGAGTTTATTCCTGCGAAACACCGATGGATGGATGGATGGATGGATTTAACTTCAGAGAGTGTAAATGTGCACATCGCGTTGGATGTGGTTTCTGGAAAGACGTTGACGGCCGTCTTCACAAACTCCTACACATCAAATGACAGGACAAGATTCCAGACATCGTAGTTCTTCAACACTCTTTGCTCCACCTTAGCTCTGAATGTCGAAGCAAGTCGGGCCAGCAACATAGTCGGGATGCTACACGACTGTAATGCAATTCATTTTGGCGTCAGCAAGCCGACCCTCCTCTCTTAACCAGACCAATATACTCCTCCTTTCATCGGCTGTCTGACGTATTTACATTTCCTTTTTAAAAAAAGTTTCCAGTTTGCAGACTGACAAACAGCTGCTGGCCAAACCAGCTGTGGTGGTTGACAAACAAAAGGAAGAAGGAAACAATGGCAGACGTGGGAGAACGCGAGAACACAAAAAAGTTGAGAAGAACTGGAGGGTTTGGAGGAACAGCTGGAGCAGATGTGGAGATTTAAAGCCCCGCAGTAGGAGGGGCCTCTGCTGAATCGGCAGACCGGAAGCACTGGGCAAGAGGCAAGATGGGGGCAAGGCTATTTAAAGATGTGAAAAACGAACGAAAGAATGTAATTCCAAACTGGCGCCTGCAAATCATTCGAAAGCAAGACAGCCATTGGTTGACGTGTTTCAAAAAAAGTCAACCGACTGACCAGCACGGGTGGCAAATACATCCCGCAGGCATTCGTCATGAATATTTTCAATGAAAAGCTACTGGTTTAGTCTTATCACTCATTTTGATCCTTGTGAACTTTTATCAAACCCGTACCCATGTCACAAATGCATGTTCTGAGCCAAGTATTTTTCTTTAGAAGTTGGTGATTATTTCAACCCAGGTGAAATGAAAAAAAAAAAAAACCCCAGCAACAAACCGTCAATGAAAATGTCAAAACAATCAATTCATTCATTTGCTCATAAAAAAAACCTATCCCACATAAACTATACATGTTATTTTCCATGTTTTCCCAGAACATATACCCTTGAATCTACCACAACTGCCCCAACAGCCACTACCACTCGTACACATCAGTGAAGGTTCTATGAATGTCACATAACACATAAACAGAAAGCCTTGATTATTTCTGCTTGACAAGTGGTGTAATTAAACTAGCTAACCACCAATTATTCAAGAAAAGCAGGGCGAATAAAAAGACATGTGACAACCCTTTAAGAAAATGATATGATTAAAACAACAGTCCATAATTAGAGGCCTATACAGATCCTTAAAGCCAATAATATTATTCTATAAACATTTTTCTCCATAGGGCTTCATGGGCTGGGTTCAAATACCGGCTGGCGCCTTTCTGTGTGGAGTTTTGGATGTTCTCCTCATCGGTTTTATCATCACACCTGTTTGGTCTTTTTGTTTTTTTTGAAGGAGTCAACAACAGTTTCATGTCAATGATGTGGTGCAATTCAAGTCGTGCAAAAGGATAAAGTCCGCCGTGCTTCACATCACACCCACAGTCAAGTCGGGCGAGTTGACGTCTGCCCTTTGTTACACTTACAAAAATACTTCACAATAGAAAATAGGTGTGACACACACACACACACACACACACACACGCACATACACACACACCTAAGAGTTCAGCAGCAAAAGACAACAGAAATACTGATATTATTTTTGCGCGAGTTACATAATCTTACCAACATTTGGATATGTTGTTGTCATATTTTAGCTGCTGATGTGTTTTTATTAAAAAAAACCCAACAACAATTGAATAAGAATACAAATAAAGCCCAAGATCAATGAATAAACAAGCACGGGAAAATTATAGGTTGCTCTGTATTGTGGATTTTTATGACGAGTCATACATTGTATTATTTAATAGCTTGTGTTGGTTCTGGAATTTATTTTAGAAGTTTATTCATTGCATTAACTTGAGTCTTCTATTCTAACATACCAACATCAGTTGACGGAAGAAGTTGGTATTGAAATGCTGCCTGATTCTGTCCTCTGAACATGGAAGTATTTTCCTAATAGTTTGAGACCACAATAATATACTCATTCACCCTTTAAAAAAAAAAAAAGATTTACTTCAACTATGCCTCTAACTCTTTAGAAGTCAGTTTCATTCAATGTCTTTTCTTTATTTCCTTGCCTGTTTTCATTGGAGATTCTCACTGAAGGCATCAGAACTATGAACGAACACACAATTAAGTCGTAAAAGCAACTGTGTGAAATAACTCAAAACCTGTTTTCTATTTTAGATTCCTCAATGAGTTTCATGAGGTTGTCACCAGAAAAGGTTTTCACTTCATAGCTGAGCCTCGTCGGGGTTCATTTGTGGAATTCTTTGCCGCCTTTATGGGGCTTGGGACCATCAGTCGTGTTGCGCTGAGAGTCCTATTAGACAAACATTAGAATTCATAACATGGTAAGAAACCGTCAGTTAAGTAAGTTTAAGAAGTGAAGGTCAATCAGTCAGGGAAGTTGGAAACTCGGAGAGGATCAGTTCATCCGAGTCACCAGCCTCAGGAATCGCAAGTTAACAACAACTGAGATTAGAGCTCAGATTAACATCGCATCTCTCTGTGTCGAGAGTTCGGAGGAGACTTGATGGTCAGGTAGCAGCCAGGAAACCACAACGAAGGTAAAACAACAAGCAAAAGAGATTTGTTTGGGCCCACAAACACGACAAGTAGACATTATACCAGTTGAAATCTATGCTTTAGTCTGATGACTCCACTTTTTTTTTTTACCCAAATTTTGACACAATCTCATTTTACCAACAGAATCTACTGAACCGCAACTGCTCAGATCAACATAAAGGCAAAATAACACATAGCGCTGTTCAGACAGACGAGAACTCAGTGTGCTACCAGCAAACACAATAAAACAAGGCACACAAGAAAGGCATGGAACGGAGAATAGATAGTAGTAAAAACTTTACTACGACAATTGTCAAATCTATTGTTTAATGCAAAGCTTGAACAAGCAGTGTTTTAAAAGTCCTGATTTAAAAGAAGTGGGTGCTTCAAGCAGGTTTGTTCCACAAGTGAGGAGCGTAGGAACTTAAAGCAGCTTCGCCTTGTTTCTTCTCACTCTGGGACCTGCTGGGTCCTGGATGGTTCATATTCAACTAGTGAATATGAGAAATAAAGGCCCGAGGCCATTCAAGTTATAGCGTTAAAGTTCAGAAGTCAGATTTTGAAGTCGATTCATTGGAAAAGAGGCAGCCAGAGGTTGAAGCGCGGGTGTCATGTGCTCTTTACACAATGAGCCACCAAACTGAAAATAAACGCTTGAACAAGATTAAAATCACAGTGAAGTGGCTCGTCGAGTGACACTGTACCGACAACAACGCTGAACGCTCCCGAAATAACCTTGGGGCTTCTTTCTATGCAGGCAGGAATGTTTTTGTACCAAGAAACCAAAATGCAGGCGTGCAGAGTGAGTCGGACAAAAGGACGAGCTCTGGGAAAGACTCGTGAATCCTCCCATTCTCATACACGATCGTCACGATTAAACAAAGCGTGGATTCAAAATGAATTCCATATTGGTGCACGGCATAAAAAAAAAAAGTGTTATTCCAAAACAATGCGCGTTGTTTACATCACACGGAGTTGGCCACCACTCATTTTTCAATGCTGGTTCATGAAAAAGGATGTTGTGATCACTGTAGTGTAAACTTCTGTTCCCTGCGGTGTGGTTCCGGAGGACGACGCAAGAAACGTCGAATTAATTCTATTTTGTATTTCCAGTTTGTACCTGCAGCGCGATAACCAGCAGCATTTCAAGAGGTTTGAGGATGTTTACTGTCACGGCATCACAGAGCGTGCATCGTGACAGACACAAAAGGGAATCAGGCCAAAACGGTTTGGCAATTCTTTTTTTTTTTGGAAGGAACTGATCGCACCCTCTACCACCATGACTGCTCCCCTTTTGTTGTACTTATGAAAACACTTCTCTGTGATGTCTCTGTGAAACATTGACACACCCCGAAAGAGGTTCGACAACAAACGTCAATGAATCAGCCTGTGGCAACCCTCACTGAGTGGCGTCAGGGACGCTTTTCTGCATTTCGCACCACCTTTGCCGTTGCCGCCGGGACACAACATGATAAATTAATGGAGGAACGTTCTGTCTAATTTTATAGTTTCATTTTGTTGTGTCAATTTCTTCACCTCGGGTCTTGCTTTTGTCTGCGCGCTCCAACGTGTAATTTTCAGCGCTACTGTCACGGGCGTGAACGAGTTGGACGGAAATCAAGATCACATATTGATGCCGCATTAGAGCGTCGCTCATTAGAACGACTCGCTGAGCCACATTCTGATTTATTGCTTTTTCTGTTCCTGTCAAAGAACATAACATAACACAGTTTACTGCGTTGCAACCCTATGGCTGCATCCATCCATCTATCTATCTATCTATCTATCTATCTATCTATCTATCTATCTATCTATCTATCTATCTATCTATCTATCTATCTATCTATCTATCTATATCTCTATCTCTCTCTCTCCCTTTTCTTAAGAATGAGACAGACTGTAAAAAACAGATATGAAGACTCCATCCATCCATCCATTTTTTTTTTTTTTTTTTTTTACATTTACCATAAATGCATACACACCTACTTATACACATTGATATGGAAACACCAAAAGGACAATATTCTAAAGGCAATGTAATGACAGGCAATGAGACTAAGAATTTGAACACTCTGTCCTTGTAGAAGCACGCCACATCTGCAACAGCTGGTCTTGGGTGCATGAAAAAGGCAGAAATGTTGGTCAAATAAGAAAAAAATGGACAATGGAGAAGCCTCACAAAGACAGACTAACCTATTTGCCACTCACACCTCAAAACCGGGCCCAGGCGGCAAAATTGTCTATCACACAATAAACATGCAGGCATTTCCGTGTTTACTTTTTTATTGTCATGTTGTACCGACGATATTTATGAGTAGCCGAGCTTTCAAAAGAAACAAAACAAACATCCAACTAGGTAATTATAGTAATAAACAGGTCTGACTCTTTCAGTTGGCGTGAGAAATAACAAACGGTTGAAGACATGAATATTACTCCTCTCATCACTCCAGGTTCAGAAAAAATACATAGGACAACATAGACAAAGAAAAATAGAACAAGTGTTCAGTCATTCACCAAGAAGTAAATAAGATCAAGACAGTGCAATGTCATTGTTTCTTATTCAGCTCAGTGACGGCACCAGGCACAGAGTTGTTTTTATAACGCGTCTTCCTGCACTTTGCTTCCGTGAAACAAATGTTTTCACTTGCAAATGTTGTCATGTAAACGGTCGGAGAAACAAACTACTTAAAAATGCGCAACGGTTGTTTTTCTATGCATGTGAACTGCTCGTAATGTGTTCGGCCGGCAGGATGGAAGACCGACGGATTCATGTAAATCATCAGAGTTCCATTGATTTGGTTTGCTTTCATACCTATTACCAATACTGTTAAAAATAAAGTGATCACATTTTGACTGCTCCTCAATTGCCAGCTGGAAAAATCAATAAAAGGAAGTTTGAGCTGTTTCAAAATAAGTTGTGAATCACTTCGCCTCCACAGAGCGTTTGATATCGCCTGAGAGGAAATCACTACAGGTGTTGTAGTCACAATGCTTTGAGGAAACATATCACATCTCTTTTTCCTCATTGCATTTTATGTAGTCAAACAAAAACGTAATATTTTGTGGGCCTTGAATGTTGCTGCCCGCCACACCTGACAAATACATTGGATAACTGCGGATTAAATAATTTTCCCAGAGGGATTAAATACGTTTAATAAATTGAATATGAACCAGTTTAAAAATGACCGATCGTAGCCGATGACTAAAACAAGGTTGTGACTCAAACATTCCTCAACTGTTGCTCATGATTTTGTCAACATGAAGCAGTATTCAGTCGTTTTTTTGTGTGCTTGATTTAGTTACAGAGTTAGAAAAGATGTTGGAATCGCACCTTCAGTTCATGTCATCGTCACCAAAAGCAGAGAGAAAGACGGAACGGAAGAGAAGAACAGCTTAATGATGGAGGAGTCTGACGGTGGATGAATGGAAATGGTACCAACGGCTTGAAACCGACTTGAGTGTGAGTCAAATGCCAGTGGGTTTTGTTCCCTCGCACGTTGGCTTAGAGCAGGAAAACAGTCTTACAAATCTTATTGTGCTTCGACCACGTCAGACTTCCCTCTGCGTCGCCTCACCTCAATCCGACTGGTCACCATCGGGATGCCGTGGAACACAAGATGACAAAACAGTTACGTCAGCATTTGGTTACAAAATTGCCCGTTGAAAAAGAATATATTCAACTTAAATGCTCCCTAACAGTCAGTAACACATCACGCTTCTAATTCATTAAATAAAAAAACCACCCACCTCCTTCAATATAGACTCAGAAATTCCTAATTACTGATTTATGTATTGAAAGCTGTTTTCATTCTCCAGGCCTCTTAAATCTCCAGCATACCTCTCTGATACCTGCCAGGACGTCATTATCGTACAGTACAATGGAAGGGAGGAGGCTGTGATGCAGGGCTGACAGGCGTCACAGCCTCGGATAGAAATGCATGCAACAGTTATAAAGGTGATCAGCACATTCAAGCACTGACATTTCTGTTGGACGGGTTTCAAGGATCACAGACGTGCAGGAGGGTTAAATTCCAACAGAGAAATCAACCCTCAACAAGAAAACAGGAGGGGAAACCATCATTTTCATCTTGAGTGAGTACAGATGTGCATTTATACATTTAATTATTTCTTATTGCGTTTGCCTATTAATATACATCTAAGTTTACAGTTTGTGGATGTTTCATTAATGTCACCAGCTTCTTTAAATTAGTAATAATAATAATAAAATTAATAAGTTTTTTAAATCCAATATTATCCAACAAATCAATGTTACATTTACTGCTGCTGCAGATACACATTTTTTTGTGTATCACATATGAACATGGATATTTTTTCTCAAGTTTTTTTTAAAACTATTTCCCCCCCCAACTGCAGTTAGTCCAAATCATTAAAAAATAAAAATAAAAAAATAAAAAACTATTCCACCATCATTTTCAGGATATTAATCCATAAACTGCCAGTTCATTTGTTTTGATTTTGTTGAAATGTCAATGGAATTTTGATGAGGAAAAAAAACCCCACACCCACACAAATGAATTAGAAATAGAATACTAAATGTATAAAGAGAGCTTTTTACAGCCTGATATGTCATCAGTTAACGGCAACTTGCATCCAGATGCATTTAGGTTTTTTTGTACAATGCCGCGTTATACACTTTTGAACACATATATATATATACATACATATACATATATATTTAAAACAAATATTTTTTCCCATTGTTTTTCTTAATTTTTCCAAATTTGATATTGATCATAAAAGAAATAACAGGATTTTAATCCATTAAATGCCAGTTGATTTGCACTTTTTTTTGTTTTTTGCTATTTTTAAAAATGCAATCTTCATGTAATCATGTAATTCAATCTTGTTTCCCTTCAGTTTTTGCAGTATCATATTTCCTCATTTTCCTTTGGAATATGGAAGCAAAAATACAAGTTGAGCAAGTTGAATGAGAACAGAGAATACAAGGACATTCATTTACAACAGAGTTAAGCAAATACTGTGCGTGCATGTGTGTGTGGGTGTGCACGCATATGTTGCGAGTGACTGAAAAAGTCCGAGTCAGACTGAAGGCGTGTCTGTGACGCCAAGGATTGTGGCGAGAGCTCTCCAGGAGAGAGCTCTCGCCACACTCGAATCAGCTGGCTCAGATCGTCCTCCTTTGTTTGGCTGGACAATATTTGCTCTGCCTCCTTTTGTCCCTGGCTGCCATGCATGCGGTGCAGGACAAGGGGCGAGGGCCTTGTGTTTGGCTTGCGCCGCCCCAATAGCAGCACCTGGTGTGCGGGAGAGTCTTTTTTTTTTGTTGCCTTGTGGCCACTAGCGGAAGGGTTCATCTCCGCCATGGCGGTCGGTCGTTTCCAGCCAAAACGATTGCCGGACGGCCGTTCCAGACCCTTGTGTTTGTTTCTCTGTGTCTCAGTAGATTTTCAGCAGTTTTTGGGCCATTGTCTCTCGAAAATGACCGTCTACTGACACTGGCCACGCAGCCCCGACGCATGATGATACCGCCACTAACTTTACTGCTGGTTTACGTGGAATGCCGTGTTCTTTCGCCGTTTGTCATGCACAAATGACCCGTCAAAGAAGCAACAGTTCTTAGTTATTTTCAGATGATGATGACCTTGTAACAATATGGTATAACAGGGGTTGTTGAGGGATCACACTTTGCTATTGGGGGTAAAATAATATGTCTTAACTTTATAAAGTGGTTAATTCCATTTTTTTTTTTTTATATCCACAGCATATCAAAGCAAATGAACATGTCAAGAGTCTGTTAATATGTTGTTGTTTAGAATATCACCTGTGGAAAAAACTTTATTGGGAAAATACATAAAAATGTCCATGAGGACACATTTTCAAAATTCGGAATTGCATATGTATACGACAGCTATTGCATAATCAGTGACCAAAATACCAGTAATAAGCATATATAAACAAATGTGATGGAATTAATAAAAAAGAAAAATTTAATTTAATAAGGATTTCTAAAGAAAAGACTATTTCTTAATTGAGATGAAAAAACTTTGGCCGTACCATTTATGAAAGCAAGACAACCTCTATTGAGAAGTGAGCTAAAATATCATTGACCATGGATGAATTTGATGTATGTATGTTATGTATGATGTTTATTTTATAGATTCAAAAGATCTCAGGATGGATGCTGGATTACAACTATCAATATTGCTGTGTCTAGCAGGTGAGTTGAAAAAGTTTGTAAAAAGTCAAATTATGGAGTTTCACAACCATAAAAATAAGTGAAGGAATAACAGTTGTAGGAGAAACAGTATTGTAGGTATAACAACTGTAATGGTAAATGTAACACGCAAATAATTATTGTATTTGTATTTTCATGTCAGCCTGTACAACACCTATTGCGTACACAATGACCACAACCACCACAACATCTGGAACGACAACTGGACTGGTAACTTCAACTGCAACAACAACCAAGAATTCTGCGCTGACAACAACAACGTCTGCACCAACAACTACAACTATGGCTCCAACGACCACAACATCAGACCCTACAACTGCAACTACAGCTCCAACCACCACAAGTACAGCACCAACCACAACAACGTCTGCACCAACAACAACAACTACAGCGCCAACCGCCACAACATCAGCACCAACAACTACAACACCTGTACCAACTACAACAACATCTGCTCCAAGCACGAGCACATCTGCACCAACAACCACAACTACAGCTCCAACCACCACGACATCTACACAAACAACTACAACTACAGCTCCAACCACCACAACATCAGCACCAACAACTACAACTCTTGCTCCCACCACCACAACATCAGCACAAACATACACAACTACAGCTTCAACCACCACAACATCAGCACCAACAACTACAACTACAGCTCCAACCACCACAACATCTGCACCAACAACAACTACAGCTCCAACCACCACAACATCAGCACCAACAACTACAACTGCAGCTCCAACCACCACAACATCTGCACTAACAACTACAACTACAACTGCAGCTCCAACCACCACAACATCTGCACTAACAACTACAACTACAACTACAGCTCCAACCACCATGACACCTGCACCAACAACTACAACTACAGCTCCAACCACCACAACATCTGCACCAACAACAACTACAGCTCCAACCACCACAACATCTGCACCAACAACTACAACTACAACTACAGCTCCAACCACCATGACACCTGCACCAACAACTACAACTACAACTACAACTACAGCTCCAACCACCACAACTTCAAAACCAACAACTATAACTAATGCTCCAGCCACCACAACATCTGCACCAACAACAACTACAGCTCCAACCACCACAACATCAGCACCAACAACTACAACTGAAGCTCCAACCACCACGACATCTGCACCAACAACTACAACTCCAACCACCACAACATCTGCACTAACAACTACAACTACAACTACAGCTCCAACCACCACAACATCTGCACCAACAACTACAACTACAACTACAGTTCCAACCACCATGACATCTGCACCAACAACTACAACTACAGCTCCAACCACCACAACATCAGCACCAACAACTAAAACTCCAGCTCCAACCACCACGACTTCTGCACTAACAACTACAACTCCAACTCCAACCACAACATCAGCACCAACAACTACAACTACAGCTCCAACCACCACAACATCAGCACCAACAACTACAACTCTTGCTCCCACCACCACAACATCAGCACAAACATACACAACTACAGCTTCAACCACCACAACATCAGCACCAACAACTACAACTACAGCTCCAACCACCACAACATCTGCACCAACAACAACTACAGCTCCAACCACCACAACATCAGGACCAACAACTACAACTGCAGCTCCAACCACCACAACATCTGCACTAACAACTACAACTACAACTGCAGCTCCAACCACCACAACATCTGCACTAACAACTACAACTACAACTACAGCTCCAACCACCATGACACCTGCACCAACAACTACAACTACAGCTCCAACCACCACAACATCTGCACCAACAACAACTACAGCTCCAACCACCACAACATCTGCACCAACAACTACAACTACAACTACAGCTCCAACCACCATGACACCTGCACCAACAACTACAACTACAACTACAGCTCCAACCACCACAACTTCAAAACCAACAACTACAACTAATGCTCCAGCCACCACAACATCTGCACCAACAACTACAACTACAGCTCCAACCACCACAACATCTGCACCAACAACTCCAACTCAAGCTCTAACCACCACAGCATCAGCAACAACAACTACACCACCTGCACCAACTACAACAACATCTGCTCCAACCACTAGCACATCTGCACCAACAACTACTAGTACAGCTCCAACCACCACAATATCAACACAAACAACTACCACAACTGCACCAACCACCACAACATCTGCACCAGCAACTACAACCTCAGCTCCAACCACCACAACTTCAGCACCAACAACTACAACTACAGCTCCAACCACCACAACATCAGCACCAACAACTATAACTACAGCTCCAACCACCACAACATCAGCACCAACAACTACAACTACAGCTTCAACCACCACAACATCAGCACCTACAACTAGAACTACAGCTCCAACAACCACAACATCAGCACCAACAACTACAACAACTGCATCAACTACTACGACATCTGCACCAACAACTACAACTACAGCTCCAACCACCACGACATCTGCACCAACCACCACAATAACAGCACCAACAACTACAGCTCCAACCACCACAACATCAGCTCCAACAACTACAACTACAGCTTCAACCACCACAACATCAGCACCTACAACTACAACTACAGCTCCAACCACCACTACATCAGCACCAACAACTACAACTACAGCTCCAACCACCACTACATCAGCACCAACAACTACAACTACAGCTCCAACCACCACGACATCTGCACCAACCACCACAATAACAGCACCAACAACTACAGCTCCAACCACCACAACATCAGCTCCAACAACTACAACACCTGCACCAACTTCAACATCTGCTCCAACCACTAGCACATCTTCACCAACAACTACAACTACAGCTCCAACCACCACAACATCAGCACCAACAACCACAACTACAGCTCCCACCACCACAACATCAGCACCAAGAACCTCAACTACAGCTCTAACCACCACGACATCTGCACCAACAACTACAACTACAGCTCCCACCACCACATCAGCACCAACAACTACAACTCCAGCTCCAACCACCACGACATCTGCACCAACCACCACAATAACAGCACCAACAACTACAGCTCCAACCACCACAACATCAGCTCCAACAACTACAACACCTGCACCAACTTCAACATCTGCTCCAACCACTAGCACATCTTCACCAACAACTACAACTACAGCTCCAACCACCACAATCTCAGCACCAACAACCACAACTACAGCTCCCACCACCACAACATCAGTACCAAGAACCTCAACTACAGCTCTAACCACCACGACATCTGCACCAACAACTACAACTACAGCTCCCACCACCACATCAGCACCAACAACTACAACTCCAGCTCCAACCCCCAAAGCATCAGCACCAACAACTACAACACCCGCACAAACTACAAGAACATCTGCTCCAATCACTAGCACATCAGCACCAACAAGTACAACTACACCTCCAACAACCATGACATCTGCACCAGCAACAGTAACAACAGCCAACCCAACTCCAATCACAGTCTTTCGTGTCACATTCCGGTCTGTGTCAGGCACCTTTACTGTTGACCTGTCGAATCCATCATCTAATGCGTTTCAATCTCGAGCTTCCATGATCAAATCCGAGGTAAATCTAACTCATTGTGCCTTTTCCTTTCATAAAATGCTTTCATACAATAATCTCATCACAACGGCAATGTAAGATTTCTAATTTGCCTATAATTGTCTTTCTGTAGCTCGAGCCCCAGTTCCGGACGTCGTTTCCATCTTCTTTTGTCTCCTTAAATGTGGTCCAGTTCAGGTAAATTGAGCTTAATTTGTGATGTTGTTGTTTATCAGTCCTGTTGTAAACATGATACTCAAAAGCACGCGTTGTGTTTGTGTGTATTTTTTATTTTTTTTGCAGTCCTGGATCAGTCATCAACCAAATGGATACGACGTTTACAACCACATCGAGTCCGACCAGCAGTGAGGTTGCTGAAAGCCTGATCAGTTTCGGGCCAAATGTCACTGGATTTGACATTGAAGGACGCTCTGTCACTGTTGACTCGACCAATTCTGCAGAAACCACCACAACATCAGCAACTACAACTACAACTACAGCTCCAACCACCACAACATCAGCACCAACAACTACAACTACAGCTCCAACCACCACAACATCTAGTCCAACCACTATGACATCAACACCAACAACTACCACATTTGCACCAACAACTACAACTACAGCTCCAACCACCACAACAAAAGCGCCAACAACTACCACAACTGCACCAACCACCACGACATCTGCACCAACAACTACAACTGCAGCTTCAACCACCACAACATCAGCACCAACAACTACAACTACAGCTCCAACCACCACAACATCAGCACCAGCAACTACAACTACAGCTCCAACCACCACAACATCTACTCCAACCACTATGACATCAACACCAACAACTACCACATTTGCACCAACAACTACAACTACAGCTCCAACCACCACAACATCTGCACCAACAACTACAACTACAGCTCCAACCACCACAACATCTGCACCAACAACTACAACTACAGCTCCAACCACAACAACAAAAGCGCCAACAACTACCACAACTGCACCAACCACCACGACATCAGCACCAACAACTACAACTACAGCTCCAACCACCACAACATCAGCACCAACAACTACCACAACTGCACCAACCACCACAACATCAGCACCAACCACTACAACTACAGCTCCAACCACCACAACATCAGCACCAACAACTACGACAAGAGCTCCAACCACCACAACGTCTGCTCCAACCACTATGACATCAACACCAACAACTACCACATTTGCACCAACAACTACAACTACAGCTCCACCCACCACAACATCAGCGCCAACAACTACCACAACTGCACCAACCACCACGACATCTGCATCAACAACTACCACAACTCTACCAACCACCACGACATCTGCACCAACAACTACAACTACAGCTCCTACCACCACAACATTAGTACAAAGAACTACAACTACAGCTTCAACCACCACAATATCTGCACCAACAACTACAACTACAGCTCAAACCACCACAACATCGGCACCAACAACTACCACAACTGCACCAACCACCACGACATCTGCACCAACAACTACAACTGCAGCTTCAACCACCACAACATCAGCACCAACAACTACAACTACAGGTCCAACCACCACAACATCAGCACCAACAACTACAACTACAGCTCCAACCACCACAACATCAGCACCAACAACTACCACAACTGCACCAACCACCACAACATCAGCACCAACCACTACAACTACAGCTCCAACCACCACAACATCAGCACCAACAACTACGACGAGAGCTCCCACCACCACGGCATCAGCACCAACAACTACCACATTTTCACTAACAACTACAACTACAACTCCAACCACCACAACATCAGCACCAACAACTACCACAACTGCACCAACCACCACGACATCTGCACCAACAACTACAACTACAGCTCCAACCACCACAACATCAGTACCAACAACTACCACAACTGCACCAACCACCACGACATCTGCACCAACAACTACAACTGCAGCTTCAACCACCACAACATCAGCACCAACAACTACAACTACAGCTCCAACCACCACAACATCAGCACCAGCAACTACAACTACAGCTCCAACCACCACAACATCTGCTCCAACCACTATGACATCAACACCAACAACTACCACATTTGCACCAACAACTACAACTACAGCTCCAACCACCACAACATCTGCACCAACCACCACGACATCTGCACCAACAACCACAACTGCAGCTTCAACCACCACAACAACAGCACCAACAACTACGACAAGAGCTCCAACCACCACAACGTCTGCTCCAACCACTATGACATCAACACCAACAACTACCACATTTGCACCAACAACTATAACTACAGATCCACCCACCACAACATCAGCGCCAACAACTACCACAACTGCACCAACCACCACGACATCTGCACCAACAACTACAACTACAGCTCCTACCACCACAACATTAGTACAAAGAACTACAACTACAGCTTCAACCACCACAATATCTGCACCAACAACTACAACTACAGCTCCAACCACCACAACATCGGCACCAACAACTACCACAACTGCACCAACCACCACGACATCTGCACCAACAACTACAACTGCAGCTTCAACCACCACAACATCAGCACCAACAACTACAACTACAGGTCCAACCACCACAACATCAGCACCAACAACTACAACTACAGCTCCAACCACCACAACATCAGCACCAACAACTACCACAACTGCACCAACCACCACAACATCAGCACCAACCACTACAACTACAGCTCCAACCACCACAACATCAGCACCAACAACTACGACGAGAGCTCCCACCACCACGGCATCAGCACCAACAACTACCACATTTTCACTAACAACTACAACTACAACTCCAACCACCACAACATCAGCACCAACAACTACCACAACTGCACCAACCACCACGACATCTGCACCAACAACTACAACTACAGCTCCAACCACCACAACATCAGTACCAACAACTACCACAACTGCACCAACCACCACAACATCTGCACCAACAACTACAACTACAGCTACAACCACCACAACATCTGCACCAACAACTACAACTACAGCTCCAACAACCACAACATCAGCACCAAGAACTACAACTACAGCTGCAACCACCACAGCATCAGCACCAACAACTACAACACCTGCACCAACTACAACATCTGCTCCAACCACTAGCACATCTTCACCAACAACTACAACTACAGCTTCAACCACCACAACATCAGCACCAACAATCACAACTACAACTACAACCACCACAACAGCAACACCAACAACTACAACTACAGCTCTAACCACCACAACATCTGCACCAACATCTACAACTACAGCTCCAACCACCACGACATCAGCACCAACAACTACAACTACAGCTCCAACCACCACGACATCAGCACCAACAACTACAACTACAGCTCCAACCACCACAACATCTGCACCAACAACTACAACTACAGCTCCAACAACCACAACATCAGCACCAACAACTACAACTGCAGCTTCAACCACCACAACATCAGTACTAACAACTACAACTACAGCTCCAACCACCACAACATCAGCACCAGCAACTACAACTACAGCTCCAACCACCACAACATCTGCTCCAACCACTATGACATCAACACCAACAACTACCACATTTGCACCAACAACTACAACTACAGCTCCAACCACCACAACATCTGCACCAACCACCACGACATCTGCACCAACAACCACAACTGCAGCTTCAACCACCACAACATCAGCACCAACAACTACGACGAGAGCTCCAACCACCACAACGTCTGCTCCAACCACTATGACATCAACACCAACAACTACCACATTTGCACCAACAACTACAACTACAGCTCCACCCACCACAACATCAGCGCCAACAACTACCACAACTGCACCAACCACCACGACATCTGCATCAACAACTACCACAACTCTACCAACCACCACAATATCTGCACCAACAACTACAACTACAGCTCCAACCACCACAACATCGGCACCAACAACTACAACTACATCTCCAATCACCACGACATCTGCACCAACAAGTACAACTACAGCTTCAACCACCACGACATCTACACCAACAACTACCACAACTGCACCAACCACCACAACTTCAGCACAAACAACTACAACTACAGCTCCAACCACCACAACATCTGCACCAACAACTACAACTACAACTACAGCTCCAACCACCACGACACCTACACCAATAACTGCAACTACATCTCCAATCACCACGACATCTGCACCAACAACTACAACTACAGCTTCAACCACCACGATATCTACACCAACAACTACCACAACTGCACCACCAACCATGACATCTGCACCAGCAACTGTAACAACAGCCAGCCCAACTCCAATCACAGTCTTCCGCATCACATTCCGGTCTCTGTTAAGCACCTTCAGTGTTGACCTGTTGAATCCATCATCTGATGCGTTTCAATCTCGAGCTGCCATGATAAAATCCCAGGTAGATCTAACTCATTGTGCCTTTTCCTCTCATAAAATGCTTTCATACAATAATCTCATCACAACAGCACCGTAAGATTTCTAATTTGCCAATTAATCTCTTTCTGTAGCTCGAGCCCCTGTTCCGGACGTCGTTTCCTTCTTCTTTTGTCTCCTTAAATGTGGTCCAGTTCAGGTAAATTGAGCTTAAATTGTGATGTTGTTCTTTATCAGTCGTGTTGTAAACATGATACTCAAAACCATGTGTTTTGTTTATGTGTATTTTTTTATTTTTTTAGTCCTGGATCAGTCATCAACCAAATGGATACGACGTTTACAACCACATCGAGTCCGACCAGCAGTGAGGTTGCTGAAAGTCTGATCAGTTTCGCACCAAGTGTCACTGGATTTGACATTGAAGAAAGATCCGTCACTGTTGACTCGACCAATTCTGCACAAACCACCACAACATCAGCACCAACAACGACCACAACTGCATCAACAACCACAACATCAGCACCAACAACTACAACTACAGCTCCAACCGCCACAACATCTGCACCAACAACTACCACAACTGCACCAACCACCACAACTTCAGCACCAACAACTACAACTACAGCTCCAACCACCACAACATCTGCACCAACAATGACCACAACTGCATCAACAACCACAACATCAGCACAAACAACTACAACTACAGCTCCAACAACCACAACATTAGCACCAACAACTACAACACCTGCACCAACTACAACAACATCTGCTCCAACCACTAGCACATCTGATCCAACATCTACAACTACAGCTTCAACCACCACAGCCTCAGCACCAACAACTACCACAACTGCACCAACCACCACAACTTCAGCCCCAACAACTACAACTACAGCTCCAACCACCACAACATCAGCACCAACAACGACCACAACTGCATCAACAACCACAACATCAGCACCAACAACTACCACAATTGCACCAACCACCACGACATCTGCACCAACAACAACAACTACAGCTCCAACCACCACAACGTTAGCACCAACAACTACCACATTTGCACCAACAACTTCAACTACAGCTCAAACAACCACAACATCAGCACCAACAACTACAACTACACTTTCAACCACCACAACATTAGCACCAACAACTACAACACCTGCACCAACTACAACAACATCTGCTCCAACCACTAGCACGTCTGACCCAACATCTACAACTACAGCTTCAACCACCACAGCCTCAGCACCAACAACTACCACAATTGCACCAACCACCACAACTTCAGCCCCAACAACTACAACTACAGCTCCAACCACCACAACATCAGCACCAACAACGACCACAACTGCATCAACAACCACAACATCAGCACCAACAACTACCACATTTGCACCAACCACCACGACATCTGCACCAACAACAACAGCTACAGCTCCAACCACCACAATGTTAGCACCGACAACTACCACATTTGCACCAACAACTTCAACTACAGCTCCAACAACCACAACATCAGCACCAACAACTACAACTACAGCTCCAACCACCACAACATCAGCACCAACAACTACAACTACAGCTCCAACAACCACAACATCAGCACCAACAACTACCACAACTGCATCAACCACCACAACTTCAGCACCAACAACTACAACTACAGCTCCAACAACCACAACATCAGCACCAACAACTACCACAACTGCACCAGCCACCACAACATCTGCACCAACAACTATAACTACAGCTCCAACCACCACAACATCAGCACCAACAACTACAACTACGGCTTCAACCACCACAACATCAGCACCAACAACTACAACACCTGCACCAACTACAACAACATCTGCTCCAACCACTAGCACATCTGCACCAACAACTACAACTACAGCTCCAACCACCCCAACATCAGCACCAACAATAACCACAGCTGCACCAACAACCACAACATCAGCACCAACAACTACCACAACTACACCAACCACCACAACTTCAGCCCCAACAACTACAACTACAGCTCCAACCACCACAACATCAGCACCAACAACGACCACAACTGCATCAACAACCACAACATCAGCACCAACAACTACCACAATTGCATCAACCACCACGACATCTGCACCAACAACAACAACTACAGCTCCAACCACCACAACATTAGCACCAACAACTACCACATCAGCACCAACAACTACAACTACACTTTCAACCACCACAACATTAGCACCAACAACTACAACACCTGCACCAACTACAACAACATCTGCTCCAACCACTAGCACGTCTGACCCAACATCTACAACTACAGCTTCAACCACCACAGCCTCAGCACCAACAACTACCACAATTGCACCAACCACCACAACTTCAGCCCCAACAACTACAACTACAGCTCCAACCACCACAACATCAGCACCAACAACGACCACAACTGCATCAACAACCACAACATCAGCACCAACAACTACCACATTTGCACCAACCACCACGACATCTGCACCAACAACAACAGCTACAGCTCCAACCACCACAATGTTAGCACCGACAACTACCACATTTGCACCAACAACTTCAACTACAGCTCCAACAACCACAAAATCAGCACCAACAACTACAACTACAGCTCCAACCACCACAACATCAGCACCAACAACTACAACTACAGCTCCAACAACCACAACATCAGCACCAACAACTACCACAACTGCATCAACCACCACAACTTCAGCACCAACAACTACAACTACAGCTCCAACAACCACAACATCAGCACCAACAACTACCACAACTGCACCAGCCACCACAACATCTGCACCAACAACTATAACTACAGCTCCAACCACCACAACATCAGCACCAACAACTACAACTACGGCTTCAACCACCACAACATCAGCACCAACAACTACAACACCTGCACCAACTACAACAACATCTGCTCCAACCACTAGCACATCTGCACCAACAACTACAACTACAGCTCCAACCACCCCAACATCAGCACCAACAATAACCACAGCTGCACCAACAACCACAACATCAGCACCAACAACTACCACAACTACACCAACCACCACAACTTCAGCCCCAACAACTACAACTACAGCTCCAACCACCACAACATCAGCACCAACAACGACCACAACTGCATCAACAACCACAACATCAGCACCAACAACTACCACAATTGCATCAACCACCACGACATCTGCACCAACAACAACAACTACAGCTCCAACCACCACAACATTAGCACCAACAACTACCACATTTGCACCAACAACTTCAACTACAGCTCAAACAACCACAACATCAGCACCAACAACTATAACTACAGCTCCAACAACCACAACATCCGCACCAACAACTACCACAACTGCACCAGCCACCACAACATCTGCACCAACAACTTCAACTACAGCTCCAACAACCACAACATCAGCACCAACAACTACAACTACACTTTCAACCACCACAACATTAGCACCAACAACTACAACACCTGCACCAACTACAACAACATCTGCTCCAACCACTAGCACATCTGATCCAACATCTACAACTACACCTTCAACCACCACAACTTCAGCACCAACAACTACAACTACAGCTCCAACCACCACAACATCAGCACCAACAACTACAACTACAGCTCCAACCACCACAACTTCAGCACCAACAACTACAACTATAGCTCCAACAACCACAACATCAGCACCAACAACTACCACAACTGCACCAGCCACCACAACATCTGCACCAACAACTACAACTACAGCACTAACCACATTATCTGCACCAACAACTACAACTGCAGCTCCAACCACTAGCACATCAGCACCAACAACTACAACTACAGCTCCAACCACCACAACATCAGCACCAACAACTACAACTACAGCTCCAACCACCACAACATCAGCACCAACAATGACCACAACTGCATCAACAACCACAACATCAGCACCAACAACTACAACTACAGCTCCAACGACCACAACTTTAGCGCCAACAACTAAAACTGCAGCTACAACCACCATGACATCTGCACCAACAACAACTACAGCTCCAACCACCACAACGTTAACACCGACAACTACCACATTTGCACCAACAACTTCAACTACAGCTCCAACAACCACAACATCAGCACCAACAACTACAACTACACTTTCAACCACCACAACATTAGCACCAACAACTACAACACCTGCACCAACTACAACAACATCTGCTCCGACCACTAGCACACCTGCACCAACAACCACAACTAAAGCTCCAACCACCACAACATCAGCACCAACAATAACCACAACTGCACCAACCACAGCGACATCTGCACCAACAACTACAACTACAGCTCCAACCACCACAACATCAGTACCAACAACTACAACTGCAGCTCCAACCACCACATCAGTTCTAACAACTTCAACTGCAGCTCCAATCACCACGACATCTGCACCAACAACTACAACTACAGCTCCAATCACCACGACATCTGCACCAACAACTACAACTACAGCTCCAACCACCACGGCAACTGCACCAACATCTACAACTACAGCTCCAACCCCCACAGCGTCAGCACCAACAACTACAACACCTGCACAAACTACAACATCTATTCCAACCACTAGCACATCAGCACCAACATCTACAACTACAGCTTCAACCACCACAACATCAGCACCAACAACTACCATGACTGCACCAACCACCACAACTACATCTCCAACCACCACAACATCAGCTCTAACAACTACAACTACAGCTCCAATCACCACGACATCTGCACCAACAACTACAACTACAGCTCCAACCACCACAACATCAGCACAGACAACTACAACTACAGCTCCAACCACCACATCAGCACCAACAACTACAACTACAGCTCAAACCACCACAACATCAGCACCAACAACTACCACGACTGCACCAACCACCATGACATCAACACCAACAACTACAACTACACCTCCAACCACATTATCTGCACCAACAATTACAACTGCAGCTCCAACCACCACGTCATCTGCACCAACTACAACTACAGCTCCATCCACCACATTATCAGCACCAACAAGTACAACTACAGCTCCAACCACCACAACATCTGCACCAACAACTACAACTACAGCACCAACCACATTATCTGCACCAACAACTACAACTGCAGCTCCAACCACTAGCACATCAGCACCAACAACTACAACTACAGCTCCAACCACCACAACATCAGCACCAACAACTACAATGACAGTTCCAACCACCACATCAGCACCAACAAGTACCACGACTGCACCAACCACCATGACATCAGCACCAACAACTACAACTACAGCTCCAACCACATTATCTGCACCAACAACTACAACTGCAGCTCCAACCACCACAATATCAGCACCAACAAGTACAACTACAGCTCCAACCACCACAACATCAGCACAGACAACTACAACACCTGTTCAAACTACAACAACATCTGTTCCAACCACCACAACATCAGCACCAACAACGACAACTACAGCTCCAACCACCACATTATCAGCACCAACAAGTACAACACCAGCACCACTTACAACCTCATCTGCTCCAACCACGAGCACATCTGCACCAACAACTACAACTACAGCTCCAACCACCACATCAGTTCCAACAACTTCAACTGCAGCTCCAATAGCCACGACATCTGCACCAACAACTACAACTACAGCTTCAACCACCACGGCAACTGCACCAACATCTACAACTACAGCTCCAACCACCACAGTGTCAGCACCAACAACTACAACACCTGCACAAACTACAACATCTATTCCAACCACTAGCACATCAGCACCAACATCTACAACTACAGCTTCAACCACCACAACATCAGCACCAACAACTACCATGACTGCACCAACCACCACAACTACATCTCCAACCACCACAACATCAGCTCTAACAACTACAACTACAGCTCCAATCACCACGACATCAGCACCAACAACTACAACTACAGCTCCAACCACCACATCAGCACCAACAACTACAACTACAGCTGAAACCACCACAACATCAGCACCAACAACTACAACTACAGCTCCAACCACCACATTATCAGCACCAACAAGTACAACACCAGCACCACTTACAACCTCACCTGCTCCAACCACGAGCACATCTGCACCAACAACTACAACTACAGCTCCAACCACCACAACATCAGTTCCAACAACTACAACTACAGCTCCAACCACCACATCAGTTCCAACAACTTCAACTGCAGCTCCAATCACCACGACATCTGCACCAACAACTACAACTACAGCTCCAATCACCACGACAATTGCACCAACAACTACAACTACAGCTTCAACCACCACGGCAACTGCACCAACAACTACAACTACAGCTCCAACCACCACATCAGCACCAACAACTACAACTACTGCTGAAACCACCACAACATCTACAGCTCCAATCACCACGTCATCTGCACCCTCAACTACAACACCTGCAGCAACTACAACATCTGCTCCAACCACTAGCATATTTGCACCAACAACTACAACTGCAGCTCCAACCACCACAACATCAGCACCAACAACTACAACTACAGCTCCAACCACCACATCATCAGCACCAACAAGTACAACACCAGCACCACTTACAACCTCATCTGCTCCAACCACTAGCACATCTGCCCCAACAACTCCAACTACATCTCCAACCACCACAACATCAGCACCTACAACTACAGCTCCAACCACCACAACATCATCATCAACAACTACAACACCTGCACCAACTACAAGAACATCTGCTCCAACCACTAGCACATCTTCACCAACAACTACAATGACAGTTCCAACCACCACAATCTCAGCACAAACAACTACAACTACAGCTCCAACCACCACGTCATCTGCACCAGGGACAGCTACAGCTCAAACCACCACAACATCAGCACCAACAACTACCACGACTGCACCAACCACCATGACATCAACACCAACAACTACAACTACAGGTCCAACCACATTATCTGCACCAACAATTACAACTGCAGCTCCAACCACCACGTCATCTGCACCAACTACAACTACAGCTCCATCCACCACATTATCAGCACCAACAAGTACAACTACAGCTCCAACCACCACAACATCTGCACCAACAACTACAACTACAGCACCAACCACATTATCTGCACCAACAACTACAACTGCAGCTCCAACCACTAGCACATCAGCACCAACAACTACAACTACAGCTCCAACCACCACAACATCAGCACCAACAACTACAATGACAGTTCCAACCACCACAACATCAGCACCAACAACTACCACGACTGCACCAACCACCATGACATCAGCACCAACAACTACAACTACAGCTCCAACCACATTATCTGCACCAACAACTACAACTGCAGCTCCAACCACCACAATATCAGCACCAACAAGTACAACTACAGCTCCAACCACCACAACATCAGCACAGACAACTACAACACCTGTTCAAACTACAACAACATCTGTTCCAACCACTAGCATATCTGCACCAACAACTACAACTGCAGCTCCAACCACCACAACATCAGCACCAACAATGACAACTACAGCTCCAACCACCACATTATCAGCACCAACAAGTACAACACCAGCACCACTTACAACCTCATCTGCTCCAACCACGAGCACATCTGCACCAACAACTACAACTACAGCTCCAACCACCACGACATCCGCAACAACTACAACTATAGCTCCAACCACCACGACATCTGCACCAACAACTACAACTACAGCTCCAACAACCACAACATCAGCACCAACAACTACCACAACTGCATCAACCACCACAACTTCAGCACCAACAACTACAACTACAGCTCCAACCACCACAACATCTGCACCAACAACTACAACACCTGCACCAACAACTACAACTACACCTCCGACAATACCAGCACCAGCACCAACAATAAGAGCTCCAACAATCACAACTTTGGCACCAGCTACAGCTGTTCCCACCACAAGGCCACTGCCACCACCAACTAACAGACCAACTGCTCCAGCAGCCACAAACCCTGCACCAGCAACTATAAGGACTACAACTACAACTACTACAACAACAACAGCCAACCCAACTCCAGTCACAGTCTTCCGCATCACATTCCGGTCTCGGTTAGGCACCTTTACTTTTGACCTGTTGAATCCATCATCTGATGCGTTTCAATCTCGAGCTGCCATGATCAAATCCCAGGTAAATCTCACTCATTGTGCCTTTTCCTTTAATAAAAATCTTGCATACAACAATCTCATCACAACGGCAACGTAAGATTTCTAAATTGCCAATTACTCTCTTTCTGTAGCTCGAGCCCCTGTTCCGGACGTTGTTTCCATCTTCTTTTGTCTCGTTAAATGTGGTCCAGTTCAGGTAAATTGAGCTTAATTTGTGATGTTGTTGTTTATCAGTCCTGTTGTAAACGTGACACTCAAAACCATGCGTTGTGTTTGTGTGTATTTTTTTTTTTGCAGTCCTGGATCAATCTTCAACCACATGGATATGACGTTTACAACCCCGTCGAGTCCGACCAGCAGTGAGGTCACTGCAAGTCTGATCAGTCTCGCGCCAAATGTCACTGGATTTGATATTGAAGCAAGCTCCGTCACTGTTAACTCCACCAATACTTCTGACTCTACCTCATGTAAGTCACATTATTTGGCTCTTGGCAGTCATTACTGTAAGAAAGAAAACAAAAAACAACAACATAGGGTAGAAAAGTATTTGTTCAACTCATGACTTCTCCTCTTTTCTCTGTATTTGCAGCTTCAGCTCATGTGCACCATCACCTCAGTTTCATCACTGCCCTCTGCCTGGTACTGCTGTCGTGGCTGCTGTTGACTCAGCAATAATTTATGTAGTTGGGCTCCACCGCCATTATTGTTATTGATGCTATTTAAGACTTTGACACTTTACCAAAACTATCTTTATTTGTAATAGGCACATTTTGAAAGTTAAACTGACAGTATAATATACCATTGGGGACATATTAAGATCCCACACAAGAAGGGATGACACTTGCCAAGTTCAAGATCGTGGTGGCTTGTTGACCTCAGTAATAAAACCCCAGAGAATGTTGTGATGTATCTAAAGAATCCTAGCTGGGGCTTCACTTTCCATGTAATTCATCTTTACCTAACCATGTTCTATCTGCCATGAATGCAAAATTGATATTGTACAGTTGCTTTTAAATGCAAGCAAACACTTACTGGGTTTCTGGTTTGACAACATATCGTAAATATTGTAAATCAAAGGAAAATATATATATCAACCCTAGAGACATTTTTAACTCAGAAGTTAACCATGATCCCATCATGTATCCTGTAGATATCTATGTACGTATTTATATATAGACCTATCTTGCAGTATTCCAAACTAATGACAACTTTTTGTATTTATATATGCTGTATTTATCAATAATACTTTGGTGTATTGTCTGAACTTTCCTGTACTTTGTAGAAATTCTGTCAAAAATACACACTCTTGCAAGAATTTCACTCATGTGTGATGTTTCTAATATCTGTAAATGTTTGATAGCATTAGTAAAGTACTAATAACTGGACATACCAGAGAGGTGATATTCTAAAAGAAAAGAAAACATGGAACCCCAAGAGAGAACTCAGAAGGGATATACATTTAATACCTAGTTTCCTTATGTGAGCTAAGTCTGCTCAATTTGTTTGAACTATTATTCCAAATGATAAATAAATCAAGGTTCTAATTCAAAATCTCAGAGACATTGAAGAATAATCAATGAATAGTTAATAAATCAATAAAAATCCTAATAGTAGACTGCAAACAGCAGAGTTTGATGCAAGTTATACATCTAACTGAGGCAAATTCATCAAGACACTGGAAAAGGTCTGCGACATAACAGTAACATAAGTAACATATCAAACTAAGATTTCCTATTTAGGTGTTAAAACAATGCTCACAATGGTCAATGTCCATATTGGTAGCTTTGCTGTAGATTGCGAAACAGCAGTTTATGTTACATTTGTAGGATTTTAGGCTGAACAGAGCAGGTTGCAAGACAAGCGATCCTTTTATTGAATACCAGAACAACAGAAAGAATACAAAAACCCTAAGACATTGGAGTGCAAGCAGAAACGCACGAACGCCTGGTTTTATCTTAGTTTCCGTCCGTGAATAGAATTTAAATTTCTCATGTCATTGCTCTATTTCAGTGGTCCCTGATTCTTCTTATCTATTTAAGGGTTATGATGAATTATTTTTAATTGAGTATTGGCAATACTTTTGATCAAATCTATGCCTGTTATTTCATGCATGAGTGATTGTGTGAGCGGGTGAAACAATAGCAAACTCAGAGAGAGAGAGAGAGAGAGAGAGAGAGAGAGATCGAGAGAGAGAGAGAGAGAGAGAGAGAGAGATAGAGAGAGATCGAGAGAGAGAACCAAAAGGTGGCATCATACATCATATATACATTATCTGGTTCTAAATCATCTGGATCGTTTGAGAAAATATATATGTTCCTCATACATCTTCAACATGAGACATGCAGCTTCATTACAAATCAATACGATCTGCCTCATCTTGTGACAATTTACCAAAAACTATACAGTATTCAATATTTCTTGTTGGGTCAACAATGGATAGTTATTCCGCGCGTACAGTAAGATGCCAACTTATGTTTATCTGTGAGTTACATGGCTATATTTGCAATCCAGAAAATCGTCCTGTCATGTACAAATGACGGGTAGAAAACTTTGATCATTGCAGGAGCCGTAGAAATGTGTTCTTTACTGCCTGGGGGCTCAATTGTGACTGATTTATAGATCCTAATTTCTCGGAATGTTTGACAAGAATTAAATACTTTAGTTGTAGGGCATTTAAGAGTGAGTGAGTGAGAGAGAGAGAGAGAGAGAGAGAGAGAGAGAGAGAGAGAGAGAGAGAGAGAGAGAGAGAAAGAGAGATTACATTCATCAATAGCTGGGATGTGATAAAGTATACCAGGCTTCATTCATTCTTCTCAACACAAAACTCTTCAAATCTATCTATCTATCCATCCATCCATCCATCCATCCATCTATCCCACTTTGCTTTAGAATGAGACAGACTGTAAAAAACAGATATGAAGACTCCATCCATCCATCCATCCATCCGCCCTTCAAGAAGAGCTTGATGCCTCTGCAGCCAATAGATGGGACTTGTGAACAGCAGGAGACGTCGTTTTCAAGCTGTAATTGATTAAACAAGTTACAGAGACATTTCACTTTTACTGTGATCCACCAGCCACTGTTGTTGGCTTTTGTGTCAATAAATTGTTTGAGATGAGGAAATGACCGTTTCATGCTTCTATTTCAGTGTCCTGAAATGATATACCATAGTAGAATGATTTTTTTTACATTTTCCATAAATGCATACACTGTCAGGAATGGTGGTGAACAGGATTCAAACGCCAACTAGTCCGGGATGTAATTTGAAAATAAAGTTTATTTTAAGTCGCTCCAACGGGGCGGCAGTCCGTGGCGAGGGATCTGGAAGCAGAGGCGGACGTCACGGAGACGGGATCTTCCCAGGAGGACAGAGCGGCGCACACCGGGACTGGACGGGAGAACAAACGGAGGTCAGAATACTGAGCTGCTTCCACACAAGAAGCGAACAAACACAAAACAATAATCACGAGGAGCAGAGTCTAGGTACCGCAGAGTAAACGTAACGATCTTGCAATGAGAGCCTGGGATCCCGGTCCTTAAATACTGGCTTCCCTCATTCACTTCAGGTGTGCGTCCTGCTCCGTCCGCTCCGCCTACACTCACACACGCCCACACACACACACACAAAACAACAACACAGTAGGAGACCTGCACGGGTTGTGACATACACACCTACTTGCCAGGCGGCAAATTGTCTATCACACAGTAAACATGCAGGCGTTTCCCTGTTTACTTTTTTATTGTCATGTTGTACCGACGATATTTATGAGTAGCCGAGCTTTCAAAAGAAACAAAACAAACATCCAACTAGGTAATTATAGTAATACACAGGTCTGACTCTTTCAGTTGGCGTGAGAAATAACAAACGGTTGAAGACATGAATATTACTCCTCTCATCACTCCAGGTTCAGAAAAAATACATAGGACAACCTAGACAAAGAAAAACAGAACAAGTGTTCAGTCATTCACCAAGAAGTAAATAAGATCAAGACAGTGCAATGTCATTGTTTCTTATTCAGCTCAGTGACGGCACCAGGCACAGAGTTGTTTTTATAACGCGTCTTCCTGCACTTTGCTTTCGTGAAACAAATGTTTTCACTTGAAAATGTTGTCATGTAAACGGTCGGAGAAACAAACTACTTAAAAATGCGCAGCGGTTGTTTTTCTATGCATGTGAACTGCTCGTAATGTGTTCGGCCGGCAGGATGGAAGACGGACGGATTCATGTAAATCATCAGAGTTCCATTGCTTTGGTTTGTTTTCATACCTATTACCAATACTGTTATAAATAAAGTGATCACATTTTGACTGCTCCTCAATTGCCAGCTGGAAAAGTCAATAAAGGGAAGTTTGAGCTGTTTCAAAATAAGTTGTGAATCACTTGGCCTTCACAGAGCGTTTGATATCGCCTGAGAGGGAATCACTACAGGTGTTGTAGTCACAATGCTTTCAGGAAAAACACCATATATCTTTTTCCACATTGCATTTCATATATTCAATGTCTAAGTCTATTTCCTTCGAATCCGCACAGACAGGGAGTGACAATCTTTCTCCCCGAGAAGAGAGAAGAGATACACAGTGAGTTATAAACCTACAAACCTTGAGAATGGATTAACACAGGAGTTTATTACATAAGATAGAAAAAGTACCGGCCTTTACAAGAATATTCCCGGGTTCTGAAGCCGTTCACTATGAATAGCTCTTGCCCAGAACCACTTTCGTCGAGAGCGACAGACAGAAAGAGAGAGAGAGAGTGAGAATCAGAGAGAGACTCTGAGCTCGCGCCGGAAATACTGCCTATATTCTTTCTACTCCTAGTCTCCGCCTTCCTGTGGCTGTTTGATGGGGGGCTGCTTGAGGGCTGTTTGAGGGGATTGTTTGAGGGGATTGTTTGAGGGGGGCTATTTAAGGGGGTTGTTTTCTTGCCAGTAAGCTTCACACAAACAAAGAGTCACATTCAACCCCCATTGCATGTCCCCGGTCTTCCACCCCCCCCGAGGCTTATCTTAGCTATTTATGACAAGCCAGGCCAGGCTGAGTTTGGTCAGTTTTAACATCAAACAAAAACACAATATTTTGTGGGCCCTTCATGTTGCTGCCCGCCACATCTCACAAATACATTGGATAAATGCAGACAGAAGAATTTTGTTGGCTTGAAACCAACTGAGTGTGACATAAATGTCAGTGCCAATCTCGGTTTTATTCCATCTCACGTTGGCTTAGAGCAGGAAAACAGTCTTACAAGTCTTATTGTGCTTCGACCACGTCAGACTTCCCTCTGCGTCACCTCACCTCAATCCGACTGGTCACGGTCACGATGCTGCGGAACACAACATAGCAGACCAGTTACGTCAGCATTTGGTTACGAAATTACCCGTTGAAAAAGAATATATTCAACTTAAATGCTCCCTAACAGTCAGTAACACATCACTCTTCTAATTTTTTAATTTAAAAAAACAGCCACCTCCTTCAATATAAACTAAGAAATTCCTAATTATTGATTCATGTATTGAAAGCTGTTTTCATTCTCCAGGCCTCTTAAATCTCCAGCATACCTCTCTGATACCTGCCAGGACGTCATTATCGTACAGTACAATGGAAGGGAGGAGGCTGTGATGCAGGGCTGACAGGCGTCACGGCCTCAGACAGAAATGCATGCAACAGTTATAAAGGTGATCAGCACATTCAAGCACTGACATTTCTGTTGGACGGGTTTCAAGGATCACAGACGTGCAGGAGGGTTAAATTCCAACAGAGAAATCAACCCCCAACAAGAAAACAGGAGGGGAAACCATCATCTTCATCTTGAGTGAGTACAGATGTGCATTTATACATTTAATTATTTCTTATTGTGTTTGCCTGTTAATATATATTTAAGTTTACAGTTTGTGGATGTTTCATTAACGTCACCAGCTTCTTTAAATAATTTTTTATAGTGACATATTTACAGCAGCAACATATTTTCTTAAAAACATATTGGATTTTTTTTTTTTTATGTATCAAAGTTACATTTACTACTGTTGCAGATACACATTTGTTTGTGTATCACATATGAACATGGAGATTTTTTCTCAGGTTTTTTTTTCTTTTTTCCCCCCAACTGCAGTTAGTCCAGATCATTAAAAAAAAAAAAAAACAAAACAAAACCCCCCAAAAATTCCACCATCATTTTATGGATATTAACTCATAAACTGCCAGTTCATTTGTTTTGATTTTGTCCAAATATCAATGAAATTGTGATGAGGAAAAAAAACAACAACACACACAAATGAATTAGAAATAAAATACTCAATGTAAAGAGAGCTTTTCACAGCCTGGCATGTCATCATTGAACGTCAACTTGCATCCAGATGCATTTAAGTTTTTTTTTGTACAATGTTGTTATGAACTTTTGAACATAAACATAAATATATTTAAAACAGATATCTTTTCCTGTTGTTTTCTTACTTTTTTCAAATTTGATATTCATCATAAAAATAAACAGGATTTTAACCCATTAAATGCCTGTTGGTTTGCACTTTTTTTGTTTTTTTGCTTCTTTTTTTTCAAATAAATCTTCATGTAATCATGTAATTCAACCTTATCGCCCTCAGTTTTTACAGTAGCATATTTCCTTGTTTTCCATTGGAAGCAAAAATACAAGTTGAGCAAGTTGAATTAGAACAGAGAAAACAAGGACATTCATTTACAACAGTGTTAAAAAAATACTGTGTGTGTGTGTGTGTGTGTGTGTGGGTGTGTGGGTGTGCACGCATATGTTGCGAATGACTGAAAAAGTCAGATTCAGACTGAAGGCGTGTCTGTGATGCCAAGGATTGTGGCGAGAGCTCTCCAGGGGAGAGCTTGTGTCGCCGCGGTAGCAGCACCTGGCGAGTCTTTTTTGTTGCCTTGTGGCCACTAGCGGAAGGGTTCATCTCCGCCATGGCGGTCGGTCATTTCCAGCCAAAACGATTGTCGGACGGCCGTCCCAGACCCTTGTGTTTGTTTCTCTGTGCCTCAGTAGATTTTCAGCAGTTTTGGGCCGTTGCCGTGTTCTTTCGCCGCTTGTCATGCCCAAATGACTCGTCAACAAAGCAACAGTTCTTAGTTATTTTCAGATGATGATGACCTTGTAACAATATGGTATAACAGGGGTTGTTGAGTGATCACACTTTGCTATTGGGTGTAAAATAATATGTCCTAACTTCATAGGGTGGTTAATTCGATTTTTTTTTTTTTTATATCCACAGCATATCAAAGCAAATGAACATGTCAAGAGTCTGTTAATATGTTGTTGTTTAGAATATCACCTGTGGAAAAAAACTTTATTGGGAAAATACATAAAAATGTCCATGAGGACACGTTTTCAAAATTCGGAATTGCATATGTATACGACAGCTATTGAATAATCAGTGACCAAAATGCCAGTAATAAGCATATATAAACAAATGTGATGGAATTAATATAAAAGAAAAATTTAATTTTATAAGGATTTCTAAAGAAAAGACTATTTCTTAATTGAGATGAAAAAACTTTGGCCGTATCATTTATGAAAGCAAGACAACCTCTATTGAGGAGTGAGCTAAAATATCATTGACCATGGATGAATTTCATGTATGTATGTTATGTATGATGTTTATTTTCTAGATTCAAAAGATCTCAGGATGGATGCTGGATTACAACTATCAATATTGCTGTGTCTAGCAGGTGAGTTGAAAAAGTTTGTAAAAAGTCAAATTATGGAGTTTCACAACCATAAAAATAAGTGAAGGAATAACAGTTGTAGGAGAAACAGTATTGTAGGTATAACAACTGTAATGGTAAATGTAACACGCAAATAATTATTGTATTTGTATTTCCATGTCAGCCTGTACAACACCTATTGCGTACACAATGACCACAACCACCACAACATCTGGAACGACAACTGGACTGGTAACTTCAACTGCAACAACAACCAAGAATTCTGCGCTGACAACAACAACATCAGCACCAACAACTACAACTCCAGCTCCAACGACCACAACATCAGCACCAACAACTACAACATCAGCACCAACAACTGCAACTCCAGCTTCAACCACAACATCAGCACCAACAACTATCACAACTGCAACAACCACCACAACATCAGCACCAACAACTACAACATCAGCACCAACAACTACAACATCAGCACCAACAACTACAACATCAGCACCAACAACTACAACTCCAGCTCCAACCACCACGACATCAGCACCAACAACTACCACAACTGCACCAACCACCACAACTACAGCTCCAACCACTAGCACATCTGCACCAACAACTACAACCACAGCTCCAACCACCACTACATCTGCACCAACAACTACAACTACAGCTCCAACCACCACAACATCAGCACCAACAACTACCACAACTGCACCAACCACTACAACATCAGCACCAACAACTACAACCACAGCTCAAACCACCACAACATCAGCACCAACAACTACCACAACTGCACCAACCACCACGACATCTGCACCAACTACAACTACAGCTCCAACCACCACAACATCAGCACCAACAACTACCACAACTGCACCAACCACCACAACTACAGCTCCAACCCCCACTAGCACATCTGCACCAACAACTGCAACTACAGCTCCAATCACCACAACATCTGCACCAATAACTACAACAACTGCATCAACTATCACGACATCTGCACCAGCAACAGTAACAACAGCCAACCCAACTCCAATCACAGTCTTCCGCGTCACATTCCGGTCTGTGTCAGGCACCTTTACCGTTGACCTCTTGAATCCATCATCTGATGCGTTTCAATCTCGAGCTGCCATGATCAAATCCCAGGTAAATCTCACTCATTGTGCCTTTTCCTTTAAGAAAAGGGTTGCATACAACAATCTCATCACAACGGCAACATAAGATTTCTAAATTGTCAATTAATCTCTTTCTGTAGCTCGAGCCCCTGTTCCGGATGTCGTTTCCATCTTCTTTTGTCTCATTAAATGTGGTCCAGTTCAGGTAAATTGAGCTTAATTTGTGATGTTGTTGTTTATCAGTAGTGTTGTAAACATGATACTCAAAACCATGCGTTGTGTTTGTGTGTATTTTTTTTTTTTTTTTGCAGCTCTGGATCAGTCATCAACCAAATGGATACGACTTTTACAACCACATCGAGTCCGACCAGCAGTGAGGTTGCTGAAAGTCTGATCAGTTTCGCACCAAGTGTCAATGGATTTGACATTGAAGGACGCTCTGTCACTGTTGACTCGACCAATTCTGCACAAACCACCACAGCATCAGCACCAACAACTACAACTGCAGCTCCAACCACCACAACATCAGCACCAACAACTACAACACCTGCACCAACTACAACAACATCTGCTCCAACCACTAGTACATCTGCACCAACAACTACAACTACAGCTCATACCACCACATTATCAGCACCAACAACATCCACAATTGCACCAACCACCACAACTTCAGCACCAACAACTACAACCACAGCTCCAACAACCACAACACCTGCGCCAACTACAACATCTGCCCTAACATTTAGCACATCTACACCAACAACTACAACCACAGCTCCAACAACCACAACATCTGCACCAACTACAACTACAGCTCCAACCACCACAACATCAGCACCAACAACTACAACTACAGCTCCAACCACCACGACATCATCACCAACAACTACCACATTTGCACCAATAACTACAACTACAGCCCCAACCACTAGCACATCTGCACCAACAACTACAACCACAGCTCCAACCACCACTACATCAGCACCAACAACTACAACCACAGCTCCAACCACCACTACATCAGCACCAACCACCACAACATCAGGACCAACAACTACAACTACAGTTCCAACCACCACAACATCAGCACCAACAACTACAACACCTGCACCAACTACAACATCTGCTCCAACCACTAGCACATCTGCACCAACAACTACAACTGCAGCTTCAACCACCACTACATCAGCACCAACAACTACAACCACAGCTCCAACCACCACTACATCAGCACCAACCACCACAACATCAGGACCAACAACTACAACTACAGCTCCACCCACCACAACATCAGCACCAACCACTACAACTACAGTTCCAACCACCACAACATCAGCACCAACAACTACAACACCTGCACCAACTACAACATCTGCTCCAACCACTAGCACATCAGCACCAACAACTACAACTGCAGCTTCAACCACCACAACATCAGCACCAACAACTACAACATCAGCACCAACAACTACAACATCTGCACCAACTACAACAACATCTGCACTAACGACAACATCTGCTCCAACCACTAGCACATCTACACCAACAACTACAACTACAGCTCCAACAACCACAACATCTGCTCCAACCACTAGCACATCTGAATCAACAACTACAACATCTACACCAACAACTACAACATCTGCACTAACGACAACATCTGCTCCAACCACTAGCACATCTGAATCAACAACTACAACTACAACATCAGCACCAACAACTACAACTACTGCTCCAACCACCACAACACCTGCTCCTGCAACTATGACATCAACTCCAACAACCACAACATCTGCTGCCACAACTACACTAATTGCACCAACAACCACATCTGCACCAACTACAACATCTGCTCCCACCACATCTACAACAACAGCCCCAGCAACTGCTTCAGCAATCACAGCAGCTTCTCTCACAACCACAACCACAGCAGCTACAACTACAACAGCCACAGTTCCAGCCACCACCACATCTGGACCAACTACAACAACACCGGTTCCCACCACTCCGACAACACCAGCACCAGCACCAACAACAAGAGCTCCAACAATCACAACTTTGGCACCAGCTACAGCTGTTCCCACCACAAGGCCACTGCCACCACCAACTAACAGACCAACTGCTCCAGCAGCCACAAACCCTGCACCAGCAACTATAAGGACTACAACTACAACTACTACAACAACAACAGCCAACCCAACTCCAGTCACAGTCTTCCGCATCACATTCCGGTCTGTGTCAGGCACCTTTACTTTTGACCTGTTGAATCCATCATCTGATGCGTTTCAATCTCGAGCTGCCATGATCAAATCCCAGGTAAATCTCACTCATTGTGCCTTTTCCTTTAATAAAAATCTTGCATACAACAATCTCATCACAACGGCAACGTAAGATTTCTAAATTGCCAATTATTCTCTTTCTGTAGCTCGAGCCCCTGTTCCGGACGTTGTTTCCATCTTCTTTTGTCTCGTTAAATGTGGTCCAGTTCAGGTAAATTGAGCTTAATTTGTGATGTTGTTGTTTATCAGTCCTGTTGTAAACGTGACACTCAAAACCATGCGTTGTGTTTGTGTGTATTTTTTTTTTTGCAGTCCTGGATCAATCTTCAACCACATGGATATGACGTTTACAACCCCGTCGAGTCCGAACAGCACTGTGGTCACTGCAAGTCTGATCAGTCTCGCGCCAAATGTCACTGGATTTGATATTGAAGCAAGCTCCGTCACTGTTAACTCCACCAATACTTCTGACTCTACCTCATGTAAGTCACATTATTTGGCTCTTGGCAGTCATTACTGTAAGAAAGAAAACAAAAAACAACAACATAGGGTAGAAAAGTATTTGTTCAACTCATGACTTCTCCTCTTTTCTCTGTATTTGCAGCTTCAGCTCATGTGCACCATCACCTCAGTTTCATCACTGCCCTCTGCCTGGTACTGCTGTCGTGGCTGCTGTTGACTCAGCAATAATTTATGTAGTTGGGCTCCACCGCCATTATTGTTTTTGGTGCTATTTAAGACTTTGACACTTAACCAAAACTATCTTTACTTGTATTAGGCACATTTTGAAAGTTGAACTGACAGTATAATATACCATTGGGGACATATTAAGATCCCACACAAGAAGGGATGACACTTGCCAAGTTCAAGATCGTGGTGGCTTGTTGACCTCAGTAATAAAACCCCAGAGAATGTTGTGATGTATCTAAAGAATCCTAGCTGGGGCTTCACTTTCCATGTAATTCATCTTTACCTAACCATGTTCTATCTGCCATGAATGCAAAATTGATATTGTACAGTTGCTTTTAAATGCAAGCAAACACTTACTGGGTTTCTGGTTTGACAACATATCGTAAATATTGTAAATCAAAAGAAAATATATATCAACCCTAGAGACATTTTTAACTCAGAAGTTAACCATGATCCCATCATGTATCCTGTAGATATCGATGTACGTATTTATATAAACCTATCTTGCAGTATTCCAAACTAATGACAACTTTTTGTATTTATATATGCTGTATTTATCAGCAATGCTTTGGTGTATTGTCTGAACTTTCCTGTACTTTGCAGAAATTCTGTCAAAAATACACACTCTTAGCAAGAACTTCATTGGTGTGTAATGTGTCTTTTTTTTCATTTTCAGTTAATTAAATAACAAAGTCACAAAGTGCACGATTAAACTGCACGCAGTCAAATATGCATGTGTGATTTCTGCAACACTTAGCTGGATAACGCAGTATAGAAGATGGCTAGATGTTGTCTCCTACTATGTTCGTCTCAGGTTTTGCAATGCGAAAGATTGAGGTTTGGTAAGAAAGACAAAAAGTTTAAGTGTACAAACAGTAACTTAAGAAATATATTAATTTACACTATAATATAATAATATCTGGCCTCTCTTCTGTCTCACTACTTAAAAATGACAGCATACTCAGAGAGAGAGAGAGAGAGAGAGAAAGAGAGAGAGAGAGAGAGAGAGAGAGAGAGAGAGAGAGAGAGAGAGAGAGAACCAGAAGGTGGCATCATACATCATAAATACATTATCTGGTTCTAAATCATCTGGATCATTTGAGAAAATATATATGTTCCTCATACATCTTCAACATGAGACATGCAGCTTCATTACAAATCAATACAATCTGCCTCATCTTGTGACAATTTACCAAAAACTACAGACTATTTAATATTTCTTGTTGGGTCAACAATGGATAGTTATTCCGCGCGTACAGTAAGATGCCAACTTATGTTTATCTGTGAGTTACATAGCTATATTTGTAATCCAGAAAAACGTCCTGTCATGTACAAATGACAGGTAGAAAACTTTGATCATTGCAGGAGCCGTAGAAATGTGTTCTTTACTGCCTGGGGGCTCAATTGTGACTGATTTATAGATCCTAATTTCTCGGAATGTTTGACAAGAATTAAATACTTTAGTTGCAGGGCATTTAAGAGTGAGAGAGAGGGGGAGAGAGAGAGAGAGAGAGAGAGAGAGAGAGAGAGAGAGAGAGAGAGAGAGAGAGAGAGAGAGAGAGAGAGAGCAATTACATTAATCACTAGTTCGGCTGTGATAAAGTATGACACCAGGCTTCATTCATTCCTCTCAACACAAAACTCTACAATAACTTACCTCCGTGTGGCAGATAAGACTTCCCTGTTTCTACTGTCCACATGATAAACATACAGTATGTTCTTCTCGTCTCATATATAGGTATGGTCATTGTAGATATGTCAACGTTGATCTTAGTTTAGTCCTTACTCTCATTGTATAGTTGCTTTTTATATAGCTTCATATACAGAATATGAAGATACTATGTCATCTAACAGGAGAGTTGCATGCGGCCGACATGTTGCCGATCCGGCAAGTTTGCCATTCCAACTCAAATCAGTCAGAGGAACAGTAGATCAGTGAATTAAAACAGTTCCAGAGTGGCTTTTATGCACAAACGCAGGTTCCGTGAACTTCACAACTAAACGGAAACATCGTAAAAACCAGATAGGAACTGATTTAACATAAAGCCACTGCTTTCTTTGTCTTCTTAACATTTAACTCAAGGTTTTTTTCAGCCATGGACATTCAGGTTTACCTTTGGCAGCCCGTCAAACCTTTCACACAGCTGCCGACAACTAAACCCAAGACAAAGGGAGACTTTAAGATGTCATGGCCATCCTTCCTCCAGAAAACGTGAAGCCTTCCATGTCTGGCCTGCAGCTTTAACGGCGCACCACCGAGCAGCGAGTATCAATATAACAAATCACGTGAAGCAGAAGTAAACACTGATCCTGAGTTTCGTGATCAAGATCACTGTATTTGTATGACTTGTGTCAAAAGACTGCTTAAATAAGGAAGAATTGCTCTGCATTGTGCCGTTAGATGATTTATAAGAGGATGACAGGCTGCATTCGGTTCACCAGAGTTTTGGAAAACTGTGGCCAAACACAGATATTCAGATTTCAAACAAGCATCAGTTGAGCTAATGTCAGTGTTTGTACAGAATGTGAGTTTTGTAATGTTGATTTCTTAGCAGCTTTTAACTCTGAACCTGTTTTGTCACCCCTGTCATATAATATTGATATTTTTGTATTTATTCACAGTATTACATTCTCTTATATTGTCACTGAATGCTATATTCTCATTACACCTTTTTCTTTTCCTATTTCTTTCTGGTACGATACAGTAATTAGTTACTGCTACTTACTATTGTTTCACATGTGTTTATATGTTCATTGCATTATACAGCTGCAACCCAACCATTATGGACTTAAAATGACAAAAAAAAATTTTTTCTAAATATCTCACTGGATCTATTTTGGAATATATTTCTCCTGTAACTCAAAGAATGTTGCCAATCTGGTGCTGCAGAAGTGACAGACAGTTCAGATATTCAGTTAAGTTAGGTGAGCACATTCTTTGAAGAGGCAGTTTATTATAACTCAAAAACTGCCAAACTGCTTAGTAATTGGATTGGTCGGCGACGGATATATATAATATATAGACAAATGAAGAAGTGAATAAATGTTATTAATATATAACACAGTTTACAGATAGAAATCAAGTTAATAAGACACAATAAAACCTAATACAAGACAAAACATTAGGTTAATTAAAAAAATAGATTGCTTCGCCATGTAGGCCCTAAAGGTTAAGACTAAAATTTCTAAATGAATTCTCAAATTCACTGGCGACCAATGGAGAGAAGCTAAGATGAGATTAATGTGAGACACCCTTGAAGCCAGTTCGGCCACGGTCACATCGCGGGTTCCAGTGTTTTGGACGGCACAGAGGACAACGTGAAATCACAGAATCATTTCGGCATGGCGCCATTCAGGAGCTGGGTTGCCAGATGTGACTCCCTGCTTCCAGTCCACACAACACCAAACCCACACACCTCGATTAAAAACCAGCCCAAATCTCTGTACCCTTGAGCCCACAACTCTTCAGTAGCAGTGAGGACAGCAACATACTGTACGACATACCCAAGACCAAGGAAAGCAGTGCTTTACTGTTTGGATTACAGGAGCAAAAGAGGATTGAGGTGAGGCTCACGTTTAGTGTTCTTGTGTTATTTTGAAATTCTAATTCTGTCTTTCATGTCAAGGACTTTGACTTCCACTCCTCGTGTCTCATTGTTGTTCCCCAACCTGATGTGTTTCAGTTGAGCCTGACTGGATGATTGACGATTTGGGAGCTGTGGTATATAGTATATATCAGGCTCTTCATACCGGTCTTGTTTCCCTGTCCAGCTGTGTTTGAGCGTTTGGGTGTGTCCCTGTTATTTCTACATTCTTTGTGCCCTAGGATTTCTCTCTGTTTGGATTTTTTGGAGTTTTGTCTTGAGAGCATGACTTTGTTGGCTGCTTGCTCCACCTTCCTTTTCTTTAGTGCTTCTGAACTCTACTCTTCTTAAACAACCTTGAGATTAAAAATGTCTTTTTCAAGAGTGTCCTGGCCAAGACAAGCAGCAGTAAATTAAGGTTCCAGACAAAACAGTCACATAAAACACATAAAAGAAAAGAAAAATGCCAATACATTAAGCACATGCAAATTGCGAAATTGCCTGCCCTCAAATTAAAATTATGTACATCAGTCAAAACATCTGCAGACAGATGTGTCAGTGAAGATTATAAGAGTCAGTGTTTCTGTAACAGGACTGACGGTAGGATGGGACCAGATCTAAAATACACCTCTAAATAAAAACAATTCAGTGATTGAGTCTCCGAACATATTAAGAAGACGATCCAACGCGTGTATACAGCAGACTTTTTAAAATGGGTGATGAACCTCAGAGCTCCATGATGGACCGTATCCAGGGACTGTAAACTACGAGAGGAGGTAACATATACAAAACATCTCCGTAATCCAGCACAGACGTGAATGTGGCAGGAAGCGGACTCTTACTGGATTCAAAAGAAAAGCAAGATTTTATCCTGAAGAAAAAGTCGGGTTTCAGTTTTAATTATTTAACCAGCTTAACCACGACAAGGGACCAAGTATCAGATGGTTGTAAATTACAGACAAAATGTTGAATAGATGAAAAAGTACCTGACCTGATGCTGGATGGATTTATTTATTTATTTATTTTTACATCTTAGATGGAGAACCATCTTTAAAATCACCAAATATGGATGAAATCTTCATTTCTATGGACTGGAATTTTCTTTTATTTGCAGTTTCTTTTAATGCTGTTTACAATGGTTCAACCAGGGATACAAAAATAGTAAAAAGTATTGTATACATTCTGTAAATTAACATTCAAAACTAAATATTTGCCCCTCCCCCCCTCAAAAAAAAAAAAAAATCCTGGGTCATACTGACATTGGGGCTTTTAGTTTGCTTGGCCAAAAAGCATGGGAAACTGCTCAGAACTGCTTTGGTATTTTTGTAAAGAATTCACCACCTTTGAGTAACGTCACTAGTATTTTGTTCACTCCAGTACATATAGACCCTAAGGGGTGTCACAAAACAAAACGCAACAGCACAGCGAAACCAAACACAACTCTTTTCATGAAGAACAAAAATAAGGACGTCGACTCCATTTTGTCGGTGGAATTTATCACTTTTCTTCAAATATATTAATGTTTTGGGTACGTAAACTGCTTTCTACTGCTTTCTGTTTGAGTTTTTCCTTCATATTAAGGATTCATCAGGATCACTGTGAATGTTTACATGATGTCAGAAGTGTAATTACTGCATTGTTGAATGTCACATTCAATAAATTATTTTAACCCAATAATGGTAGAGAATGCATAGAACAACGATGATCTTTGTCGCATTTAAATGACGAAGCTGTTCAATGTAAGTCAAGTAGTCCAACTACAAGATAACAAATGATCAGCTTTGATTGATTTTTGACCTCAAGAAGTTTTCCTGGATGACACAAAGTCTTTGTAGTTGCAGAATAGAATCTACAGAAAACCACATTTCACACAATGAAAAACAAGTACCAAAAATAAACACCAACTCAAATTCAAACTTCGTCATACTTTCTCATTCTGAGCTATCATTATATAGATAAGGAAACAATTATTTTACTCCTGTAGATAATATAGATTTTTCAGTATCATAGTAAGTAAGTCTCGTAAGTTTGGTATGTCTAATTAAGAATAATGAAGAAAATATTATATATACTGATACTATTAAAACATATAGTAAAATATAAGTTACTGACACATGTCACATATCACCTCAATGTTCAGATTTACTTCATAAATGATAGCAATGCAACAAGTCAGTTTACCTTCTAATAGTTTTGATCAGAAATGCTCGGTGATCTTAAATTCACAGAAAATAACAGGTTGCACACTTTTTCCAGCAGCTCTCCACTCGAGGGGATACGTTCTTCAAACGTTCTGTCTAAAAAAAACCCACAAGAAGCCTCCTGGAATCAAGTCAGGCGACATAGCTGGTGAAGTCCTTTTCTTTTATCTTTCTTCCTTCAAGAAAATATGGAAAAATAATGCCTCTGTAAAACTATAAGTACTTTCTGAGGTGGAAGTAAATCACCACAAATATCCACATTATTACCAATAAATAGCATTTTTGAACAACTAAACCACACAGAAAACCCTCTGGTGTATCAAACCAACAGCACAGCAATAAAGAAAACAATTTCCAAATGCAACCCACACAAACTTGATGCCCTATGCCATAGGGCCTATGGTAATGATCAATGGATTTCATTTATCCATTGTAGCATCCCCCAACATGCTTTAAATTGTCACTTTCACTTTTTTGGGAGGAATTTGGAGTTCAGCGTCTTCCTCAAGGACACTGGGGGACAGGAGAAGATGTGCAATCAAACCTGCAACCCAACAGAGGAGAAATGATCCATTATACCAGCTGAATCACAGCCACCCATATGAAAGCAAAGAGTCGGCGGATGCATTAATTCCAAAGTGTGGCGCACAGACGAGCTCATCTGAATGAGAGAGGACAGAGGGATTTTTTTCAGTAAGGATAGAATGGAAAATTATTTTTTTTATATTATTAATAATATGATTATTGTTAAAATAATAACAAATATTATCATCATCATCAATCAGAAAACCAGGCCACGGGGTGCAGTGTGAGAGTCCAGAGCTATATTGTGATGTGAGCAGTTGCCTAATTTTGTCTAAGATGCAAAATGTCACATATGTAATATATCAAAAGGTGCAAGAAGTGTTGGGACAGAAAATCAGTATTTGTCGTAGTTGTTTTGAAATAACCCCAAACTACATTTCAGTCAACAAGTAACTGAGGCATCTGAATGTTGGTTTGTGACTTTTCCTTGAAATCAATGTTTAGATTTCTTTTAATAGATTTTTGCAGGGTGGTGGAAACCAGCGTTGTCATTTTAAGCAATTTGTGGCAGTAACATAATTGATTTTCTCTGGTAATGTAGGAGCCACCTTGGAGAACCTGCTGCCTGGGAAAACTATCATTCATCCTCCGTCACATCTTCACGACACTCATGTTGATGCCCAGGTCTTCTTGGACAAAAACCCGACTTGAAAAGGAAAAACCAGTGACTAAGCAGAACTTTAACAGTGAGTATACCAAAACATTACCACCTTTAGAGTTTTGTTTAAGTTGTTTTTGTCTTTTAGTTGCCCCCAATTTGTTCTGGTACTGAATTTGAAATATCTATTTACTTTACTATTTAGTTTCCTTTGTTTATAATTAAGTAGGGAAGCATCGATACCACTTGTTTTTAAAGGACGAGTACAAGTAATAACCTTTCGCTGTACTTGCTGTTGCAAGAACAAAATTCTATTACAATTATTTTCTAGATATTTTATTTTCATCCAATGCTTTCATTATTCACATTATTCTCTGACCAACAGTCATACTTTAATCATGTTTAACATGTAGCATAGCTGGTGTGTGAGCCTCAAAACTATTTAGCATGTAGCATTTAGCATGGCTCAGAGTAAAATACTCCTGGATCCACTGAGCAGTTAAACTAATGACCGGCTGACTCTGCTGGTCCAAACATCACTGGTGAATAAGTTGCCAGGGTTGTACGAACTAGTTTTTACTTCCCTGTAAATGAACTGAGCCATTAAACTATAGTGTCATCAGAAACCTTTATGAATTGATGGTGTGTAATACTGGCATTCATCTGAAATGAAAATCATAAATCAACCAAATAGGCTAACAGTCACGCTACCTTTGTTACAGAGGCTTATTTTGTTTTACAGATCGAGAAGACGTCAGTATGGGGGTTGGATTCGCTATAACACTATTCCTTCTGCTTAGGGGTGAGTTGTCATTTGTTGTGAAATGCAAATACAGTGCTGATAAAACTATTATAGGATCTAGTATACCAGGGTACCTGTCAGTGTATAATCACCAAATATTGAGCACTACTACTTTGTGTTAGACAGGTGTAATATGGAGTTCATACATTTTACAGTTGGAGAATCAACACCTAACAGCAAAGCACATGTGTTTCAATGCTTATATTATTTTTGTTAATTACTAAAATGGTTCCCAAAACTTCCCCTGCAGCAACTACAACACCTGTCCTTACAACAGCTGAAGACACAACAACCCCTGAACCAACAACGGATGAAGAAGAAACCACAACACCCTATTTCACATCGACAGCAGCAACAACTTCTGATCCCACAACAACAGAAGAAACCACAACACATGCTCCCACAACTACAGTATCCACCACACCTGATCCTACAACTCCAATTCAAACTACAACACCTGCACCCACAACTGCAGTATCCACTACACCTGATCCTACAACTCCAATTAAAACCACAACACCGGCACCCACAACTACAGTATCCACTACACCTAATCCTACAACAGAAGAAACCACAACACCTGCACCCACAACTACAGTATCCACTACACCTGATCCTACAACTCCAATTCAAACCACAACACCTGCATCCACAACTACAGTATCCACTACACCTAATCCTACAACAGAAGAAACCACAACACCAGCACCCACAACTACAGTATCCACTACACCTGATCCTACAACTCCAATTCAAACCACAACACCTGCATCCACAACTACAGTATCCACCACACCTAATCCTACAACAGAAGAAACCACAACACCGGCACCCACAACTACAGTATCCACTACACCTGATCCTGCAACTCCAATTCAAACCACAACAGCTGCGACCACAACTACAGTATCCACCACACCTGATCCTACAACTCCAATTCAAACCACAACACCTGCACCCACAACTACAGTATCGACAATACCTGATCCTACAACTCCAATTCAAACCACAACACCTGCATCCACAACTACAGTATCCACTACACCTGATCCGACAACTCCAATTCAAACCACAACACCGGCACCCACAACTACAGTATCCACTACACCTGATCCTACAACAGAAGAAACAACAACACCTGCACCCACAACTACAGTATCCACTACACCTGATCCGACAACTCCAATTCAAACCACAACACCTGCATCCACAACTACAGTATCCACTACACCTAATCCTACAACAGAAGAAACCACAACACCTGCACCCACAACTACAGTATCCACTACACCTCATCCTACAACTCCAATTCAAACCACAACACCTGCATCCACAACTATAGTATCCACTACACCTGATCCGACAACTCCAATTCAAACCACAACACCGGCACCCACAACTACAGTATCCACTACACCTAATCCTACAACAGAAGAAGCCACAACACATGCACCCACAACTATAGTTTCCACTACACCTGATCCTACAACTCCAATTCAAACCACAACACCTGCACCCACAACTACAGTATCCACTACACCTGATCCTGCAACTCCAATTCAAACCACAACACCTGCGACCACAACTACAGTATCCACTACACCTGATCCTACAACTCCAATTCAAACCACAACACCTGCACCCACAACTACAGTATCCACTACACCTGATCCGACAACTCCAATTCAAACCACAACACCGGCACCCACAACTACAATATCCACTACACCTGATCCTACAACAGAAGAAACAACAACACCTGCATCCACAACTATAGTATCCACTACACCTGATCCGACAACTCCAATTCAAACCACAACACCGGCACCCACAACTACAGTATCCACTACACCTAATCCTACAACAGAAGAAGCCACAACACATGCACCCACAACTATAGTTTCGAATACACCTGATCCTACAACTCCAATTCAAACCACAACACCTGCACCCACAACTACAGTATCCACTACACCTGATCCTGCAACTCCAATTCAAACCACAACACCTGCACCCACAACTACAGTATCCACTACACCTGATCCGACAACTCCAATTCAAACCACAACACCGGCACCCACAACTACAATATCCACTACACCTGATCCTACAACAGAAGAAACAACAACACCTGCATCCACAACGACAGTATCCACTACACCTGATCCGACAACTCCAATTCAAACCACAACACCTGCATCCACAACTACAGTATCCACTACACCTAATCCTACAACAGAAGAAACCACAACACCTGCATCCACAACTACAGTATCCACTACACCTGATCCGACAACTCCAATTCAAACCACAACACCGGCACCCACAACTACAGTATCCACTACACCTGATCCTACAACAGAAGAAACAACACCTGCACCCACAACTACAGTATCCACTACACCTGATCCGACAACTCCAATTCAAACCACAACACCTGCATCCACAACTACAGTATCCACTACACCTAATCCTACAACAGAAGAAACCACAACACCTGCACCCACAACTACAGTATCCACTACACCTGATCCGACAACTCCAATTCAAACCACAACACCTGCATCCACAACTACAGTATCCAGTACACCTAATCCTACAACAGAAGAAACCACAACACCTGCACCCACAACTACAGTATCCACTACACCTGATCCTACAACTCCAATTCAAACCACAACACCTGCATCCACAACTATAGTATCCACTACACCTGATCCGACAACTCCAATTCAAACCACAACACCGGCACCCACAACTACAGTATCCACTACACCTAATCCTACAACAGAAGAAGCCACAACACATGCACCCACAACTATAGTTTCCACTACACCTGATCCTACAACTCCAATTCAAACCACAACACCTGCACCCACAACTACAGTATCCACTACACCTAATCCTACAACAGAAGAAACCACAACACCTGCACCCACAACTACAGTATCCACTACACCTGATCCTGCAACTCCAATTCAAACCACAACACCTGCGACCACAACTACAGTATCCACTACACCTGATCCTACAACTCCAATTCAAACCACAACACCTGCACCCACAACTACAGTATCCACTACACCTGATCCGACAACTCCAATTCAAACCACAACACCGGCACCCACAACTACAATATCCACTACACCTGATCCTACAACAGAAGAAACCACAACACCTGCACCCACAACTACAATATCCACTACACCTGATCCTACAACAGAAGAAACCACAACACCTGCACCCACAACTACAGTATCCACTACACCTAATCCTACAACAGAAGAAACCACAACACCTGCACCCACTACTACAGTATCCACTACACCTGATCCGACAACTCCAATTCAAACCACAACACCGGCACCCACAACTACAGTATCCACTACACCTGATCCTACAACTCCAATTCAAACCACAACACCTGCATCCACAACTACAGTATCCACTACACCTAATCCTACAACAGAAGAAACCACAACACCTGCAACCACAACTACAGTATACAATACACCTAGTCCTACAACAGAAGAAACCACAACACCTGCACCCACAACTACAGTATCCACTACACCTGATCCTACAACTCCAATCCAAACCACAACACCTGCATCCACAACTACAGTATCCACTACACCTGATCCGACAACTCCAATTCAAACCACAACACCGGCACCCACAACTACAGTATCCACTACACCTAATCCTACAACAGAAGAAGCCACAACACATGCACCCACAACTATAGTTTCCACTACACCTGATCCTACAACTCCAATTCAAACCACAACACCTGCACCCACAACTACAGTATCCACTACACCTAATCCTACAAGAGAAGAAGCCACAACACCTGCACCCACAACTACAGTATCCACTACACCTGATCCTGCAACTCCAATTCAAACCACAACACCTGCAACCACAACTACAGTATCCACTACACCTGATCCTACAACTCCAATTCAAACCACAACACCTGCACCCACAACTACAGTATCCACTACACCTGATCCGACAACTCCAATTCAAACCACAACACCGGCACCCACAACTACAATATCCACTACACCTGATCCTACAACAGAAGAAACCACAACACCTGCACCCACAACTACAGTATCCACTACACCTGATCCTACAACTCCAATTCAAACCACAACACCTGCATCCACAACTATAGTTTCCACTACACCTGATCCTACAACTCCAATTCAAACCACAACACCTGCACCCACAACTACAGTATCCACTACACCTAATCCTACAACAGAAGAAACCACAACACCTGCAACCACAACTACAGTATCCAATACACCTAGTCCTACAACAGAAGAAACCACAACACCTGCACCCACAACTACAGTATCCACTACACCTGATCCTACAACTCCAATCCAAACCACAACACCTGCATCCACAACTACAGTATCCACTACACCTGATCCTACAACTCCAATTCAAACCACAACACCTGCATCCACAACTACAGTATCCACTACACCTAATCCTACAACAGAAGAAACCACAACACCTGCACCCACAACTACAGTATCCACTACACCTGATCCTACAACTCCAATTCAAACCACAACACCTGCATCCACAACTACAGTATCCACTACACCTAATCCTACAACAGAAGAAACTACAACACCTGCACCCACTACTACAGTATCCACTACACCTGATCCGACAACTCCAATTCAAACCACAACACCTGCACCCACAACTACAGTATCCACTACACCTAATCCTACAACAGAAGAAACCACAACACCTGCACCCACAACTACAGTATCCACTACACCTGATCCTACAACTCCAATTCAAACCACAACACCTGCATCCACAACTACAGTATCCACTACACCTAATCCTACAACAGAAGAAACCACAACACCTGCACCCACAACTACAGTATCCACTACACCTGATCCGACAACTCCAATTCAAACCACAACACCTGCATCCACAACTACAGTATCCAGTACACCTAATCCTACAACAGAAGAAACCACAACACCTGCACCCACAACTACAGTATCCACTACACCTGATCCTACAACTCCAATTCAAACCACAACACCTGCATCCACAACTATAGTATCCACTACACCTGATCCGACAACTCCAATTCAAACCACAACACCGGCACCCACAACTACAGTATCCACTACACCTAATCCTACAACAGAAGAAGCCACAACACATGCACCCACAACTATAGTTTCCACTACACCTGATCCTACAACTCCAATTCAAACCACAACACCTGCATCCACAACTACAGTATCCACTACACCTAATCCTACAACAGAAGAAACCACAACACCTGCACCCACAACTACAGTATCCACTACACCTGATCCTGCAACTCCAATTCAAACCACAACACCTGCGACCACAACTACAGTATCCACTACACCTGATCCTACAACTCCAATTCAAACCACAACACCTGCACCCACAACTACAGTATCCACTACACCTGATCCGACAACTCCAATTCAAACCACAACACCGGCACCCACAACTACAATATCCACTACACCTGATCCTACAACAGAAGAAACCACAACACCTGCACCCACAACTACAATATCCACTACACCTGATCCTACAACAGAAGAAACCACAACACCTGCACCCACAACTACAGTATCCACTACACCTAATCCTACAACAGAAGAAACCACAACACCTGCACCCACTACTACAGTATCCACTACACCTGATCCGACAACTCCAATTCAAACCACAACACCGGCACCCACAACTACAGTATCCACTACACCTGATCCTACAACTCCAATTCAAACCACAACACCTGCATCCACAACTACAGTATCCACTACACCTAATCCTACAACAGAAGAAACCACAACACCTGCAACCACAATTACAGTATACAATACACCTAGTCCTACAACAGAAGAAACCACAACACCTGCACCCACAACTACAGTATCCACTACACCTGATCCTACAACTCCAATCCAAACCACAACACCTGCATCCACAACTACAGTATCCACTACACCTGATCCGACAACTCCAATTCAAACCACAACACCGGCACCCACAACTACAGTATCCACTACACCTAATCCTACAACAGAAGAAGCCACAACACATGCACCCACAACTATAGTTTCCACTACACCTGATCCTACAACTCCAATTCAAACCACAACACCTGCACCCACAACTACAGTATCCACTACACCTAATCCTACAACAGAAGAAGCCACAACACCTGCACCCACAACTACAGTATCCACTACACCTGATCCTGCAACTCCAATTCAAACCACAACACCTGCAACCACAACTACAGTATCCACTACACCTGATCCTACAACTCCAATTCAAACCACAACACCTGCACCCACAACTACAGTATCCACTACACCTGATCCGACAACTCCAATTCAAACCACAACACCGGCACCCACAACTACAATATCCACTACACCTGATCCTACAACAGAAGAAACCACAACACCTGCACCCACAACTACAGTATCCACTACACCTGATCCTACAACTCCAATTCAAACCACAACACCTGCATCCACAACTACAGTATCCACTACACCTAATCCTACAACAGAAGAAACCACAACACCTGCACCCACTACTACAGTATCCACTACACCTGATCCAACAACTCCAATTCAAACCACAACACCGGCACCCACAACTACAGTATCCACTACACCTGATCCTACAACTCCAATTCAAACCACAACACCTGCATCCACAACTACAGTATCCACTACACCTAATCCTACAACAGAAGAAACCACAACACCTGCACCCACAACTACAGTATCCACTACACCTGATCCTACAACTCCAATCCAAACCACAACACCTGCATCCACAACTACAGTATCCACTACACCTGATCCTACAACTCCAATTCAAACCACAACACCTGCATCCACAACTACAGTATCCACTACACCTAATCCTACAACAGAAGAAACCACAACACCTGCACCCACAACTACAGTATCCACTACACCTGATCCTACAACTCCAATTCAAACCACAACACCTGCATCCACAACTACAGTATCCACTACACCTAATCCTACAACAGAAGAAACTACAACACCTGCACCCACTACTACAGTATCCACTACACCTGATCCGACAACTCCAATTCAAACCACAACACCGGCACCCACAACTACAGTATCCACTACACCTGATCCTACAACTCCAATTCAAACCACAACACCTGCATCCACAACTACAGTATCCACTACACCTAATCCTACAACAGAAGAAACCACAACACCTGCAACCACAACTACAGTATCCAATACACCTAGTCCTACAACAGAAGAAACCACAATACCTGCACCCACAACTACAGTATCCACTACACCTGATCCTACAACTCCAATCCAAACCACAACACCTGCATCCACAACTACAGTATCCACTACACCTGATCCGACAACTCCAATTCAAACCACAACACCGGCACCCACAACTACAGTATCCACTACACCTAATCCTACAACAGAAGAAACCACAACACATGCACCCACAACTATAGTATCCACTACACCTGATCCTACTACTCAAATTCAAACCACATCACCTGCACCCACAACTACAGTATCCACTACACCTAATCCTACAACAGAAGAAACCACAACACCTGCACCCACAACTACAGTATCCACTACACCTGATCCTACAACTCCAATTCAAACCACAACACCTGCATCCACAACTACAGTATCCACTACACCTAATCCTACAACAGAAGAAACCACAACACCTGCACCCACAACTACAGTATCCACTACACCTGATCCGACAACTCCAATTCAAACCACAACACCTGCACCCACAACTACAGTATCCACTACACCTGATCCGACAACTCCAATTCAAACCACAACACCGGCACCCACAACTACAGTATCCACTACACCTGATCCTACAACTCCAATTCAAACCACAACACCTGCATCCACAACTACAGTATCCACTACACCTAATCCTACAACAGAAGAAACCACAACACCTGCAACCACAACTACAGTATCCAATACACCTAGTCCTACAACAGAAGAAACCACAACACCTGCACCCACAACTACAGTATCCACTACACCTGATCCTACAACTCCAATTCAAACCACAACACCTGCATCCACAACTACAGTATCCACTACACCTAATCCTACAACAGAAGAAACCACAACACCTGCACCCACTACTACAGTATCCACTACACCTGATCCGACAACTCCAATTCAAACCACAACACCGGCACCCACAACTACAGTATCCACTACACCTGATCCTACAACTCCAATTCAAACCACAACACCTGCATCCACAACTACAGTATCCACTACACCTAATCCTACAACAGAAGAAACCACAACACCTGCAACCACAACTACAGTATCCAATACACCTAGTCCTACAACAGAAGAAACCACAACACCTGCACCCACAACTACAGTATCCACTACACCTGATCCTACAACTCCAATCCAAACCACAACACCTGCATCCACAACTACAGTATCCACTACACCTGATCCGACAACTCTAATTAAAACCACAACACCGGCACCCACAACTACAGTATCCACTACACCTAATCCTACAACAGAAGAAACCACAACACATGCACCCACAACTACAGTATCCACTACACCTGATCCTACAACTCCAATTCAAACCACAACACCGGCACCCACAACTACAGTATCCACTACACCTGATCCTACAACAGAAGAAACCACAACACCTGCATCCACAACTACAGTATCCACCACACCTGATCCGACAACTCCAACTCAAACCACAACACCTGCATCCACAACTACAGTATCCACTACACCTGATCCTACAACAGAAGAAACCACAACACCTGCACCCACAACTACAGTATCCACTACACCTGATCCTACAACTCCAATTCAAACCACAACACCTGCATCCACAACTACAGTATCCACTACACCTGATCCGACAACTCCAATTCAAACCACAATACCGGCACCCACAACTGCAGTATCCACTACACCTAATCCTACAACAGAAGAAACCACAACACCTGCACCCACAACTATAGTATCCACTACACCTGATCCTACAACTCCAATTCAAACCACAACACCTGCATCCACAACTACAGTTTCCACTACACCTGATCCGACAACTCCAATTCAAACCACAACACCTGCATCCACAACTACAGTATCCACTACACCTAATCCTACAACAGAAGAAACTACAACACCTGCACCCACAACTACAGTATCCACTACACCTAATCCTACAACAGAAGAAACCACAACACCTGCACCCACAACTACAGTATCCACTACACCTGATCCGACAACTCCAATTCAAACCACAACACCTGCATCCACAACTACAGTATCCACTACACCTAATCCTACAACAGAAGAAACCACAACACCTGCACCCACAACTACAGTATCCAATACACCTAATCCTACAACAGAAGAAACCACAACACCTGCACCCACAACTACAGTATCCACTACACCTAATCCTACAACTCCAATTCAAACCACAACACCTGCATCCACAACTACAGTATCCACTACACCTAATCCTACAACAGAAGAAACCACAACACCTGCACCCACAACTACAGTATCCACTACACCTAATCCTACAACAGAAGAAACTACAACACCTGCACCCACAACTACAGTATCCACTACACCTAATCCTACAACAGAAGAAACCACAACACCTGCACCCACAACTACAGTATCCACTACACCTGATCCGACAACTCCAATTCAAACCACAACACCTGCATCCACAACTACAGTATCCACTACACCTAATCCTACAACAGAAGAAACCACAACACCTGCACCCACAACTACAGTATCCAATACACCTAATCCTACAACAGAAGAAACCACAACACCTGCACCCACAACTACAGTATCCACTACACCTAATCCTACAACAGAAGAAACCACAACACATGCACCCGCAACTACAGTATCCACTACACCTGATCCGACAACTCCAATTCAAAACACAACACCTGCATCCACAACTACAGTATCCGCTACACCTAATCCTACAACAGAAGAAACCACAACACCTGCACCCGCAACTACAGTATCCGCTACACCTAATCCTACAACTCCAATTCAAACCACAACACCTGCACCCACAACTACAGTATCCACTACACCTGATCCTACAACTCCAATTCAAACCACAACACCTGCACCCACAACTCCAGTATCCACTACACCTGCTCCTACAATTCCGATTCAAACCACAACACCTGCATCCACAACTACCTTATTAACTACACCTAATCCTACAACTCCAATTCAAACCACAACACCTGCACCCACAACTACAGTATCAACTACACCTGATTGTACAGCTCCGATTCAAACCACAACACCTGCACCCACAACTACAGTATCGACAACACCTGATCCTACAACTCCAATTCAAACCACAACACCTGCACCCACAACTACAGTATCCACTACACCTGATCCTATGGCAGAAACAACGGCAGAAACATCTGCTCTTTCAACAAGTGCATCATCTTCAACCACAACACCAGTTGACCCCACAACAACTACAACGGTACCCACACCTGATACTACAACAACCACAAATGCACCCTGTTCGACTGTAACAAATATAGCATCCACAACTCAGACAAGCACATTGTCTTCCTCCACAACAACATCTGAACCTAAATCGACAACAGCCCCCCTGACGACAACAACACCCCATGGATCGACTGCAACAACAGCTATTTTCACAACAAATGTGGTGACAAAATCCACCACTCAAACAAGTGTGTTGTTTTCTACTACAACAGCACCTGGTCCTAAATCTACAACAGCATCACCAACTACCACAAAACCTCCTTCAACAGTAACAACAATTACAACTCCTGTTACACAAGGTACCTCAACAATTGCATTGACCACAACAACAGCTGCCCAAAAAACAACCACTATGAAAACAACACCTTCTCTAACAAAGTCAACTATAACAACAAAATTGGCATCATCAACTATGACTGCCTCAACCGGGACAGAAGAACCCATAAACACTGAGTCTACAAAACCTGGGGTCACAGCAGCCGCCACAACACTTGACCCTACAAGATCTGCAGTGACCACAACTGTGGCCGTGACAATGCCCACGGCTGCAACAGTTACACTGTTGACTCTTGGTCCTACAATGGCACCGACGACTGCAGACAATACTTTGGCAACATCAACAACACGCATGGCAACAATTACCTCCGCCCTTGCAACAACAACGAACCAAGCAATCCCGGACGAGATTGCGAAAAATTTGACTTTCAGGTCAGTTTCGCAAACATTTTCAGAGGATTTTCTGATATCATCATCTCCAGCCTTTAAAACCAGAGCGTCATTGATCGATAATCAGGTGAGTCTTAATTTCACTCATGCAGATGTGTACTGTGGTAACTAACACATCGTACTTCAAACAATGTCTTACAATTCCAAGCTGACCTGAATATTGTCTCTGTAAGACAAAACTTTACGGCCGAGATGTTTCACGGTATGTGCAGGTCAGTGCGTCTAAAAATGACGTAGATTTGGACAATTTATTTTCTACGAATGAAAGAATGTCTCTAAGAGATAACTTTAAAGTTCTATAATATTTATCAAAGAGCAGCAGGTATAAAATACAATTATGCTGAGAAACAATCTTGTTTGTGCAAGTTTAGACAAAACTCATAAATAAACAGAACAAATCCCTTGTGGTAGTAGCTTTTATTCTCGTCTTTATCGAACATGCATTGTGCTTTATTAATGTAACACATCACTTTAGTCTGTGTAACGAGTTTGGTTGAAGTCATAACATAGTTGAATGATGTATAAAATAAATTAAAAAAACTTTCATGAAAGACTAGAAGAAGAATAAAAAGCAGCAACAAAACATGAACCACTTGTGACAGTGGAACCAAGACCAAAATTTCGCCGTTCCATGAGACAAAATAAAAATTCCAAAACCAAGAGAAAATTCTAGAATGACTTCAAGGAGTGAATGAGTGAGCGGTAAAGAAGTGCAGGTGTGGTGAGAAAACAGGAAGTGAAGCTTAAGCTCATGTGCACAGTGTCTCGTTCCAGAATAAAACAGGAAGTTGTCACATTGCCACCACTGAGGTTCCAGAGTGCATGAATCCAGTCACTCCATTGTGCCTGAGCTGAAAATCCTTTCCATTGAAGTGGTTGGAATGAAAAATGCTTCACATAAGCACGTCTCTCAAAAGATTCTCAGCCAATAAGGTTTATACTCATCCTTTTTTCGAAACAGTTGTTCACCTGTGTCATCAGGGTCAGGCTTTTATTAGACCTTTGCATCAAATCATATCACATTAAACTGTTGTTTTCTATAACTATCGTTATTCAACTGTGCAGACAACTGTAGTGCAAGTAAAATGAGAGCAAATCAGAAATGTAATGTTTTAGAAATGTAACTGTCCACAATCCACGTTGATCTGATGACGGCATTCAGGTTCTTATATGTAAGCAGAAACAATTTGTCTCTCAGTGAGAAAAGATTTACTCAGATTGATTCAGTCCATACAGTTTCAGGCTCTTGGATCAATGAAGTGTTGAAAGACAAATGTGCCTCGAGTTGAACTGAAAACTTCATTCATATATAAATAATTATATAAACAATCATCTTCTTGCAGCTGACGCCCCACTTCCGAGTGCGGTTCTCCACCTTCAAGTCTGTGATTGTGATGAGCTTCAGGTAATCCTGTCAACACTTACTTCTTTTCAGTTGAACTAAACTGCCTAAATGTGATATATCACGCGGCACTTTTTGTTTTTGTAGAAATGGATCAATCGTCAACACTGTGTTTGCTACATTTGTGAAACCTGCTCCGACCAACACTGAAATAAGAGATCTTATGACGAGTATAGAGCCAAACATCTCTGGATTTGACATCGACCTCTTCTCCCTTTATATTGATGGCGAAGGTAAGTACTGACGTGTGTCATGTGACTAGACACTATTAAAACTTGGGGAGGTGGGTGTCAGCTACTGTGTTTTCTTTAAATTGTAGGAATAAATCGGACTACAACAACGACTGCAGGTCCAAAATCTACTGAGTCGACATCAACAGTCACCACAACCACAGCCGCTGCAACAACAACTCTCGTTTCCACGACGACAAATTCAAGAGCAGAAACCCAGAGGATCAGTTCCATCATTGCATCTTGTTTACTGCTGCTGTCGTTGTTCACATCAAGCCGACAGTGGAATCTGTGTTAATTATAATGTAAATGGATAGGAGATCATACATGATTACCACTTTTGAACAGATGTTTAAAGGAACTAATTCCTGTATGCAAACAGCCAGGGTAGTGCATGACGGCACAGCTGAAGCTCCGTGACTGAAAACTAACCCGTAACCCACTGAAAACATTTGGTACAAAAGAAAGCCAATGCAGTGGACAACAGCACATCAAGACTCAAAGGTCTCGACCAATTGGGGTGAGGCATTCAAGGAAATATATTATTTAAATTCATGAATGAGTTTTGTTGCCACCTATCCTCAGCAATCACCTCGACAATTACGTACCACAATTCCTTTCTATGGTTCGTAGGTGACTTAGCTCAGCAATCTCATATTGATGTTTGGCATCTGTCTGATTCTCTGATCTCTTCCTTGTGATCAAGCAGCATCTTGCTGGCTCCTCTGACAGACCTTACTGGGATGGATATAGCCCTTACCCAAACAAAGTCCAGTCAACCAAGGATTGGAACCAGGATACAAACCAAAACATTATTTATTTCAAAGTTTCAAATGGGAATTATTCTACAGATGATAATGAAAAATATGAACAATGGTCGTGAAAATTGGGCCATGGCCAAAAGAATGAGATTGTAAATACAATCAAGCAAAATAAACGTTCTCCATAGGTTGGCCCGCATCACTCGGTCGTCCAGGAGAGACCCTGAGTTGAGCCACGACTCCTCCACATTGAGAGGAGATGGCTGAGGTGGTGATTAGGACGCCCCCCCTGGTGGCCAGGTTTGCCAGGAATGTTCTTTCTTTACTTTTTTTTGTACATGTTTAGAAATAAATGAATACATTCTATATAAAAAGAACCATTCATCAGATCAAGGTCAAAGTGGCAGGAACTTTGAGGTATGTGTCGGGAACAATAAATTGTGTTTGATATATCAACAACGCTGCCTTTTAAATTCTGACTTTCATGAAGACTAACATGCTTTTATTCTCGCAAAGTTATTCTCAACAAAGTTGATTTGTTTAGTCCTAAAATCGGACCCTTGGATGTGAGGTATCCCATTGACTCTTGAAGAACTTCATGCTGCTATAAATAGAAGCACAGGACCGGATAGATTATTATTTGAATTTTAAAGACCCTTATAGGAGGAGATGTAGCTGATGTTTGTTTTCTTTGAATGTGCTGAGAAGGGGACTTATTATGGTCACACCGAAGACAAAACAGATAAATGTCATTCAATGATACTGGTAAATTGATTACAACTTACTAGTTTGTCTCTGTGTCAAAGGATTGAAATATTGCCGATTGAAATAGTTTCACCATCACAATGTGGCTTCATTGAACACACATAAGTAAAGATGTCTATTTAAAACTGGTGACTAGTTGGAATTAAATTGCAAAGAAGCTACCATTCAGTTTCAGGATTTTTGTAAAGCATGGGATTGTGGAAAAGCCCCGCCCTCCAAACGCAAACTAACCAATAGCATTCAACTCCCAACTGCCCCGACTCGGACAAACATTCTCAGCTCTGTAGAGAAGCATGAGAGCTGGCGACAATTATGTTGTATTTTGGGCTAATAAAGTCATTCTAGATGCAAAAACAGTGAACCGATGTGCCTGGTGCACATGCAACATCATAGCAAGGTGATATTGTGGAAAACTGTGCGGAACTGCTGGCAGATTTTTTGTTTTGTTTTGTTTTATATGTCTCTTCACCTCTCTTCACCTGTTCCATGTCTCAATCATTGTGACTCCGCCGAAGAATAAAGCCCCGCAGTGTCTCTCAATGACTCTGGACTTGTTTATTTCACATCCCTTCACATGAAGTCGTTTGATAAAACTGTGAAGGAGGAGCTTTTGTTGGGAGTCCAGGAGAAACAGATCAAACAGAAGTGTGGCTGATGCAGAATGAACCCGTCTCAACCTCATTCACACACATCTGGAAGTCTGAAGTCCTTTCTTTAGCTGCTTTTCATTGACTTTAATTAATTATTCACTTTTAACGACAGTATATCCAACAACAAATTTGACCATATAGTCGTATTGAACACTAACAACACAGTTATTCTGTCTTTTGAACAAAGAAGACATTGATCAAAGACCAGGACCGAGGCCAGACCTTTCAGAATTCTATGGGATTAATTTATCCTGTCATTTCACTTTATATTGGCCCAAAGAGATATGAATTGAATGAATGAATGGTTTATTCCGGTTACAGTTACAGTGCAAAAGTAGAGTTTTAGGCATTTAGTTTATAGTGCTTTAAGGTTCCAACACACATTTTTTGTTTTGTTTTGTTTTTCTTTTTAATAACATCTGTCGCCGAAAAGACTAGAAGCTGAAGCCAAGGCTTATTTTTGCCTATCCCTTAAAAACCCAGTGATACAAGAGAATAAAAAACTGAAAAAAACAGAAGTAACAGAAGTAATCTTTCATTGTAACCATTAATTATTTTGCCTTTCATTGTTTGTTTTTTATAAGCACAGCAGAGATTTCAAACTTTTTTAAGGCCACATTTACACTTACCCGGGTTTTTGAAAAAAATTACAAAAACAAAACTGTGATATTTCTCTGCAGTTTGGCGGCGCATTTACACATAAACGCAGCGACGACTCACCAAAAACGATGATTCCTGAAAACTCCGGCCGCGGTTGACTCCCCACAGCCCGAGACGGGGCGATCGCTGAAGCAGACGAGAGTTCCACCACACATCAGCCAGTCCGGGGTCGGACCTGATTTCATCTTGACCTCTGAGGCCACAAGGCAACGGCTCTTGCTGGTGTCAACAGTTCCCTGGGAGGAAAGCATAGAGGAGGCTCATAAGAGGAAGCGGGAGAAGTTCCAGGAGCTGGTAGAGGAATGGGTGGAGGACTATGTGTATGCCAGTGGATCCACATCCACATCGGGATTTCCCAGCCTGCCACTGAACATTGGAGCTTTTAGTTTGTGTGAAATGACGAAAGTGGGAAACTACTGTAAGCAAATGACAGAGGTGGAATGTGACAAACACTAAGCTTGACCTAAAAAAAAATTGGGAAACTGCTCATAACTGCTCAGGTATTTTTGAAAAGTATTCACCAGCTTTGAAGCAATGTCACTCAGGTTTTGTTCACTGTAGTACATGAAGACCCTAAGGGAAGGGTCACAAAAAGAAAAAGGCAAAAGTACAGATGTGATGAACTAGACTCAGCTAAACAGCTGAAGACAGCTGGTCACCGTTGATCCCGACTCAAATTAAGGACATCTGCACTATTTTAAGTGGATTTTATCTTCTTTCTTCAAATATATATAAATAATTTTGGGTAAGTAAGCTACTTTGGATTTGCATGTGCATTATATTAATATTTGTATTGGAATTCATTTTTATTTTTTTTTACTTTTAAATTTTTGGGGGGTTGAATTTATATTAATCACCATCACTGTGAATTTTTACATCATGTCTGCAGTGTAGCTGTTGTCAGATCTCACATCCAAGAAATTATTTTAACTAAAAATACTGAATAGAATAAGAATTAGGCACGTCTCATTTAAAAGACGCCGCTGTTCAATGTGATTCAAAGTGGTCCAACGACGACAAAAGAAATGGTCAAAGTGAGTTTTCGTTGATTTTGGCATGAATGAACACATAACAGCTGAGGGTTTTTTTTGCGATATATAACCCACAGGGATGATGCTTCGCAACATTTCACAGTTTTTTAATTTGTAATACTTTCTAATTCTGAGTTCAGTCAAATCTAAAGCAAATACACATTTCACTTGTATAAACAATCACAATTTTAAGTATGAAAAGACGTAAGAGTGATGGAGAAAATGATCAGTCTGGATTGTACTATTACAGCACATAGTCGAAGATAATGTACAGAAACGAAGATACCGCCTGTACAGTATGAACTTAGTAGTTAGCGAATCAAAACAAGTTAATTTACTCTGCACTTTTAGATGTTCAGTAATTTTGAAGTCACATAACATAACAGGGTTGTGAAAACTAATTTGCATATCACTTCAGCGCAGCTTTTTTTGCTGGAGGGGATGCGTTTCTCGGTTGTACTTTTTAAAACCACTAAACAAGTTTCCCCTGGAATCAGGTCAGGGGACATAACTTGTGAAACTCTACTGTTCTTTTATACTTCTTCTGTAAAAAGAAGACATTTCTGGCGTGATCTTGCTCAGCTCTTCGGATCATTGCCATGTGACATCTTTTACGCCTCTGTACTCTGCTCACATTACTGCAAGTTATTAGAATGTTTGCATGCTGTAATTCTTTAAGTAACTTTTATTAATGTATGTGATTTTACTCATACTTAAGTATAATTTACACTATGTAATATAACTGCGAATCGTCAAACCATGAACAGCTCTGAGATATGAGGACTATTTGGAGCCCAATGGATGAAAAGTAAACATTGCTTTATTCCACTTGATTTCAACACTGAATGCAGATGAGTCTTCTTGTATACAATAATTTAATAAAAAAAAAAAAACAACGATTTTCTTGATTTACATTCACCAGAGTTTAATTGCGTGTCTATTACTGTCGCTCTGAGAAATGTGCTTTGAATGCATACAAGCTGATTATAACATTTGAACATACTGCAGCTATGCATACTGTAATGTGTGCAACATACAAAAAATGCAAAAGGTACTACAGCTCTGATACGTCTTCCTAAAGCGGACCATGTCTTGACCCTCACCACCTCAATCTAACTGAATAATTTTAACAGATAGAAAGACAAATCTTTTATTACTATAATTAAAATTTTTACATTAAAAATTGGGGGGGGGGGGGGGTTAGTAAGGGCCCAGCCTGGGCCGCAAGGTGGTGCAGTGGGTGGTGATCGTGCCGCACAGCAATAATATTGTGGTTTCCAATATCTCCCGGAGCCTGTCTTTGTGGAGTTTGCATATTCTACCCTGTGTGTGCGTTGGTTTGAAAGCTTGAAAACACTGGTAAAATATAGCTCAAATGATGTTTTTCCTGCTAAGATCATATCTTATTTCAAGAAATCTTACCAAGACCAAATTGGCAGATTTTTTTCACTTATTTTACGGTCAAAGTACCTTGAAATACAGGTCAGGTCAGAGTGGTGTAACCTCAACCCCCAACACCCCCCCCCCCAAATCTACCCCCTTTATTTTGAGTGGCCTCTCGCTGTTTCTTTCTAACACAACGTTGACGCACAATTGATTGAACATGGTAATGAGGGTAAACCTGCAAAGAGAAAAACAAAAACAAAAAAAAATGACAGGCTTGAAGAAGATGAGCAGCTTTTCTCTGTCTACAATTTCAGCTGGGGATTGACAAGTCACTCTCACCATGGAGAGCCTGCCGGCTGGGAATACCGTTAGTCATCGTCCATCAAGCTTTCCTGACGCTCCTGTTGATGCCCTCGTCTTCTTTGACGCAAACTAGGATTTAAAAGAAGAAAAAAAAAAACAGTGACTGAGCAGGACTTAAACCGTGAGTATGAGACAAGGTTGCAGGCTCACCTGACCCGCCCCCTTCTCCCCTTCTCCACTCTCAGCCAATCACAGGCCAACTCGCTTTGACGGTGGGTTCAGGTACCTATCAATAAAGGTCAAAAGTTCAAATATGTATAAACGTGGTGCAGGAGGCAGTGATCAGCAGAGTTTTTTAATTTTCATGTTGAGATAATGGAGGGGGGGGGGGGGGTGTCAGCAGCTGCTGAAAGTAACTATAAAAGTAACCTGCAATCTAACAGTTATGTTTAAAAACAAATAATCAGTTAAGTAACTAAGTAACTTGTCCCCAAGATGTCTATATCATACTGCAGCAAAGTTTGTTTTCACTTTTCGGCATCAAGAAGCATAAGGCCGTAGGCTGTAGGGAGTCACAACGAGAATGTGTGGAGGCCAGTGAATGTTGTAAGAATAACTCACGTTTGATTTGGACTAATTAGTTTACCAGCCACTGATGATTCAAGTCAACTGGCCAATACTTTGGAAAATATTTTTCGGTCTGCATTTATTTGTGAAATTTGCTAGTGATTACAACATTCAACGGGATCTAGGTTTCACTTGTTAGGGTCTGAGCCCGAGCATTTTACTATGTGGTACCGCACGAACTGCTGCATTTTTGATGGCCTAAACATGCTCAAACTTTTGTGAAAATTTGCGCACACACACATCTTGAAATCATCTAGTATTACAAACATATATCAACCAATGCGACAATGCATACGCTAATGTGCTAATGAAAAATGATATTACATGTAGAAAGGAAGCCTTCTAATTGAAACCTCTGATACAGAGGATTATTATTTTTGTGTTACAGATTCAGAGTTCGGAATGGATGTTGGATTCGCTATTACAATTTTCCTCATTCTCAGAGGTGAGTTGGCATTTGTTGTTAAATGTAGACACAAAAAATATGTATAATTAGATGATGTCTTGCACCACCAGTTGCACTTATCATCAATTGTTGAGCATCTCTAATTAAAAGTGCACAGATGTAAAAAAGGAGAGCATCCATTTTGAAGTTGGGTGGATATACCTTTACTTTACTGTATACATATGGCTTGTTTTCATGTTTTGGAAAAATAGCTACAGTATCTATGACTGCTCCCATAATTATCTATGCAGTAACCATAACACCTGTTCTTAACACAGCTCTGACTGTGGCAATAACACCAGAAGCAACAAGTCCTGATACCACAACGACAGAGGATATAACAACAGCTGATTTTACAACAATGTCAACAACTCCTGATCCAACAACAGCAACAGAAGAATTTACAACACTTGAGCTCGAAACAACGGCAATATCAACTTCACCTGACCCTACAACAACTCCAGAAGAAACAACACCTGACCCTACAACAACTCCAGAAGAAACAACACCTGACCCTACAACAACTCCAGAAGAAACAACACCTGACCCTACAACAACTCCAGAAGAAGCAACACCTGACCCTACAACAATAGCGGAAATAACAACTGCTGATTTTACAACCTCAACAGAAGAAAGCACAACATCTAAATCTACAATCACTACAGTATACACTACATTTGATCCAACAACAACAACAGAGGAAACCACAACTGCTGACATTACAACCCCAACAGAAGAAACTACAACATATAAACCCATAATCACTACAGTATACACTACACCTGACTCTACAACAACTCCAGAAGAAACAACACCTGACATTACAACAACGATAGTGGAAACAACAACTGCTGATTTTACAACCTCAAAAGAAGAAATCACAACATCTAAACCCACAATCACTACAGTATACACTACACCTGACCCTACAACAACTCCAGAAGAAACAACACCTGACCCTACAACTCCAGAAGAAATAACATCTGACATTACAACAACGATAAAGGAAATAACAACTGCTGATCTTACAACCCCAACAGAAGAAACTACAACATTAAAACCCTCAATCACTACAGTATACTCTACGCTTGATCCAACAACAACAACAATAACAGAGGAAACCACAACTGCTGATATTACAACAAGAATTGTGACTTCAACTCCTGATTCTACAACTCCAACAGAAATAACCACAACACCTAAACCCATGACGACAACAGTGTCCACTGCAATTGAGCCAACAACAACTCCAGAGGAAAGTACTTCACCCGATCCTACAACAACTACAGAGGGAACCACAACTGCTGATGTTACAACAACAATCATGACAACAACTCCTGATCCTACAACCCAAACAGAAATAACCACAACACCTAAAGACACAACAACTACACTATCCACTACACCTGATCCAACAACTCCAGAAGAAACTACTTCACCCGATCCTACAACAACTACAGAGGAAACCACAACTGCTGATGTGACAACAATCATGACAACCACTCCGGATCCTACAAACCCAACAGAAACAACCACAACTCCTAAACCCACAACCACAATATTCACTACTCCTGAGCCAACTACAATTACAGAGGAAACCACAACTGCTGATATTACAACAATTGTGACAACTCCTGATCCCACGATGCCAAAAGAAACTACAACAGCTAATTTCATGACTACAGTGTCCACTACAACTGAGCCAACAACAACACGAGAGGAAACCACAACTGCTTATATTACAACTGTGACAACTCCTGATCCTACAACCCCAACAGAAACAATCATAACACCTACAACCACTACACTATCCACTACACCTGATCCAACAACTACAGAAGAAATGACTTCACCCGATCCTACAAGAACTACAGAGGAAACCACAACTGCTGATGTTACAACAACAATCATGACAACAACTCCTGATCCTGCAACCCCAACAGAACCAACCGCAACACTTAAACCAACAACCACTGCAGTATCTAATACACCTGAGCCAACAACAACAGTAGAGGAAACCACAATTTCTGTTATTACAACGATTGTGACAACTCCTGTCTCTACAACTCTATTAGAAACACCTACGACCCCCACGTTATCCATGACACTTGACCCAACAACAACAGCAGAAGAAACTACAACTGCTGATATTACAACAATTATGACAACTACTCCTGATCCTACAACTGTATCAGAAAAAACTACAGCACCTGAACCCACAACCACTGCAGCATCCACTATGACTAAGCCAACAACAATGAAAGAGGAAACGACAACTGCTGATATTACAACAATTGTGACAACCACTCCTGATCCTACAACCCCAACAGAAACCACAACTCCTAAACCCACAACCACAATATTCACTACTCCTGAGCCGACTACAATTACAGAAGAAACCACAACTGCTGTTATTACAACAATTGTGACAACAACTCCTGATCCTACAATGCCAACAGAAACTACAACAGCTAAATTCATGACTACAGTGTCCACTACAACTGAGCCAACAACAACCAGAGAGGAAACCACAACTGCTTATATTACAACTGTGACAACTCCTGATCCTGCAACCCCAACCGAAACAACCACAACACCTAAACCTACAACCACTACACTAGCCACTACACCTGATCCAACAACTCCAGAAGAAACGACTTCACCCGATCCTACAACAACTACAGAGGAAACCACAACTGCTGATGTTACAACAACAATCATGACAACAACTCCTGATCCTACAACCCAAACAGAAACAACCACAACACCTAAAGACATAACCACTACACTATCCACGACACCTGATCCAACAACTCCAGAAGAAACTACTTCACCCGATCCTACAACAACTACAGAGGAAACCACAACTGCTGATGTGACAACAATCATGACAACAACTCCTGATCCTACAACCCAAACAGAAACAACCACAACTCTTAAACCCACAACCACAATATTCACTACTCCTGAGCCAACTACAATTACAGAGGAAACCACAACTGCTGATATTACAACAATTGTGACAACTCCTGATCGTACGACGCCAACAGAAACTACAACAGCTAAATTCATGACTACAGTGTCCACTACAACTGAGCCAAAAACAACCAGAGAGGAAACCACAACTGCTTATATTACAACTGTGACAACTCCTGATCCTACAACCCCTACAGAAACAATCACAACACTTAAACCAACAACCACTGCAGTATCCATTACACCTGAGCCAACAACAGTAGAGGAAACCACAATTGCTGTTATTACAACGATTGTGACAACTCCTGTCTCTACAACTCTATTAGAAACACCTACGACCCCCACGTTATCCACGACACTTGACCCAACAACAACAGCAGAAGAAACTACAACTGCTGATATTACAACAATTATGACAACTACTCCTGATCCTACAACCACAACAGAAACAAATACAGCACCTGAACCCACAACCACTGCAATATCCACTACAACTAAGCCAATAACAATGAAAGAGGAAACGACAACTGCTGATATTACAACAATTGTGACAACCACTCCTGATCCTACAACCCCAACAGAAACCACAACTCCTAAACCTACAACCACTACACTATCCACTACACCTGATCCAACAACTCCAGAAGAAACGACTTCACCCGATCCTACAACAACTACAGAGGAAACTACAGCTGCTGATGTTACAACAATCATGACAACAACTCCTGATCGTACAACCCAAACAGAAACAACCACAACACCTAAAGACACAACGACTACACTATCCACGACACCTGATCCAACAACTCCAGAAGAAACTACTTCACCCGATCCTACAACAACAACAGAGGAAACCACAACTGCTGATGTGACAACAATCATGACAACAACTCCTGATCCTACAACCCCAACAGAAACAACCACAACTCTTAAACCCACAACCACAATATTCACTACTCCTGAGCCAACTACAATTACAGAGGAAACCACATCTGCTGATATTACAACAATTGTGACAACAACTCCTGATCCTGCAACCCCAACAGAAACAACCACAACACCTATACCTACAACCACTACACTAGCCACTACACCTAATCCAACAACTCCAGAAGAAACGACTTCACCCGATCCTACAACAACTACAGAGGAAACCACAACTGCTGATGTTACAACAACAATCATGACAACAACTCCTGATCCTACAACCCCAACAGAAACAACCACAACTCTTAAACCCACAACCACAATATTCACTACTCCTGAGCCGACTACAATTACAGAGGAAACCACAACTGCTGATATTACAACAATTGTGACAACTCCTGATCCTACGACGCCAACAGAAACTACAACAGCTAAATTCATGACTAAAGTGTCCACTACAACTGAGCCAACAACAACCAGAGAGGAAACCACAACTGCTTATATTACAACTGTGACAACTCCTGATCCTACAACCCCAACAGAAACAATCATAACACCTATACCTACAACCACTACACTAGCCACTACACCTAATCCAACAACTCCAGAAGAAACGACTTCACCCGATCCTACAACAACTACAGAGGAAACCACAACTGCTGATGTTACAACAACAATCATGACAACAACTCCTGATCCTACAACCCCAACAGAAATAACCACAACTCTTAAACCCACAACCACAATATTCACTACTCCTGAGCCGACTACAATTACAGAGGAAACCACAACTGCTGATATTACAACAATTGTGACAACTCCTGATCCTACGACGCCAACAGAAACTACAACAGCTAAATTCATGACTAAAGTGTCCACTACAACTGAGCCAACAACAACCAGAGAGGAAACCACAACTGCTTATATTACAACTGTGACAACTCCTGATCCTACAACCCCAACAGAAACAATCATAACACCTAACCCTACAACCACTACACTAGCCACTACACCTGATCCAACAACTCCAGAAGAAACTACTTCACCCGATCCTACTACAGAGGAAACCACAACTGCTGATGTGACAACTCCTGATCCTACAACCTCAAATGAAGAAACCACACCACCGGAACTCACAACAACATCTACTACACCCGATCCCACAACTCCAGAAGAATTCGATTCACCCTACCTTAAATTAATTCCCTTCACTGCTGCCACACCGTCTGCACAGAGAATTTCTAAAACAACTACTGTTTCACGTTTGATCACTGCAACAACAGGAACATTTGTGGATGTCCTCACAAAAAATATGACTTTCAAATCACATTTCCAAACATTTACAGAAGACTTGCTGAATTCATCATCTGTCGCCTTTAAAATCAGAGCTTCAATGATCGAGAATCAGGTATGTTTCAACCTTACAACTGCTGATGTTTATAATGTAAAAGAAATAATCTATTGCTGTTCGAAGCAGATATGAATAATAACTCGGCAAAGTTAGAATTTATGGCAAAGCTGGTTCACCATTATAAGGCAAGTGTATGTAGCCAGAATGGCAAAGGAACAATTCCTAGAAATCTATCAGGAAAAATGTACAAAGTTCCTGAAAATATTTACAATGAAAAGCTGCAAGTATGAAATAATGAGTCATGAAAGATATTACATTAGAAATACTATGATCACGGTTTACACGTATGCTTAGATACTGAAAATCTGACAGTTCATTCTAACCAGGAAGTTCTGAGCGTTCATTCCAGGATAAGGTTGTTCTGCTATCAGCTTGATGGAGGATGGCAAACACCTGGCCTCCACCCAGAAGAATAGTGTCAAACCACGGGGGGAGACACGTTCAGGTCCAGCGCTGCGCATTGCATATGCCTATCTTGGTAAAACGTATCTCGCTGTCTTGAGACCCCTTTTAAACAACCAAGAATAGGATCAAAGAACCAGGAGGAACCGGCAGGCTTAAGGCCGGGTTCTAACACTCACAATAAGAAACAATGTTTATGCAAGCATCTAAAAACCACTAACTGATTACTGTCAAGACTGAGCATTGCCCAACTAGTTACTACACAAATAAAGAATTTCAACTGTCTTTCTCAAATAAGCATCTGTGTGGGTCAGACTAATGACTCGGTTCAGCCGAATTTACATCAGTTGGTTTGAGCAAGATGTTTCACAGATGAATAAGTTATTGGATTTACTAAAGTCATCAATCTTCTTGCAGCTAACGCCCTTCTTCCAAGTGCGGTTCTCCTCCTTCACGTCCTTGATTGTGGTGTCATTCAGGTAATTTCATGTCGACGTGAATTTGCTCCAAGTGAATAATACTGCCGAAATAAGACATTTCATGGTAGACTTTTTGTGTTGCAGACACGGCTCAATTGTCAACATTGTGCTTGTTACCTTTATTAAATCATCAGCTCCGACCAACATGGAAATCAAACGTTTTATGATGAGTATAGCTCCAAACATCTCTGGATTTGACATGGACACGGGCTCCTTTATTATTGATGGTGAATGTAAGTACTGCTGTGTTTCATGTGTTACATGATGAGTGTTGGGAATGCTGATATTGAAATGTCTTTTCTTTAATTTATAGCTTTAAATAGAAGATTTGAACTAATTACTATAGGCCCAGAGTTTACTGAATCAACATCAGCGGCCACCACGACTGCTGCAACAACATCACCAGTTCCCACCTGGACATCTTCAAGAGGAGTAACCCACAGGATCAGTTTCAGCACTGCATCTTACCTGCTGCTGGTGTCATTGTTAACATCAAGCTGACAGCAGGATCGTGAGTTCATCGAAATGTAAATGACCAGGAGGTCATGACTCAGAAAAAGAAGAACACGTGGCAGGCTGATAAGAACTGCAAGTCTTTTGGGGTCTATCACTACTGGCTTTGCACTCATGGAGACTGAATGTTTGCCCGTTCTTCTTTGCAACAGACCTCAAAGCTCAGTGAGACTGGATTGAGAGCATCTGTGAAGAAAAATGTTCCAAGTCATGCCAGAGATTTTTCAATTGGATAAAGTTCTGGACATTGATTTTGCCATTGTAATACATGGATATGCTTTTTAAGTAAAGCAGGGTTCCCCCTGAGTTTTTCACAGTGGACAAAGTAATACTGCATGCAGTGTGATGATATGGTCAGACAGTTTGCCTGAGCAAACATACGTAATTTAACGGAGTTCAAAAGCAGAAGCTGGAAATCATTTTGGCATGTATGTGTTAAAGACAAGCTCATTTGTCAGGAAACAAAATTACAAAGTCCAAAAAGTTAAATTGTCACTGTCTCCTTAGTTCCTAAATGTTATAAAACATTAAATAAAGGAAGATTTCAGGGCATGATACTGGCATAACATAATAAATTCATTATCACACATATTGAATACAATGGGATAAAGTTTCATTGATGACAATAAAAACATAAATGACCTATGCAAAGGAGAATTATGTTTCTTTATATTCCATATTACACAATTTGTTGTTGCACAATGCTTAAATGGACAGTCCGTAACCAGTGCTTCATAATGTATATAAATCTGCGCACGAGAAGTGTTGTGAGTCCTGTAGTCCGACAGAAAAATGTTGACAGGCTTGTTTTCACGCAAGGTTGTTAAAATTCTGAGAAAAAGTACGAGGTGTGGTGCAGGTCTCCAGTCCAACACAGGACAGACTGTCACATCCTCTTTCTGTGTGTGTATAAAGTCTGCATCTTATACCGCTTTTCATCCTTTCCTGTGTTATTTTGTACTCATCTGTCTGGTCTGTGTCTCCGCACACTTGTCCTTCCTGTGCGTCTGAGTGTGTCGATGCCTTTCACCTGCGTCTTCTCTTTCCCTGTCTTTTAAAACCCCGCGCACTCATGTGTCTACGCCAGGTTTTCTTTTAAGTCCCCCTGAGAACCTCACCGGACGAGCCGAGGGCAATGGCTGTCTGGGACAACCTCGACCAGTTCAAGGACTCTCATCCAGGTTTTTCACAACCTCTCTCTGAGCCACGAGGCAGCTCAGAACTTGGCGAATTTGCCAAAGGGTTCCAGGAATGTCATCAATTATGCCACGGAGTTTAGCCCTCTGGTGGTGGGGAGTGGCTGGAATGGGGAATCCCTCACCGCTGCTTTCCTTAATGGACTGGCAGACACCACCTGGTTCCCCTGGATCTCCCGGAACAACTCAATAGACCTGATCACCGTCACTTCAGGAGTGGATCGCAGGCTACAGGAATGCAAGAGTAATTTCCTCAAATGACACTTCCTTTATGGTGCTCATCTGGGACACAGACTCGTCATCTGCCCTGTCAGAGGTTAGGGAGAGGTTCAGGTGAGGCACACTAAGCTTATTTTAATCCCTACACACAATCTGCCTACAGTAACTCTGTCCAATTGTCTCTCCAACAGGTGGCGCTTGTTGATTCCGGGGCCGATACCAACATAATGGACCAGTCAGAGGTGAATCCGCTCGGGGTAGCCCAACTTTAGACCCAACACAGAGAACGCATGAAACTTACTTTCGGGGATGGTCACTCTAGACATTGATGCTTTTCTATGGCCTCTGCACACCCTCTTATTCTGGAGTTCCCATGGCTGAGCCCCATGTGAACTGGTAAAAAAAGCAGAATAAAATCCTAGAGCACCACCTGCAAGGCAAACTCTTTTTGAGCAGCACCTGTTTTACTTGCATCCTTGCCTGCCTTTATTTCCGTTGCTCTAAATATGTCCCTGGTGTCTCGGGTCCACTAGGATCTGAAGGAGGTTTTCAGCAAGGCCCGGATTACCTCTGCCGTAGACTTGCTCCCGGGAACTTCACCTTCTCTTGGCTTCTCCACCCAAGAAGCTATGAGAGAGTATGTTGAAGGCATCATTCAGCCTAACATCCAGTTTAACTCCTGTGATCTGGAATTCAGTTTGTCTTAAATGAAATCGGGGAACACACGATCTCCACAAGATATACATGTTTAGTCATTTGAGGGTGACAGGAATGAGGAAGAAACATCAAAAGAGTGTTATTACACACACAAGAGTAGATTGTAAACTTTGAGAATACTTTTTAACAAAGGAAGTGGAACGGTTGCAAAAGTTCAATAATCGTTCCGAGCATGTCGCTTGGAAAACTGGTCTCTCGTGAGATGTTTTACTGTCTATTTGTGCAAATATATTTCTAATGACTCAAGAATGTTGCCAATCTGGTGAGGCACAGGGTCACAGATTTAGGCAACTTGGGTAACAGAGTCTAGCGAAGTGCTTTGAAGATTAGATGCAGTTCATTATAACTCAAACTGCCAGAAGTTGATTTAGTAAGTGTTAGTTTGTCTAGGGCGACCGTGGCTCAGGTGGTAGAGTGGTCGTCTTTCGGAGTGAGAGGTCGGAGGTTCGATCCCAGTCTACACCAGTCTATGTGTCGAAGTGTCCTTGGGCAAGACACTGAACCCTAAATTGCTCCCAGTGGTCGACTAGCGCCTTGCATGGCAACTCTGTCCCATTGGTGTGTGAATGTGAGCGTGAATGGGTGAATGAGCTGATATGTAAAGCGCTTTGGGACTACCTCAGTGTGGTTAGAAGGCGCTATATAAATCTAGACCATTTACCATTTTACCATTTAAGAGGCTGAAACTGATGTCAGTCAAGAGCATAAAGTTTGAAAGTGCAAATCATTTAAGAAATTCCTGAGTTGAGTCGCTGAAATATCTGATCGTGATCACATTAATAAAAGATCTTGGATGCTTGAATGAGGCAACGTTTTTTGTCTAAAACGGTAGTTGTTCAAATATTCACATATTTGTCCATTCACTACAAGCTGTATTTGTGATAAAAAAAAAAACAAAACAAAAAAAACTAGAGATAAGTAGAAACACAAATTGCTGTTACATTGAGGAAATTTGCTATGATTTTAATTCTGTTCAAAATGGCTCAAGCATAACTTTAAAAACCGAACCGTTGACTCAGAGCGATAATGGTAATTTTGGAAATACGGTTACTGTTTTCCACCCCTCAGTCATACCGACATGAGGCTCGTAGTTTGTACAGAATGGCTATTTGTCAATAGAGGAAAACTACAGTAGTTTGAACAGTTAAACACTGAGCTTGTCAAAAACAGTGGTAATCTGCTCATAACTGCATTGGAACTTTCGTGAAGTATTCAGCACCTTTGAAGTGCCGTCGCACAAGGTTTGTTCACTCTTGTGCATAAAAAACCCCAAAAGTGACCGTCACAGAAAGGAAATGGTGTCATCATAGATGTGAAGAGCGAGACTGAACTAAAAATACCACAACAACTGTAGTGTGATAAAGATGAATGACATCACACCAGTTGAACCACTGCACTGTCTTCCAGTGCAAAGGTTTTACGACGACACCCTTTGGTCCTGAGAGAACATTCTGGATGCTTCGTCGCTGTGCTGAGAAGCCACATGAGTCTTGGGAGCCGGCCATGTGGGTAGACCCAGCACTTATAGGTCCCAGGAAGGCCAGACTTGTCAATCCTCTTCAGCCACTCATCCTCTTGTTTCCCGGTGTTGGAAATGCTGTTATTGTCGGAAATGGAATCGTCACATCACTTTCCCAGACTCTTGTTTGGGTTTCCCTGGATGTTAGGGAGCACTTCCCTTTGAATTAACAGACATATTGACGACATCAATTATGTATACCAATGATCTCGCAATCTTACTGGTATATCATGGAAAATAACTTTACAATATATCTTATCTAACGCAACAAAATAAAGGTTTGTTGAAGATATCATTATGTTCATTTTTAAATTTTACACAATTTCTATCCTTTCATTCAGGGCTTTTGCAAATCTGATTCCTTGACGTTTTGCGACTCATTGCATCTGATGAGAAATGTTGCCGGGCCTGTTTTCACACAAAGTTCAAATTCTGTGAAACAGTCTGAGGTGCGTTGCATACAAGGTGGAATATTTTTTTAATCTCATTGCAAATAACTTTAAGAGGCCAATATAATGTGTTACAGACAAGAATTTACAAAAAACAAACAATAAAGCTCCAAATAGTCATGATTTGTGTTGTGAAAATTCTTTAACCTCCATAATCCATTGCTTTAATAGACCTTTCAAACACTAACAAAAGAAGCTCTCAGCAATTGCTTGACCTTTCCGACCAAGTTGTACAGGAGTTAAAAATAACTGTCGGAGGTGGAAAAAAAACACCCAATGTGACAAGAAAATTATAGATTATACTTACGTCCTGTTTCTGGCTCTTTTCTGGCTTTAATGAAACAAAACAAAAAGAGAGGAATCGGTTCTGATTTGTGGACACATCTAAGGTTTATTGTTACACTTAACTGGCTGGTGTGAAGCAATGCATCTTGGGATATACGACAGGGCAACAAGCCCCATGTTGGTGAATGAATAGGTGTTTTCTTAGTGGAGGACCAAACATTATTTGTTCAAAATAATCAGGTGTAACCAGGATATGATTTGTGATTTTTTTTTTTTAAACAAAGGGGAGGGGTATTGAAATAATAATGGAAATAGAAACTTGATAGATCAATAGAAGGAAATATTTCTTTAAGAGGAGTTTTAGTAACTCATATCTTAGGGAAAACTAAAAGTGTGACGAGAGAGAGAGAGAGCGAGAGAGAGTGAGAGAGAGTAAGAGAGAGTGAGAGAGAGAGAGAGAGAGAGAGAGAGAGAGGTGAACTGCATGAAGTGGGGAAGCCAGAAGATGGAGCCAGATAAAGTCTAAAAGAAGCTCTGACAATATCCCCCTCAAAAAAGGAAAAAGGAAATGAAGACAGCCACTTTAAACAAAATTTAATATTTTGTTAAAAACACTGTTGTCAACATAAATACATTTGTAAACACAGAAAATAGTACAACATGGATATATTCTATAGTGTCTGGTATTCTTTCATAGAAATATAATCAGGATGATTTAAAATATGTGTTTGTATATCGACATTTTCAACTAATCCGCTGACACATTTTGCAAAAACTGCTTCAGCAATCAATATTTCATGTCATTACAACTGTCAAGGGTTTATCAGTCAACCAAAAAAGCTACACAATATGATCAAAGACATGTATCCAAATATTTTTAGTTTTTAGCTGGGTCATCAACGGATATTTACCATTCAATGTATCTTTAGCTGTGAATTACATGTTTATATTTGTGAACCAGACAAACATTCAGTTTATAAGATGACGTCTATCTCAAACTTGAATCATTGTGAGGGATGCAAAAATGTCTTCTTTACTCTCCATTGGCCAAATTTTGACAAAGCTCTTTTACCACAAAAAAAAAAAAAAAATTACGAATCCTAATGGAGGGAAGTTTTTTTTTTTTTTTTAATCATTAATTCCACAATTTAGGGGAGTAATGAGTATTCTGATGAGAAAAATAGCTTCACCTGTTCTTAAAACGACTTTCCTCTTCTGATGATCCGTGAAAGCAATATTGTAATGTTCCCAACATTCAAGCAACCATTCTATAAAAGAATGCATAAATCATGGCATCGTCAGCACTGTCTGAGCGTTGTTTGATCGCAACAATACTTTAATCAACGTTGAGGTAACTCGCCTTGCTGACGATGTCGGACTATCTGTGAGTGTGTGTGACCTTTTGTTAAACCCAGAGAGCAATTTTGCTCTGCCTTTGAAATATAAGAGCCCAAGTAAACAGAAAAAAAGAAAAAAAAAACAAAACATTAAGAGCAGGAAAGATGGAAATTTGATGACCTATTCAAAAGTATCTTTGAAGAGGGTTTTAGGCACCAAATCATTTTGTCATTTCTATTGTTTTGTTCTACCTGGAGGGTGGATGTTTCCCACATGAGTCAATAACTAATGCTGGTTCATTCTTCAATATCAAATAGCTATTGACATATCAGCACACGAACCAGCCCAAAATCATTGATTTTGTGAATTCTGTTTTCCTTGCTCATACTTTCCTTTGTTCTCGCTCAGTTCACGCCTTCAGACCTGTCAAAATCTCAGTGTCCCTTTAATCCACAAGACAAAAGAAGGTGTTGGCTGTCACCCAGCCAAGAACCTGACAACTTCTGAGGAATTGATTATCCTCCCACGTCACTCTTGAGCAACAATAATGAATATAAGAGGACATGCAAGTATGAGCTGCGACATTTAGCAACGGAATTACGCGAGGTGGATTAACAGTCGCATCAACTGGTAATACAGGAAAATACTAAACTTGGTCCTGATGGGTGAGCAGAAATATCAACTTTATTATCTATAAGTCTATTTCATGTATATGTTGTTAATTTACCATTTTCAGGCTTTTATTAGCGATTTTGTATTTTTACAAAAGGGATGAGAGTCAGAGAATACAGGGTTAAATTAAAGTGAAAACTTTTAAGTAATAATGCTGCTTTACAGCTGTCATGATAATCTGGAAAAAGTTGCATTTTGTTCTTGAAAATTGAAACTGAACATATGCATTTCCCATAAAAAAAACAAGTGCAAAGATGCATAATATTCAAGCATACAGTGGATATTGTAAGAAAATTGCGCATTTTACAAAGATATTTTCAAAGTTATAGATAGATGTTATAAAATACAATAGAATAGAATATAAAAGTAAAAAATAAAAATATAAAAATATAAAAATATCTGGGTAGGACAAACCCAAAATATCATGTGAACTTTCCTGAAAGTATCAAATAAAATCACATTTTATTATAAGTGTTTTCTTTAAAACAAGACAGATATCTTTAGACAATTTTAGAAAAATGTAATGTGTCCATTATTTGTTATTGTGTATCATTTAACTCAATAATGACCTATTACATAGTGCAAATAGTTTTACAGCTGTAATTATTATTTGTCTATAATTATAATGAAGTCAACAGTCGGCAAAAGGCTCCGCTGCTGCTCTTTTTTACTGGCACAATGACACATAATCCGCTTGAGTGTTTCTTTTCATACTTGATGTTACTTCAGATTGAGTGTCTAAAATATATTGTTGTAATTCAATATCACAACAAATACTGATGGGACAGCAATGTAATACCACAATGACATTAAAGCCTTGTACAAAAGCTAAACGAGAACAGAATATGAGAGTTATTTCAAGTTGTGAATTGAACAAAGACACCGAGAAAAAATCTGCTTAAGTTCTTTCGCGAGGACGTTACTTAATAACTGTTGTTGATTTTCATCAATTGTCACAAAACTCTCACCAATCAAATGCAGTACTCTATTTCTATTTTAACACACATTAGGAAAACCATTTTAACCATCTCATTTCAGGGACAAATACATGCTTTATTGACGATTGAATAGTTTCAATTGTTACTGCTTTGAGTTACTGATGATGTTATGTAGAAATACTCGCAATGACTATGTATTTCTTAGAAATAGACGCCTTTGCATTATCAATTAATTCAATCAATTTTATTTGAATACACAGAAGTGTGGCACTGCTGCATGTCCAGTAATAATGTCATCCAAGTAGTATAGTACGGTGATTTGATTTTAAATAAATGTCAAATGGGTTTTGGCAATTATATATATATGTGTGTGTGTATGTATCGCCGTGACTATGTCATGTGGTCGGGGGGGGGCACTCAATGTGTCTGACATCAGAAGGAGTTCCAGGGCCAAGAGACCAAGGTTCAAGGTAACCTCTCCTGCTGCTCCTCCTCTTCTTCCTCCTCCTCCTCCTCCTCCCTCCTCCCTCCTCCTCCCCCTCCTCCTCCTCCCCCTCCCTCCTGTTCCTCCTCCTCCTCCTCCCTCCTCCTCCTCGTCCTCCTCCTCCCTCACCCTCCCTCCTCCTCCTGTTCCTCCTCCTCCTCCTCCTCCTCCCTCCTCCTCATGGTTTCCAGATCAAACTGGAATCTCTGGAATCGGTTTATATGAATTGTAGAATACAATCTGACCACTGAAAACCAGTTTCTTAAGAATATATCAGATTAAACAAATACCAAAAATATATAAAATAAAGCATATTCACATATTTATGAAGTAAAACAAAAAAGAAGAATGTAAAATAATTTAATTTAACAAAAGTCCCTGATAAACACATTGAGCTTCATTTTGAAATAACAGTAATTTACAAAAAAAAAAAAAAGAGTGGAAAAGTCAGTTTGACAAACATTTGTGAAAAAAATCAACTACTGTGGCTTGTTTTTTTTTTTTTTACAGACTTAAAATGTGCCAAAATGGATCCTCGATTACTTCTATCAATATTCCTGATAATAACAGGTGAGTAACTTTATTTTGAAAATGCTGATAGTGAGTTGCTTCTTTCATTTTTCAGGCTAAAAAAATATTATGTATTTAAAGAACACAGACTGTTTCACTGTTGCTCATTAACATTTTGCATGGATTTAAAATTCAGCAACTACAAAGGTTTCCACCGAGGCAACGACGACGTCTCGTCCAACAACAACATCAACACTAATCACAACTGTTCAAAGGTCAACAACGACTGAAACGTCCAGAAAAACCCCTATTTCTACCACAAAAACAGGAACAACTATCACACCCGCTGCCAAAACTAAAACGACATCAGTACATACAACATCAACAACAGCTCCAACAACAACAACATCTGCTGAAATCAAAGCTCCAACCACAACATCTGCATCGGAAAGAACATCATCTTCTGCCACCACTACAACAACAGCTCCAACAACCACTTCTGCAGAAACAACAACCACATCTCCAACTACAACAACATCGTCACCAACTGCACCTAATCCCACCAAGACAACAACAGCTCCACAGACAACTTCTGCCGAAACAACCACAACAGCGGCTCCAACAACAACAGCTGCTCTGACCACTACACAAACAGCTCCAATGATCACGTATGTACCAACAACCACAACAGCTGCTCCGATCACTACAACAACTGCTCCAACAACCACAACAACAGCTCCAACCACCACAACATCGGCACAAACAACTGCAACTACAGCTCCAACCACCACAACATCAGCACCGACAACTACGACATCAGCACCAACAACTACAACTACAGCTCCAACCACCACTACATCCGCACCAACAACTACAACACACACACAAACTACAACAACATCTGCTCCAACCACCACAACATCAGTACTGACAACTACAACTACAGCTCCAACCACCACATCAGCACCAACAACTACAACTACAGGTCCAACCACCACATCAGCACCAACAACTACTACTACAGTTTCAATCACCACAAGATCAGCACCAACAACTACCACATCAGCACCAACCACAACAACTACAGCTCCGACAACTACAACTACAGCTCCAACCACCACAACATCAGCACCAACAACCACAACTGCAGCGCCAACCACCACATCATCAGCACCAACCACTACAACTACAGCTCCGACAACTACAACTACAGCTGCAACCACCACAACATCAGCACCAACAACCACAACTACAGCACCAACCACCACATCATCAGCACCAACCACTACAACTATAGCTCCAACCACCACAACATCAGAACAAACAACTACAACTACAGCTCCAATCACCACGACATCTGCACCAACAACTACAACAACAGCTCCAACCACCAAAACATCAGCGCCAACCACTACAACTATAGCTCCAACCACCACAACATCAGCACCAACCACTACAACTACAGCTCCAACCACCACAACATCAGCACCAACAACCACAACTGCAGCGCCAACCACCACAACATCAGCACAACCAACTACAACTACAGCTCCAATCACCACGACATCTGCACCAACAACTACAACAACAGCTCCAACCACCACAACATCAGCACCAACAACCACAACATCAGCACCAACAACCACAACTACAGCTACAACCACCACAACATCAGCAACACCGACAACTACAAGATTGGCACCAACAACTACAACTGCAGCTCCAACAACTACAACTATAGCTCCAACAACTACAACTACAGCTCCAACCAGCACAACATCAGCACCAACCACTACAACTACAGCTCCAACCACCACGACATCAGCACCAACAACTACAGCTCCAACCACCACGACATCGGCACCAACAACTACCACATTTGCACAAACAACTACAACTCCAGCTCCAACCACCACACCATCAGCACCAACAACTACAACACACACACAAACTACAACAAAATCTGCTCCAACCACCACAACATCAGCACTGACAACTACAACATCAGCACCAACAACTACAACTACAGCTCCAACCACCACATCAGCACCAACAACTACAACTACAGCTCCAACCACCACATCAGCACCAACAACTACTACTACAGTTTCAACCACCACAAGATCAGCACCAACAACTACCACATCAGCACCAACCACTACAACTACAGCTCCGACAACTACAACTACAGCTCCAACCACCACAACATCAGCACCAACAACCACAACTACAGCACCAACCACCACATCATCAACACCAACCACTACAACTACAGCTCCAACCACCACAACATCAGCACCAACCACTACAACTACAGCTCCAACCACCACAACATCAGCACCAACAACCACAACTGCAGCGCCAACCACCACAACATCAGCACAACCAACTACAACTACAGCTCCAATCACCACGACATCTGCACCAACAACTACAACAACAGCTCCAACCACCACAACATCAGCACCAACAACCACAACATCAGCACCAACAACCACAACTACAGCTCCAACAACTACAACTACAGCTCCAACCAGCACAACATCAGCACCAACAACTACAGCTCCAACCACCACAACATCAGCACCAACAACTACAACTACAGCTCCAACCACCACAACATCAGCACCAACAACTCCAGCTCCAACCACCACGCCATCAGTACCAACAACTACAACACCCACACAAACTACAACAACATCTGCTCCAACCACCACAACATCAGCACTAACAACTACAACATCACCACCAACAACTACAACTACAGCTCCAACAACTACAACTACAGCTCCAACCACCACATCAGCACCAACAACTAAAATTACAGCTCCAACCACCACGACATCAGCGCCAACAACCACAACTCCAGCTCCAACCACCACACCATCAGCACCAACAACTACAACACCCGCACAAACTACAACATCTGCTCCAAAAACTACAACTACCGTTCCAACCACCACAACATCAGCACCAACAACTTCAACACCTTCACGAACTACAACAACATCTGCCCCAACCACTGCCACATCTGCACCAACAACTACAACTACAGCTCCAACCACCACAACATCAGCATTAACAACTACAACTACAGCTCCAACCATCACGACATCTGCGCCAACAACTACCACATCAGCACCAACCACTACAACTAAAGCTCCAACAACTACAACTCCAGATCCTACCACCACACCATCAGCACCAACAACTACAACACCCGCACAAACTACAACTATAACTCCAACCACTACATCTACAGCTCCAATCACCACAACATCAGCAACAACCACCACAACTACAGCTCCAACAACCACGACATCAGCACCAACAACTACCACATTTGCACCAACAACTACAACTCCAATTCCAACCACCACACCATCAGAGCCAACAACTACAACACCCGCACAAACTACAACATCTGCACCAACAACTACAACTACAGCTCCAACAACTACAACTATAGCTCCAACAACTACAACTATAGCTCCAACAACTACAACGACAGCTCCAACCATCACATCAGCACCAACAACTACTACTACAGTTCCAACCACAACATCAGCATCAACCACTACAACTACAGCTCCAACAACTATAACTACAGCTTCAATCACCACAACACCAGCACCAACAACTATAACTACAGCTCCGACATCCACAACATCAGCACAAACAACTACCACATTTGCACCAACAACTACAACACCCGCACAAACTACAACATCTGCTCAAACTACTACAACATCTGCTCAAACTACTACAACTACAGCTCCACCCACCAACACATCAGCACCAAAAACTACCACAACTGCACCAACAACCATGACATCTGCACCAGCAACAGTAACAACAGCCAACCCAACTCCAAACACAGTCTTCCGTGTCACATTCCGGTCTGCGTCAGGCACCTTTACCGTTGACCTCTTGAATCCATCATCTGATGCTTTTCAATCTCGAGCTGTCATGATCAAATCCCAGGTAAATCTCACTCATTGTGCCTTTTCCTTTAAGAAAATGCTTGCATACAACAACCTCATCACAACGGCAACGTAAGATTTCTAAATTGTCAATTACTCTCTTTCTGTAGCTCGAGCCCCTGTTCCGGATGTCGTTTCCATCTTCTTTTGTCTCATTAAATGTGGTCCAGTTCAGGTAAATTGAGCTTAATTTGTAATGTTGTTGTTTATCAGTAGTGTTGTAAACATGATACTCAAAACCATGCGTTGTGTTTGTGTGTATTTTTTATTTTTTTTTTGCAGCTCTGGATCAGTCATCAACCAAATGGATACGACGTTTACAACCACATCGAGTCCGACCAGCAGTGAGGTTGCTGAAAGTCTGATCAGTTTCGCACCAAGTGTCAATGGATTTGACATTGAAGGACGCTCCGTCACTGTTGACTCGACCAATTCTGCACTAACCACCACAACATCTGCACCAATAACTACAACTAAAGCTCCAACAACCACAACATCATCACAAACAACCACAACTACACCTCCTACCTCCACAACATCAGCACCAACAACTACAACAACAGCTCCAACCTCCACAACATCAGTTCCAACAACTACAGCTCCAACCACCACAACATCTGCACCAACAACTACAACAACAGCTCCAACCTCCACAACATCAGTTCCAACAACTACAGCTCCAACCACCACAACATCTTCACCAACAGCTACAACTACAGCTGAAACCACCACAATATCATCACCAACAACAACTACAGCTCCAACCACCACAACATCTGCACCAACAACTACAACTACAGCACCAACCACCACAGCATCAGCAAAAACAACGACAACTACAGCTTCAACCACCACAACATCTGCACCAACATCTACCACAACATGGGCTCCAACCACCAAAACATCAGCACCAACAACTACAACTACAGCACCAACCACCACAGCATCAGCAACAACAACTACAGCTCCAACCACCAAAACATCTGCACCAACAACTACAACTAATGCTCCAACCACCACGACATCTACACCAACAACTACAGCTCCAACCTCCACAACATCAGCACCGACAACTCCAACAACAGCACCAACAACTACAACTACAGCTCCAACAACTACAACTCCAACCACCATAACACCAGCACCAACAACTACAACTACAGCTCCAACCACCACAACATCAGTACCAACAACCACAACTACAGCTCCAACCACCACAACATCTTCTCTCACAACTACCACAACATCAACTCCAACCACCACAACATCAGCACCAACAACCACAAGTACAACTACAACCACCACAACATCAGTACCGACAACTACAACAGCACCAACAACTACAACTACAACTCCAACAACTACACTTACAACTACAACCACCACAACATCAGTACCAACAACTACAACTACAGCTCCAACCACCACAACATCAGCACCAACATCTACAACTATAGCTCCAACAACCACAACATCAGCACCAACAACTACAACTACAGCACCAACAACCACAACATCTGCACCAACAACTACAACTATAGCTACAACAACCACAACATCAGCACCAACAACTACAACTACAGCACCAACAACCACAACATCAGCACCAACAACTACAACTACAGTGCCAACCACCACAACATTAACACCAACAACTACCACATTTGCACCAACAACTACAACTCCAGCTCCAACCACCACAGCATCAGCACCAACAACTACAACACCCGCACAAACTACAACAACATCTGCTCCAACCACTAGAACATCTGCACCAACAAGTACAACTACAGCTCAAACCACCACCACATCAGCACCAACAACCACAACTACAGCTCCAACCACCACAACATCAGCACCAACAACTACAATTAATGCACCAACCACCAAAACATCAGCAACAACAACTACAACTATTGTTTCAACCACAACGACATCTGCACCAACAACTACAACTACAGCTCCAACCACCACAACATCACAACCAATAACTACAACTAATACTCCGATTACCACGACATCTGCACCAACAACTTCAACTCCAGCGCCAACCACCACAACATTAACACCAACAACTACCACATTTGCACCAACAACTACAACTCCAGCTCCAACCACCACAGCATGTGCACCAACAACTACAACACCCGCACAAACTACAACAACATCTGCTCCAACCACTAGAACATCTGCACCAACAAGTACAACTACAGCTCAAACCACCACCACATCAGCACCAACAACCACAACTACAGCTCCAACCACCACAACATCAGCACCAACCACAACGACATCAGCACCAACAACTACAGCTTCAACCACCACAACATCAGCACCAACAACTACAACTACACTACCAACCACCACAACATCAGCACCAACAACTACAACTATTACTCCAACCACAACGCCATCTGCACCAACAACTACAACTACAGCTTCAACCACCACAACATCAGAACCAATAACTACAACTAATGCTCCAACCACCACGACATCTGCACCAACAACTACAGCTCCAACAACCACAACATCAGCACCAACAACTACAACTACAGCTCCAACCACCACAACATCTGCATCAACAACTACAACCACAGCTCCAACCACCACAACATCTTCTCTCACAACTACCACAACATCAACTCCAACCACCACAACGTCAGCACCAACCACAACGACATCAGCACCAACAACTACAGCTTCAACCACCACAACATCAGCACCAACAACTACAACTACACTACCAACCACCACGACATCAGCACCAACAACTACAACTAATGCTCCAACCACCACGACATCTGCACCAACAACTACAGCTCCAACAACCACAACATCAGCACCAACAACTACAACTACAGCTCCAACCTCCACAACATCAGCACCGACAACCACAACTACACCTCCAACCACCACAACATCAGCACCAACAACTACAACAACAGCACCAACAATGACAACTACAGCTCCAACAACTACAACTACAACTACAACCACCACAACATCAGCACCAACAACTACAACTACAGCTCCAAGCACCACGACATCTGCACCAACAACTACAACTACAGCGCCAACCACCACAACATTAACACCAACAACTACCACATTTGCACCAACAACTACAACTCCAGCTGCAACCACCACAGCATCAGCACCAACAACTACAACACCCGCACAAACTACAACAACATCTGCTCCAACCACTAGAACATCTGCACCAACAAGTACAACTACAGCTCAAACCACCACCACATCAGCACCAACAACCACAACTACAGCTGCAACCACCACAACATCAGCACCAACCACAACGACATCAGCACCAACAACTACAGCTTCAACCACCACAACATCAGCACCAACAACTACAACTACACTACCAACCACCACAACATCACCAACAACAACTGCAACTAATGTTCCAACCACCACGACATCAGCACCAACAACTACAACTAATGTTCCAACCACCACAACATCAGCACCAACAACTACAACTACAGCTCCAACCTCCACAACATCAGCACCGACAACCACAACTACACCTCCAACCACCACAACATCAGCATCAACAACGACCACAACATCAGCTCCAACCACCATAACATCAGCAACAACAACCACATCTACAACTCCAACCACCACAACATCAGCACCGACAACTACAACAGCAGCACCAACAACGACAACTGCAGCTCCAACAACTACAACTACAACTACAACTACAACTACAACCACCACAACATCAGCACCAACAACTACAACTACAGCTCCAACCACCACAACATCTGCACCATCAACTACAACTACAGCTCCAACAACCACAACATCTGCACCAACAACTACAACTACAGTTCCAACCACCACAACATCTGCACAAACAACTACAACAACAGCTCCAACAACTACAACATCAGCACCAACAACTACAACTACAGCTCCAACAACCACAACATCTGCACCAACAATTACAACTACAGTTCCAACCACCACAACATCTGCACCACCAACTACAGCTCCAACAACCACAACATCAGCACCAACAACTACAACTACAGCTCCAACCTCCACAACATCAGCACCAACAACCACAACAACAACACCAACAACTACATCTACAGCTCCAACAACTACAACTACAACCACCACGACATCAGCACCAACAACTACAACTATAGCTCCAACCACCACAACATCAGCACCAACAACGACAACTACAGCTCCAACCACCACAGCATCAGCACAAATAACTACAACTACAGCTCCAACCACCATAACATCTGCACCAACAACCACCACATCATCAGCACCGACAACTACAACAATAGCACCAACAACTACAACTACAGCTCCAACAACTACAACTACAGCTCCAACCACCATAACATTAGCACCAACAACTACAGCACATGCACCAACTACAACAACATCTGCTCCTACCACTGGCACATCTGCACCAACAACTACAACTACAGCTCCAACATCCACAACATCTGCACCAAAAATTACAACTACAGCTGCAACCACCACAGCATCTGCACAAAGAACTACAACTACAGCTCCAACCACCATAACATCTGCACCAACATCTACCACAACATCAGCTCCAACCACTAAAACATCAGCACCAACAACCACAACTACATCTCCAACCACCACAACATCTGCACTAACAACTACAACTACAGCTCCAACTACTGGCACATCTACACCAACAACTACAACTCCAGCTACAACCACCACAACATCAGCACCAACAACTATAACTACAGCTGCAACCACCACGACATCTGCACCAACAACCACAACTACAGCTCCAACCACCACAACATCAGCACCAACAACTACAACTACAGCACCAATCACCACAACATCAGCACCTACAACTTCCACATTTGCACCAGCAACTACAACTCCAGCTCCAACCACCACAGCATCAGCACCAACAACCACAACACCCGCACAAACAACAACAACATCTGCTCCAACCACTAGAACATCTGCACCAACAACTACAACTACAGCTCCAACCACCACAACATCAGCACCAACCACAACGCCATCAGCACCAACAACTACAGCTCCAACCACCACAACATCAGCACCAACAACTACAAATAATGTTCCAACCACCACGACATCAGCACCCACAACTACAACTAATGCTCCAACAACCACAACATCAGCACCAACAACTACAACACCTGCACCAACTACAACAACATCTGGCACATCTGCACCAACAACCACAACTACAGCTCCAACCACCACAACATCAGAACCAACAACTACAACTACAGCTCCAATCACCACAACATCAGCACCAACCACCTCGACATCTGCACCAACAACTACAACTCCAGCTCCAACCACCACAGCATCAGCACCAACAACTACAACACCCGCACAAACTACAACAACATCTGCTCCAACCACTAGAACATCTACACCAACAACTACTACTACAGCTCCAACCACCACAACATCAGCACCAACCACAACGCCATCAGCACCAACAACTGCAGCTCCAACCACCACAACATCAGCACCCACAACTACAACTAATGCTCCAACAACCACAACATCTGCCCCAACAACTAAAACTAATGCTCCAACCACCACAACATCAGCACCAACAACTACAACACCTGCACCAACTACAACAACATCTGCTCCAACATCTGGCACATCTGCACCAACAACTACAACTACAGCTCCAACCACCACAACATCAGCACCAACAACTATAACTACAGCTGCAACCACCACGACATCTGCACCAACAACCACAACTACAGCTCCAACCACCACAACATCAGCACCAACAACTACAACTACAGCGCCAATCACCACAACATCAGCACCTACAACTTCCACATTTGCACCAGCAACTACAACTCCAGCTCCAACCACCACAGCATCAGCACCAACAACCACAACACCCGCACAAACAACAACAACATCTGCTCCAACCACTAGAACATCTGCACCAACAACTACAACTACAGCGCCAACCACCACAACATCAGCACCAACCACAACGCCATCAGCACCAACAACTACAGCTCCAACCACCACAACATCAGCACCAACAACTACAAATAATGTTCCAACCACCACGACATCAGCACCCACAACTACAACTAATGCTCCAACAACCACAACATCAGCACCAACAACTACAACACCTGCACCAACTACAACAACATCTGGCACATCTGCACCAACAACCACAACTACAGCTCCAACCACCACAACATCAGAACCAACAACTACAACTACAGCTCCAATCACCACAACATCAGCACCAACCACCTCGACATCTGCACCAACAACTACAACTCCAGCTCCAACCACCACAGCATCAGCACCAACAACTACAACACCCGCACAAACTACAACAACATCTGCTCCAACCACTAGAACATCTACACCAACAACTACTACTACAGCTCCAACCACCACAACATCAGCACCAACCACAACGCCATCAGCACCAACAACTACAGCTCCAACAACCACAACATCAGCACCAATAACTACAACTACAGCGTCAACCACCACAACATCAGCACCAACCACAACGCCATCAGCACCAACAACTGCAGCTCCAACCACCACAACATCAGCACCCACAACTACAACTAATGCTCCAACAACCACAACATCTGCCCCAACAACTAAAACTAATGCTCCAACCACCACAACATCAGCACCAACAACTACAACACCTGCACCAACTACAACAACATCTGCTCCAACATCTGGCACATCTGCCCCAACAACTAAAACTAATGCTCCAACCACCACAACATCAGCACCAACAACTACAACACCTGCACCAACTACAACAACATCTGCTCCAACATCTGGCACATCTGCACCAACAACTACAACTACAGCTCCAATCACCACAACATCAGCTCCAACCACCACAACGTCAGCACCAACAACCACAACTACAGCACCAACCACCACAACATCTGCACAAACAACTACAACAACACCTCCAACAACTACAAACTCAGCACAGACAACGACAACATCAGCAATAACAGCTACAACTACAGCTCCAACAACTATAAAAACAGCTCCAACCACCACATCAGCACCAACCACTACAACTACAGCTCCAACAACTACCACTACAGTTTCAACCACCACAATATCAGCACCAACAACTACCACAACTGCACCAACAACCATGACATCTGCACCAGCATCTGTAACAACAGCCAACCCAACTCCAATCACAGTCTTCCGCGTCACATTCCGGTCTCGGTTAGGCACCTTTACTTTTGACCTGTTGAATCCATCATCTGATGCGTTTCAATCTCGAGCTGCCATGATCAAATCCCAGGTAAATCTCACTCATTGTGTCTTTTCCTTTAATAAAAAGCTTGCATCCAACAATCTCATCACAACGGCAACATAAGATTTCTAAATTACCAATTATTCTCTTTCTGTAGCTCGAGCCCCTGTTCCGGACGTCGTTTCCATCTTCTTTTGTCTCGTTAAATCTGGTCCAGTTCAGGTAAATTTAGCTTAATTTGTGATGTTGTTGTTTATCAGTCATCTTGTATATATGATACTCAAAACCATGCATTGTGTTTGTGTATATTTGTTTTTTCAGTCGTGGATCAATCATCAACCAAATGGATACGACATTTACAACCCCATCGAGTCCGACCAGCAGTGAGGTTGCTGATAGTCTGATCAGTTTCGGGCCAAGTGTCACTGGATTTGACATTGAAGGAAGATCTGTCACTGTTGACTCGACCAATTCTGCACAAACCACCACAACATCAGCACCAACAACTACAACTACAGCTGCAACCACCACAACATCAGCACCAACAACGACCACAGCTGCAACAACAACTTCCACAACTGCACGAACCACCACAACTTCAGCACCAACAACCACAACAACTGCTTCGACCACTACAACAACTCCAACCACAACTTCTGTGCCAACAACCACAACAGCTGCTCCAACCACTACATCGACTACAACTACCACAACAGCTGCTCCGACAACTACATCGACTACAACTACCACAACAGCTGCTCCGACAACTACAACAGCTCCAACAACCACGACAGCTTCTCCGACCACTACATCGACTACAACTACCACAACAGCTGCTCCGACAACTACAACAGCTCCAACAACCACGACAGCTTCTCCGACCACTATAACAACTGCTCCGACCACTACAACAACTCCAACCACAACTTCTGTGCCAACAACCACAACAGCTGCTCCCACCACTACATCTACTCCAACTACCACAACAGCTGCTCCGACAACTACAACAGCTCCAACAACCACAACAGCTGCTCCGACCACTACAGCAACAGCTCCAACAACAACTTCTGTGCCAACAACCACAACAAATGCTCCAACAACCACAACAGCTGCTCCGACAACTACAACATCTGCTCCGATGACAACTTCTACAGAAACAACTACAACCACACCTCTAACAACCACAACATCGGCACCAACTACAACTAATCCCACCACGACAACAACTGCTCCAACAACCCCAACAGTTGCTCAGACCACTACAACAACTGCTCCAACAACCACAACAGCTGCTCCGACCACTACAACATCTGCTCCGACGACAACTTCTGTGCCAACAACCACGACAGCTGCTCTGACCACTACAACAATTCCATCCATATCTTCTGTGCCAACAACCACAACAGCTGCTCCGTCCACTACATCTACTCCAACTACCACAACAGCTGCTCCGACAACTACAACAACTCCAACCACAACTTCTGAGCAAACGATAACTACAACAACTGCTCAGACGACCACATCTGTACCAACAACCACAACAGCTGCTCCAACCACTACATCGACTACAACTACCACAACAGCTGCTCCGACAACTACAACAGCTCCAACAACCACGACAGCTTCTCCGACCACTATAACAACTGCTCCGACCACTACAACAACTCCAACCACAACTTCTGTGCCAACAACCACAACAGCTGCTCCCACCACTACATCTACTCCAACTACCACAACAGCTGCTCCGACAACTACAACAGCTCCAACAACCACAACAGCTGCTCCGACCACTACAGCAACAGCTCCAACAACAACTTCTGTGCCAACAACCACAACAAATGCTCCAACAACCACAACAGCTGCTCCGACAACTACAACATCTGCTCCGATGACAACTTCTACAGAAACAACTACAACCACACCTCTAACAACCACAACATCGGCACCAACTACAACTAATCCCACCACGACAACAACTGCTCCAACAACCCCAACAGTTGCTCAGACCACTACAACAACTGCTCCAACAACCACAACAGCTGCTCCGACCACTACAACATCTGCTCCGACGACAACTTCTGTGCCAACAACCACGACAGCTGCTCTGACCACTACAACAATTCCATCCATATCTTCTGTGCCAACAACCACAACAGCTGCTCCGTCCACTACATCTACTCCAACTACCACAACAGCTGCTCCGACAACTACAACAACTCCAACCACAACTTCTGAGCAAACGATAACTACAACAACTGCTCAGACGACCACATCTGTACCAACAACCACAACAGCTGCTCCAACCACTACATCGACTACAACTACCACAACAGCTGCTCCGACAACTACAACAGCTCCAACAACCACGACAGCTTCTCCGACCACTATAACAACTGCTCCGACCACTACAACAACTCCAACCACAACTTCTGTGCCAACAACCACAACAGCTGCTCCCACCACTACATCTACTCCAACTACCACAACAGCTGCTCCGACAACTACAACAGCTCCAACAACCACAACAGCTGCTCCGACCACTACAGCAACAGCTCCAACAACAACTTCTGTGCCAACAACCACAACAAATGCTCCAACAACCACAACAGCTGCTCCGACAACTACAACATCTGCTCCGATGACAACTTCTACAGAAACAACTACAACCACACCTCTAACAACCACAACATCGGCACCAACTACAACTAATCCCACCACGACAACAACTGCTCCAACAACCCCAACAGTTGCTCAGACCACTACAACAACTGCTCCAACAACCACAACAGCTGCTCCGACCACTACAACATCTGCTCCGACGACAACTTCTGTGCCAACAACCACGACAGCTGCTCTGACCACTACAACAATTCCATCCATATCTTCTGTGCCAACAACCACAACAGCTGCTCCGTCCACTACATCTACTCCAACTACCACAACAGCTGCTCCGACAACTACAACAACTCCAACCACAACTTCTGAGCAAACGATAACTACAACAACTGCTCAGACGACCACATCTGTACCAACAACCACAACAGCTGCTCCGACAACTACAACAGCTCTTCCGACAACTACAACATCTGCTCCGATGACAACTTCTGCAGAAACAACTACAACCACACCTCTAGCAACCACAACATCGGCACCAACTACAACTAATCCCACCACGACATCAACTGCTCCAACAACCACAACAGCTGCTCCAACAACTACAACAGCTCCAACAACAACTTCTGTGCCAACGACCACGACAGCTGCTCTGACCACTACAACAATTCCAACCATATCTTCTATGCCAACAACCACAACAGCTGCTCCAACAACTACAACAACTCCAACCACAACTTCTGAGCAAATGACAACTACAACAACTGCTCAGACGACCACATCTGTACCAACAACCACAACAGCTCTTCCGACCACTACAACAAAAACTCCAACAACAACTTCTGTGCCAACAACCACAACAACTGCTCCAACAACCACGACTGCTGCTTCGACCACTACAACGACTGCTCCAACGACCACTTCTGTGCCAACAACCACGACAGCTGCTCCGACCACTACATCGACTACAACTACCACAACAGCTGCTCCGACAACTACAACAGCTCCAACAACCACGACAGCTTCTCCGACCACTATAACAACTGCTCCGACCACTACAACAACTCCAACCACAACTTCTGTGCCAACAACCACAACAGCTGCTCCCACCACTACATCTACTCCAACTACCACAACAGCTGCTCCGACAACTACAACAGCTCCAACAACCACAACAGCTGCTCCGACCACTACAGCAACAGCTCCAACAACAACTTCTGTGCCAACAACCACAACAAATGCTCCAACAACCACAACAGCTGTTCCGACCACTACAACATCTGCTCCGACGACAACTTCTGTGCCAACAACCACGACAGCTGCTCCGACAACTACAACATCTGCTCCGATGACAACTTCTACAGAAACAACTACAACCACACCTCTAACAACCACAACATCGGCACCAACTACAACTAATCCCACCACGACAACAACTGCTCCAACAACCCCAACAGTTGCTCAGACCACTACAACAACTGCTCCAACAACCACAACAGCTGCTCCGACCACTACAACATCTGCTCCGACGACAACTTCTGTGCCAACAACCACGACAGCTGCTCTGACCACTACAACAATTCCATCCATATCTTCTGTGCCAACAACCACAACAGCTGCTCCGACAACTACAACAACTCCAACCACAACTTCTGAGCAAACGATAACTACAACAACTGCTCAGACGACCACATCTGTACCAACAACCACAACAGCTGCTCCAACCACTACATCGACTACAACTACCACAACAGCTGCTCCGAGAACTACAACAGCTCCAACAACCACGACAGCTTCTCCGACCATTATAACAACTGCTCCGACCACTACAACAACTCCAACCACAACTTCTGTGCCAACAACCACAACAGCTGCTCCCACCACTACATCTACTCCAACTACCACAACAGCTGCTCCGACAACTACAACAGCTCCAACAACCACAACAGCTGCTCCGACCACTACAGCAACAGCTCCAACAACAACTTCTGTGCCAACAACCACAACAAATGCTCCAACAACCACAACAGCTGCTCCGACAACTACAACATCTGCTCCGATGACAACTTCTACAGAAACAACTACAACCACACCTCTAACAACCACAACATCGGCACCAACTACAACTAATCCCACCACGACAACAACTGCTCCAACAACCCCAACAGTTGCTCAGACCACTACAACAACTGCTCCAACAACCACAACAGCTGCTCCGACCACTACAACATCTGCTCCGACGACAACTTCTGTGCCAACAACCACGACAGCTGCTCTGACCACTACAACAATTCCATCCATATCTTCTGTGCCAACAACCACAACAGCTGCTCCGTCCACTACATCTACTCCAACTACCACAACAGCTGCTCCGACAACTACAACAACTCCAACCACAACTTCTGAGCAAACGATAACTACAACAACTGCTCAGACGACCACATCTGTACCAACAACCACAACAGCTGCTCCGACAACTACAACAGCTCTTCCGACAACTACAACATCTGCTCCGATGACAACTTCTGCAGAAACAACTACAACCACACCTCTAGCAACCACAACATCGGCACCAACTACAACTAATCCCACCACGACATCAACTGCTCCAACAACCACAACAGCTGCTCCAACAACTACAACAGCTCCAACAACAACTTCTGTGCCAACGACCACGACAGCTGCTCTGACCACTACAACAATTCCAACCATATCTTCTATGCCAACAACCACAACAGCTGCTCCGACAACTACAACAACTCCAACCACAACTTCTGAGCAAATGACAACTACAACAACTGCTCAGACGACCACATCTGTACCAACAACCACAACAGCTCTTCCGACCACTACAACAAAAACTCCAACAACAACTTCTGTGCCAACAACCACAACAACTGCTCCAACAACCACGACTGCTGCTTCGACCACTACAACGACTGCTCCAACGACCACTTCTGTGCCAACAACCACGACAGCTGCTCCGACCACTACATCGACTACAACTACCACAACAGCTGCTCCGACAACTACAACAGCTCCAACAACCACGACAGCTTCTCCGACCACTATAACAACTGCTCCGACCACTACAACAACTCCAACCACAACTTCTGTGCCAACAACCACAACAGCTGCTCCCACCACTACATCTACTCCAACTACCACAACAGCTGCTCCGACAACTACAACAGCTCCAACAACCACAACAGCTGCTCCGACCACTACAGCAACAGCTCCAACAACAACTTCTGTGCCAACAACCACAACAAATGCTCCAACAACCACAACAGCTGTTCCGACCACTACAACATCTGCTCCGACGACAACTTCTGTGCCAACAACCACGACAGCTGCTCCGACAACTACAACATCTGCTCCGATGACAACTTCTACAGAAACAACTACAACCACACCTCTAACAACCACAACATCGGCACCAACTACAACTAATCCCACCACGACAACAACTGCTCCAACAACCCCAACAGTTGCTCAGAGCACTACAACAACTGCTCCAACAACCACAACAGCTGCTCCGACCACTACAACATCTGCTCCGACGACAACTTCTGTGCCAACAACCACGACAGCTGCTCTGACCACTACAACAATTCCATCCATATCTTCTGTGCCAACAACCACAACAGCTGCTCCGTCCACTACATCTACTCCAACTACCACAACAGCTGCTCCGACAACTACAACAACTCCAACCACAACTTCTGAGCAAACGATAACTACAACAACTGCTCAGACGACCACATCTGTACCAACAACCACAACAGCTGCTCGGACAACTACAACAGCTCTTCCGACAACTACAACATCTGCTCCGATGACAACTTCTGCAGAAACAACTACAACCACACCTCTAGCAACCACAACATCGGCACCAACTACAACTAATCCCACCACGACATCAACTGCTCCAACAACCACAACAGCTGCTCCAACAACTACAACAGCTCCAACAACAACTTCTGTGCCAACGACCACGACAGCTGCTCTGACCACTACAACAATTCCAACCATATCTTCTATGCCAACAACCACAACAGCTGCTCCGACAACTACAACAACTCCAACCACAACTTCTGAGCAAATGACAACTACAACAACTGCTCAGACGACCACATCTATACCAACAACCACAACAGCTCTTCCGACCACTACAACAAAAACTCCAACAACAACTTCTGTGCCAACAACCACAACAACTGCTCCAACAACCACGACAGCTGCTTCGACCACTACAACGCCTGCTCCAACGACCACTTCTGTGCCAACAACCACGACAGCTGCTCCAACCACTACAACAACTGCTCCGACTACAACTTCTGCAGAAACAACTACAACCACAGCTCCAAAAACCACAACATCGGCACCAATTACAACTAATCCCACCACTACAACAACTGCTCCAACAGCCACAACAGCTGCTGCGACCACGACATCTGCTCCAACAAGCACAACAGCTGCTCCGACAACTACAACAGCTCCAACAACCACGACAGCTGCTCTGACCACTACAACAAATGCTCCAACAACCACTTCTGTGCCAATGACAACTACAACAACTGCTCAGACGACCACGTCTGTACCAACAACCACAACAACTGCTCCGACAACTACAACAGCTACAACCACAACTTCTGTGCCAATGACAACTACAACAACTGCTCAGACGACCACGTCTGTACCAACAACCACAACAACTGCTCCGACAACTACAACAGCTGCCCCGACAACTACAACAAATGCTCCAACAACCACTTCCGTGCCAACAACCACGACAGCTGCTCCGACCACTACAACAACTGCTCCGACTACAACTTCTGCAGAAACAACTACAACCACAGCTCCAACAACCACAACATCGGCACCAACTACTACTAATCCCACCACTACAACAACTGCTCCAACAAGCACAACAGCTGCTCCAACAACTACAACCACAACTTCTATGCCAACGACAACTACAACAACTGCTCAGACGACCACGTCTGTACCAACAACCACAACAGCTGTTCCGACAACTACAACAGCTATTCCGACAACTACAACAAATGCTCCAACAACCACTTCCCTGCCAACAACCACAACATCTTCTCCGACCACTACAACGGCTCCAACGACAACTTCTGCAGGAACAACTACAACAGCAGCTCCGACAACAACTTCTGCACCAACAACCACAACAGCTGCTCCAACAACTACAACCACAACTTCTATGCCAACGACAACTACAACAACTGCTCAGACGACCACGTCTGTACCAACAACCACAACAGCTGTTCCGACAACTACAACAGCTATTCCGACAACTACAACAAATGCTCCAACAACCACTTCCCTGCCAACAACCACAACATCTTCTCCGACCACTACAGCGGCTCCAACGACAACTTCTGCAGGAACAACTACAACAACAGCTCCGACAACAACTTCTGCACCAACAACCACAACAGCTGCTCCGACAACTACAACAGCTCCAACAACCACGACAGCTGCTCCGACCACTACAACAACTGCTCCAACAACAACTTTTGGAGAAACAACTCCAACCGCAGCTCTAACAACCACAACATCGGCACCAACTACAACTAATCCCACCACTACAACAACTGCTCCAACAACCACAACAGCTGCTCCAACAACCACGACAGCTGCTCCGACCACTACAACAACTGCTCCGACTACAACTTCTGCAGAAACAACTACAACCACAGCTCCAACAACCACAACATCGGCACCAACTACAACTAATCCCACCAGTACAACAACTGCTCCAACAAGCACAACAGCTGCTCCAACAACTACAACCACAACTTCTATGCCTCCGACAACTACAACAACTGCTCAGACGACCACGTCTGTACCAACAACCAGAACAGCTGTTCCGACAACTACAACAGCTATTCTGACAACTACAACAAATGCTCCAACAACCACTTCCGTGCCAACAACCACAACATCTTCTCCGACCACTACAACAACGGCTCCAACGACAACTTCTGCAGGAACAACTACAACCACAGCTCCAACAACCACAACATCGGCACCAACTACAACTAATCCCACCACTACAACAACTGCTCCAACAACCACAACAACTGCTCCAACAACCGCGACAGCTGCTCCGACCACTACAACAACTACTCCGACTACAACTTCTGCAGAAACAACTACAACCACAGCTCCAACAACCCAAACATTGGCACCAACTACAACTAATCCCACCACTACAACAACTGCTCCAACAAGCACAACAGCTGCTGCGACCACGACATCTGTTCCAACAAGCACAACAGCTGCTCCGACAACTACAACAGCTCCAACAACCACGACAGCTGCTCCGACCACTACAACAACTGCTCCAACGACCACTTCTGTGCCAACAACTGCGACAGCTGCTCCGACCACTACAACAACTACTCCAACGACCACTTCTGTGCCAACAACCACGACAGCTGATCCGACCACTACAACTGCTCCAACAACCACAACAGCTGTTCTGACCACTACAACAACTCCAACCACAACTTCTGTGCCAACAACCACAACAGCTACTCCGACTAATACATCTACTCCAACTACCACAACAGCTGCTCCGACAACTACAACAACTGCTCCAACAACCACAACAGCTGCTCCAATGACCACGACAGCTGCTGCGACCACAACAACCACAGATCCAACAACCACAACAGCTCCAACAACCACTTCTGTGCCAACAACCACGACAGCTGCTCTGACCACTACAACAATTCCAACCATAACTTCTGTGCCAACAACCACAACAGCTGCTCCGACCACTACAACAACTGCTCCGACTACAACTTCTGCAGAAACAACTACAACCACAGCTCCAACAACCCCAACATTGGCACCAACTACAACTAATCCCACCACTACAACAACTGCTTCAACGACCACTTCTGTGCCAACAACCCCGACAGCTGCTCCGACCACTACAACTGCCTTGACCACTACAACTACTCCAACCACAACTTCTGTGCCAACAACCACAACAGCTACTCCGACCACTACATCTACTCCAACTACCACAACAGCTGCTCCGACAACTACAACAACTCCAACCACAACTTCTGAGCAAACGACAACTACAACAAATGCTCCAACAACCACTTCCGTGTCAACAACCAGAACAGCTGCTCCGACCACTACAACAACAGCTCGAACAATAACTTCTGTGCCAACAACCACAACAACTGCTCCAACAACCACGACAGCTGCTTCGACCACTACAACGACTGCTCCAACGACCACTTCTGTGCCAACAACCCCGACAGCTGCTCCGACAACTACAACAACTGCTCCGACTACAACTTATGCAGAAACAACTACAACCAAAGCTCCAACAACCACAACATCGGCACCAACTACAACTAATCCCACCAGTACAACAACTGCTCCAACAAGCACAACAGCTGCTCCAACAACTACAACCACAACTTCTATGCCTCCGACAACTACAACAACTGCTCAGACGACCACGTCTGTACCAACAACCAGAACAGCTGTTCCGACAACTACAACAGCTATTCCGACAACTACAACAAATGCTCCAACAACCACTTCCGTGCCAACAACCACAACATCTTCTCCGACCACTACAACAACGGCTCCAACGACAACTTCTGCAGGAACAACTACAACCACAGCTCCAACAACCACAACATCGGCACCAACTACAACTAATCCCACCACTACAACAACTGCTCCAACAACCACAACAACTGCTCCAACAACCGCGACAGCTGCTCCGACCACTACAACAACTGCTCCGACTACAACTTCTGCAGAAACAACTACAACCACAGCTCCAACAACCCAAACATTGGCACCAACTACAACTAATCCCACCACTACAACAACTGCTCCAACAAGCAGAACAGCTGCTGCGACCACGACATCTGTTCCAACAAGCACAACAGCTGCTCCGACAACTACAACAGCTCCAACAACCACGACAGCTGCTCCGACCACTACAACAACTGCTCCAACGACCACTTCTGTGCCAACAACTGCGACAGCTGCTCCGACCACTACAACAACTACTCCAACGACCACTTCTGTGCCAACAACCACGACAGCTGATCCGACCACTACAACTGCTCCAACAACCACAACAGCTGTTCTGACCACTACAACAACTCCAACCACAACTTCTGTGCCAACAACCACAACAGCTACTCCGACCACTACATCTACTCCAACTACCACAACAGCTGCTCCGACAACTACAACAACTGCTCCAACAACCACAACAGCTGCTCCAATGACCACGACAGCTGCTGCGACCACAACAACCACAGATCCAACAACCACAACAGCTCCAACAACCACTTCTGTGCCAACAACCACGACAGCTGCTCTGACCACTACAACAATTCCAACCATAACTTCTGTGCCAACAACCACAACAGCTGCTCCGTCCACTACATCTACTCCAACTACCACAACAGCTGCTCAGACAACTACAACAACTCCAACCACAACTTCTGAGCAAACGACAACTACAACAACTGCTCAGACGACCACATCTGTACCAACAACCACATCAGCTGCTCTGACAACTACAACAAATTCTCCAACAACCACTTCCGTGTTAACAACCACAACAGCTGCTCCGACCACCACAACAACTGCTCCAACAACCACTTCTGTGCCAACAACCATGACAGCTGCTCCGACCACTACAACAACTGCTCCGACTACAACTTCTGCAGAAACAACTACAACCACAGCTCCAACAACCACAACATCGGAACCAACTACAACTAATCCCACCACTATAACAACTGCTCCAACAACCGCAACAGCTGCTTCGACCACGACATCTGGTCCAACAAGCACAACAGCTGCTCCAACAACTACAACAGCTGCTCCGACAACAACAACAAATGCTCCAACAACGACTTCTGTGCCAACAACCACAACAGCTTCTATAACCACTACAACAACTGCTCCAACGACCACAACATTGTTACCAACTACACCTAATCCCACCAGTACAACAACTGCTCCAACAACCACAACAGCTGCTCCGACCACAACAACAACTGCTCCAACAACCACAACAGCTGCTCTGACCACTACAACAACTGCTCCAACAACCACAACAGCTGCTCTGACCACTACATCAACTGCTCCAATGACCACTTCGGTAGAAACAACTACAACAACAGCTCCAACAACAACAACAGCTGCTGCGACCACGACAACTGCTCCAACGACCACTTCTGTGCCAACAACCACAACAACTGCTTCAACAACCACGACAGCTGCTTCGACCACTACAATAACTGCTCCAACGACCACATCGGCACCAACTACAACTAATCCCACCACTACAACCACAGCTCCAACAACCACAACGTCGGCACCAACTACAACTAATCCCACCACTACAATAACTGCTCCAACAACCACAACATCTTCTCCGACCACTACAACAACGGCTCCAACGACAACTTCTGCAGGAACAACTACAACAACAACTCCGACAACAACAACTGCTCCAACAACCACAACAGCTGCTCTGACCACTACAACAACTGCTCCAACAACCACAACAGCTGCTCTGACCACTACATCAACTGCTCCAACGACCACTTCGGTAGAAACAACTACAACAACAGCTCCAACAACAACAACAGCTGCTGCGACCACGACAACTGCTCCAACGACCACTTCTGTGCCAACAACCACAACAACTGCTTCAACAACCACGACAGCTGCTTCGACCACTACAATAACTGCTCCAACGACCACATCGGCACCAACTACAACTAATCCCACCACTACAACCACAGCTCCAACAACCACAACGTCGGCACCAACTACAACTAATCCCACCACTACAATAACTGCTCCAACAACCACAACATCTTCTCCGACCACTACAACAACGGCTCCAACGACAACTTCTGCAGGAACAACTACAACAACAACTCCGACAACAACTTCTGTGCCAACAACCACAACTACTGCTCCAACTACAACTACTGCACCAACAACCACAACAGCTGCTCCGACAACTACAAAATCTCCAACAACCACGACAGCTGCTCCGACCACTACAACAACTGCTACAACAACAACTTTTGCAGAAACAACTCCAACCACAGCTCTAACAACCACAACATCGGCACCAACTACAACTAATCCCACCACTACAACAACTGCTCCAACAACCACAATAACTGCTCCAACAACCACGACAGCTGCTCCGACCACTACAACAACTGCTCCGACTACAACTTCTGCAGAAACAACTCCAACCACAGCTCCTACAACCCCAACATTGGCACCAACTACAACTAATCCCACCACTACAACAACTGATCCAACAAGCACAACAACTGCTCCGACCACTACAACAACTGCTCCGACCACTACAACAACTCCAACCACAACTTCTGTGCCAACAACCACAACAGCTGCTCCGACCACTACATCTACTCCAACTACCACAACAGCTGCTCCGACAACTACAACAACTCCAACCATAACTTCTGAGCAAACGACAACTACAACAAATGCTCCAACAACCACTTCCGTGTCAACAACCACAACAGCTGCTCCGACCACAACAACAGCTGCTCCAACAACTGCAACAGCTCCAACAACCACTTCTGTGCCAACAACCACGACAGCTGCTCTGACCACTACAATGATTCCAACCATAGCTTCTGTGCCAACAACCACAACAGCTGCTCCGTCCACTACATCTACACCAACTACCACAACAGCTGCTCCGACAACTACAACAACTCCAACCACAACTTCTGAGGAAACGACAACTACAACAACTGCTCAGACGACCACATCTGTACCAACAACCACAACAGCTGCTCCAACAACTACAACAAATTCTCCAACAACCACTTCCGTGTCAACAACCATGACAACTGCTCCAACAACCACAACAGCTGGTCCAACAACTGCAACTGCTCCAACAACCACTTCTGTGCCAACAACCACAACAGCTGCTCCAACCACTACAACCACAGCTTCGACCACTACAATAACTGCTCCAACGACCACATCGGCACCAACTACAACTAATCCCTCCACTACAATAACTGCTCCAACAACCACAACATCTTCTCCAACCACTACAACAACGGCTCCAACAACCACAACAGCTGCTCCGACTACTACAACTGCTCCAACAACCACAATATCGGCACCAACTACAACTAATCCCACCACTGTAACAACTGCTCAAACAACCACTTCTGTGCCAACAACCACAACAGCTGCTCCGACAACTACATCTACTCCAACAACCACATTTATGCCAACATCCACAACAGCTGCTCTGGCCACTACAACAACTGCTCCAACTACAACTACTGCACCAACAACCACAACAGCTGCTCCGACCACTTCAACAACAGCTCCAACAACCACAACAGCTGCTGCGACCACTACAACCACAGTGCCAACAACCCCAACATTGGCACCTACTACAACTAATCCCACCACTACAATAACTGCTCCAACAACCACAACAGCTGCTCCGACAACTACAACAGCTCCAACAACCACAACAGCTGCTGCGACCACTACAACCACAGTGCCAACAACCCCAACATTGGCACCTACTACAACTAATCCCACCACTACAACAACTGCTCCAACAACAACAACAGCTGCTCCGATCAATACAACAACTGCTCCAACAACCACAACAGCTGCTCTGACCACAACAACAACTGCTCCAACAACCACAACAGCTGCTCCGACAACTATAACAACTGCTCCAACAACCACAACAGCTGCTCCGACAACTATAACAACTGCTCCAACGACCACTTCTGTGCCAACAACCACGACAGCTGCTCCGACAACTACATCTGCTTCAACAACCACAACAGCTGCTTCGGCCACAACAACCACAGCTCCAACAACTACAACAGCTCCAACAACCACTTCTATACCAACAACCACAACAGCTGCTCCGACAACTACAACCACAGTGCCAACAACCCCAACATTGGCACCAACTACAACTAATCCCACCACTACAATAACTGCTCCAACAACCACAACAGCTGCTCTGACCACTACAACAACTGCTCCTACAACCACTTCTGTGCCAACAACCACAACAGCTGCTCTGACCACTACAACAACTGCTCCAACAACCACAACAGCTGCTTCGGCCACAACAACACCAGCTCCAACAACCACAACATCGGCACCAGCTACAACTAATCCCACCACTACAATAACTGCTCCAACAACCACAAAAGCTGCTCCAACAACTACAACTGCTCCAACAACGATTTTTGAGCCAACAACCACAACAGCTGCTCTGACCACCACAACAACTGCTTCAACAACCACTTCTGCAGAAACAACTACAACCACAGCTCCAACAACCACAACATTGGCACCAACTACAACGAATCCCACCACAACAACAACTGCTCCAACAACCACAACAGCTGCTCCGACCACTACAACAACTGCTCCAACAACCACAACAGCTGCTCCAACAACTACAACTGCTCAAACAACCACTTTTGTGCCAACAACCACAACAGCTGCTCCGACAACTACAACCACAGCTCCAACAACCACAACATTGGCCCCAACTACAACTAATCCCACCACTACAACAACGGCTCCAACAACCACAACAGCTGCTCCGACTACTACAACTGCTCCAACAACCACAATATCGGCACCAACTACAACTAATCCCACCACTGTAACAACTGCTCCAACAACCACAACAGCTGCTCCGACAACTACAACCACAGCTCCAACAACCACAACATTGGCCCCAACTACAACTAATCCCACCACTACAACAACGGCTCCAACAACCACAACAGCTGCTCCGACTACTACAACTGCTCCAACAACCACAATATCGGCACCAACTACAACTAATCCCACCACTACAACAACTGCTCAGACGACCACGTCTGTACCAACAACCACAACAGCTGCTCCGACAACTACATCTACTCCAACAACCACATTTGTGCCAACATCCACAACAGCTACTCTGGCCACTACAACAACTGCTCCAACTACAACTACTGCACCAACAACCACAACAGCTGCTCCGACCACTTCAACAACAGCTCCAACAACCACAACAGCTGCTGCGACCACTACAACCACAGTGCCAACAACCCCAACATTGGCACCTACTACAACTAATCCCACCACTACAATAACTGCTCCAACAACCACAACAGCTGCTCCGACAACTACAACAGCTCCAACAACCACAACAGCTGCTGCGACCACTACAACCACAGTGCCAACAACCCCAACATTGGCACCTACTACAACTAATCCCACCACTACAACAACTGCTCCAACAACCACAACAGCTGCTCCGACCACTACAACAACTGCTCCAACAACCACAACAGCTGCTCTGACCACAACAACAACTGCTCCAACAACCACAACAGCTGCTCCGACAACTATAACAACTGCTCCAACAACCACAACAGCTGCTCCGACAACTATAACAACGGCTCCAACGACCACTTCTGTGCCAACAACCACGACAGCTGCTCCGACAACTACATCTGCTTCAACAACCACAACAGCTGCTTCGGCCACAACAACCACAGCTCCAACAACTACAACAGCTCCAACAACCACTTCTATACCAACAACCACAACAGCTGCTCCGACAACTACAACCACAGTGCCAACAACCCCAACATTGGCACCAACTACAACTAATCCCACCACTACAATAACTGCTCCAACAACCACAACAGCTGCTCTGACCACTACAACAACTGCTCCTACAACCACTTCTGTGCCAACAACCACAACAGCTGCTCTGACCACTACAACAACTGCTCCAACAACCACAACAGCTGCTCCGACCACTACAACTACTCCAACAACCACAACAGCTGCTTCGGCCACAACAACACCAGCTCCAACAACCACAACATCTGCACCAGCTACAACTAATCCCACCACTACAATAACTGCTCCAACAACCACAACAGCTGCTCCAACAACTACAACTGCTCCAACAACGATTTTTGAGCCAACAACCACAACAGCTGCTCTGACCACCACAACAACTGCTTCAACAACCACTTCTGCAGAAACAACTACAACCACAGCTCCAACAACCACAACATTGGCACCAACTACAACGAATCCCACCACTACAACAACTGCTCCAACAACCACAACAGCTGCTCCGACCACTACAACAACTGCTCCAACAACCACAACAGCTGCTCCAACAACTACAACTGCTCAAACAACCACTTTTGTGCCAACAACCACAACAGCTGCTCCGACAACTACAACCACAGCTCCAACAACCACAACATTGGCCCCAACTACAACTAATCCCACCACTACAACAACGGCTCCAACAACCACAACAGCTGCTCCGACTACTACAACTGCTCCAACAACCACAATATCGGCACCAACTACAACTAATCCCACCACTGTAACAACTGCTCCAACAACCACAACAGCTGCTCCGACAACTACAACCACAGCTCCAACAACCACAACATTGGCCCCAACTACAACTAATCCCACCACTACAACAACGGCTCCAACAACCACAACAGCTGCTCCGACTACTACAACTGCTCCAACAACCACAATATCGGCACCAACTACAACTAATCCCACCACTGTAACAACTGCTCAAACAACCACTTCTGTGCCAACAACCACAACAGCATCTCCGACCACTACAATAACTGCTCCAATAACCACAACACCTGCTCCGCCCACTACAACAACCACAACAGCTGCTCCGACCACTACATCTACTCGAACTACCACAACAGCTGCTTCGACAACTACAACAACTCCAACCACAACTTCTGAGCCAACGACAACTACAACAATTGCTCAGACGACCATGTCTGTACCAACAACCACAACAGCTGCTCCGACAACTACATCTACTCCAACAACCACATTTGTGCCAACATCAACAACAGCTGCTCTGGCCACTACAACAACTGCTCCAACTACAACTATTGCACCAGCAACCACAACAGCTGCTCCGACCACTTCAACAACAGCTCCAACAACCACAACAGCTGCTGCGACCACTACAACCACAGTGCCAACAACCCCAACATTGGCACCTACTACAACTAATCCCACCACTACAACAACTGCTCCAACAACCACAACAGCTGCTCCGACCACTACAACAACTGCTCCAACAACCACAACAGCTGCTCTGACCACAACAACAACTGCTCCAACAACCACAACAGCTGCTCCGACAACTATAACAACTGCTCCAACAACCACAACAGCTGCTCCAACAACTATAACAACTGCTCCAACGACCACTTCTGTGCCAACAACCACGACAGCTGCTCCGACAACTACATCTGCTTCAACAACCACAACAGCTGCTCCGACCACTACTACTACTCCAACAATCACAACAGCTGCTTCGGCCACAACAACCACAGCTCCAACAACTACAACAGCTCCAACAACCACTTCTATACCAACAACCACAACAGCTGCTCCGACAACTACAACCACAGTGCCAACAACCCCAACATTGGCACCAACTACAACTAATCCCACCACTACAATAACTGCTCCAACAACCACAACAGCTGCTCTGACCACTACAACAACTGCTCCTACAACCATTTCTGTGCCAACAACCACAACAACTGCTCCAACAACCACAACAGCTGCTCCGACCACTACAACTACTCCAACAACCACAACAGCTGCTTCGGCCACAACAACACCAGCTCCAACAACCACAACATCGGCACCAGCTACAACTAATCCCACCACTACAGTAACTGCTCCAACAACCACAACAGCTGCTCCAACAACTACAACTGCTCCAACAACGACTTTTGAGCCAACAACCACAACAGCTGCTCTGACCACCACAACAACTGCTTCAACAACCACTTCTGCAGAAACAACTACAACCACAGCTCCAACAACCACAACAGTGGCACCAACTACAACGAATCCCACCACTACAACAACTGCTCCAACAACCACAACAGCTGCTCCAACAACTACAACTGCTCAAACAACCACTTTTGTGCCAACAACCACAACATTGGCCCCAACTACAACTAATCCCACCATTACAATAACTGCTCTAACAACCATAACATTGGCACCAACTACAACTAATCCCACCACTACAATAACTGCTCCAACAACCACAACACCTGCTCCGCCCACTACAACAACCACAACAGCCGCTCCGACCACTACATCTACTCGAACTACCACAACAGCTGCTTCGACAACTACAACAACTCCAACCACAACTTCTGAGCCAACGACAACTACAACAACTGCTCAGACGACCACGTCTGTACCAACAACCACAACAGCTGCTCCGACAACTACATCTACTCCAACAACCACATTTGTGCCAACATCCACAACACTTGCTCTGGCCACTACAACAACTGCTCCAACTACAACTACTGCACCAACAACCACAACAGCTGCTCCGACCACTTCAACAATAGCTCCAACAACCACAACAGCTGCTGCGACCACTACATCTGCTCGAACGACCACAACAGCTGCTCCGACAACTACAACCACAGTGCCAACAACCCCAACATTGGCACCTACTACAACTAATCCCACCACTACAATAACTGCTCCAACAACCACAACAGCTGCTCCGACAACTACAACAGCTCCAACAACAACAACAGCTGCTTCGACCACTACAACAACTGCTCCAACGACCACAACATTGGCACCAACTACACCTAATCCCACCACTACAACAACTGCTCCAACAACCACAACAGCTGCTCTGACCACAACAACAACTGCTCCAACAACCACAACAGCTGCTCCGACAACTATAACAACTGCTCCAACAACCACAACAGCTGCTCCGACAACTATAACAACTGCTCCAACGACCACTTCTGTGCCAACAACCACGACAGCTGCTCCGACAACTACATCTGCTTCAACAACCACAACAGCTGCTCCGACCACTACTACTACTCCAACAATCACAACAGCTGCTTCGGCCACAACAACCACAGCTCCAACAACTACAACAGCTCCAACAACCACTTCTATACCAACAACCACAACAGCTGCTCTGACAACTACAACCACAGTGCCAACAACCCCAACATTAGCACCAACTACAACTAATCCCACCACTACAATAACTGCTCCAACAACCACAACAGCTGCTCTGACCACTACACCTGCTCCAACTACCACAACAGCTGCTCCAACAACTACAACTGCTCCAACAACCACTTTTGTGCCAACAACCATAACAGCTGCTCCGACCACTACAACCACAGCTCCAACCACCACAACATTGGCACAAACTACAACTAATCCCACCACTACAATAACTGCTCCAACAACCACAACATTGTTACCAACTACAACTAATCCCACCACTACAATAACTGCTCCAACAACCACAACAGCTCCTCTGACTACTACAACTACCCCAACAACGACTTCTGTGCCAACAACCACAACAGATTCTATAACCACTACAACAACTGCTCCGACTACAACTTCTGCAGAGACAACTACAACTACAGCTCCAACAACCACAACATTGGCACCAACTACACCTAATCCCACCACTACAACAACAGCTCCAACAACCACAACAGCTACTCTGACCACTACAACAACTGCTTCAACAACCACTTCTGCAGAAACAACTACAACCACAGCTCCAACAACCACAACATTGGCACCAACTACAACTAATCCCACCACTACAACAACTGCTCCAACGACCACTTCTGCAGAAACAACGACAACAACAGCTCCAACAACCACAACAGCTGCTCCAACCACTATAACAACTGCTCCAACAACCACAACAGCTGCTGCGACCACTACAACTGCTCCAACGACCACTTCTGTGCCAACAACCACGACAGCTGCTCCGACAACTACAACCACAGTGCCAACAACCCCAACATTGGCACCAACTACAACTAATCCCACCACTACAATAACTGCTCCAACAACCACAACAGCTGATCTGACCACTACAACAACTGCTCCAACAACCATTTCTGTGCCAACAACCATAACAGCTGCTCTGACCACTACAACAACTGCTCCAACAACCACAACAGCTGCTCCAACAACTACAACTCCTCCAACAACAACTTTTGAGCCAACAACCACAACAGCTGCTCCGACCACTACAACAACTGCTCCAACAACCACAACAGCTGTTCTGACCACGACAACAACTGCTCCAACAACCACAACAGCTACACTGACCACTACAACAACTGCTTCAACAACCACTTCTGCAGAAACAACTACAACCACAGCTCCAACAACCACAACATTGGCACCAACTACACCTAATCCCACCACTACAACAACAGCTCCAACAACCACAACCGCTATTCTGACCACTACAACAACAGCTCCAACAACCACAACAGCTGCTTCGACCACTACAACATCTGCTCCAACAACCACAACAGCTGCTCCGAGCACTACACCTGCTCCAACTACCACAACAGCTGCTCCAACAACTACAACTGCTCCAACAACTACTTTTGTGCCAACAACCACACCAGCTGCTCCGACCACTACAACCACAGCTCCAATAACCACAACATTGGCACCAACTACAACTAATCCTACCACTACAATAACTGCTCCAACAACCACAACATTGTTACCAACTACAACTAATCCCACCACTACAATAACTGCTCCAACAACCACAACAGCTCCTCTGACCACTACAACTACCCCAACAACGACTTCTGTGCCAACAACCACAACAGCTTCTATAACCACTACAACAACTGCTCCGACTACAACTTCTGCAGAAATAACTACAACCACAGCTCCAACAACCACAACACTGGCACCAACTACACCTAATCCCACCACTACAACAACAGCTCCAACAACCACAACAGCTGCTTCAACCACGACAACATCTGCTCCAACAACCACAACAGCTTCTCCGAGCACTACACCTGCTCCAACTACCACAACAGCTGCTCCAACAACTACAACTGCTCCAACAACTGCTTTTGTGCCAACAACCACAACAGCTGCTCCGACCACTACAACAACGGCTCCAATGACAGCTTCTGCAGAAACAACTGCAACAACAGCTCCAACGACTACGTCTGTGCCAACAACCACAACAGCTGCTCCAAGCACTACACCTGCTCCAACTACCACAACAGCTGCTCCAACAACTACAACTGCTCCAACAACCATTTTTGTGCAAACAACCACAACAGCTGCTCCGAGCACTACACCTGCTCCAACTACCACAACAGCTGCTCCAACAACTACAACTGCTCCAACAACCATTTTTGTGCAAACAACCACAACAGCTGCTCCGACCACTACAACCACAGCTCCAACAACCACAACATTGGCACCAACTACACCTAATACCACCACTACAACAACAGCTCCAACAACCACAACAGCTGCTCTGACCACTACGACAACTGCTCCGACTACAACTTCTGCAGAAACAACTACAACCACAGCTCCAACAACAACAACATTGGCACCAACTACACCTAATACCACCACTACAACAACAGCTCCAACAACCACAAATGCTACTCTGACCACTACAACAATTGCTTCAACAACCACTTCTGCAGATACAACTACAACCACAGCTCCAACAACCACAACATTGGCACCAACTACAACTAATCCCACCACTACAATAACTGCTACAACAACCCCAACAGCTTCTCCGACCACTACAACAATGGTTCCAACAACTACGTCTGTGCCAACAACCACAACAGCTGCTCCGAACACTACAACCACGGCTCCAACAACCACAACATTGGCCCCAACTACAACTAATCCCACCACTACACCTGCTCCAACAACCACAACAGCTGCTCCAACAACTACAACTGCTCCAACAACCACTTTTGTGCCAACAACCACAACATCTTCTCCGACCACTACAACAATGGCTCCAACGACAACTTCTGCAGGAACAACTACAACCACAGCTCCAACAACCACAACATCGGCATCAACTACAACTAATCCCACCATTACAACAACTGCTCCAACTACAACTACTGCTCCAACAACCACAACAGCTGCTCCGACAACTACAACAGCTCCAACAACCACGACAGCTGCTCCGACCACTACAACAACTGCTACAATAACAACATTTACAGAAACAACTACAACCACAGCTCCAACAAACACAACATCGGCACCAACTACAACTAATCCCACCACTACAATAACTGCTCCGACAACTACAACAACTGCTCCAACAACGACGTCTGTGCCAACAACCACCACAGCTGCTCCGACCACTACAACAACTCCAACCACAACTTCTGAGCAAACGACAACTACAACTGCTCAGACGACCACGTCTGTACCAACAACCACAACAGCTGCTCCGACAACTACAACTACTCCAACAACCACATTTGTGCCAACAACCACAACAGCTGCTATGACCACCACAACAACTGCTCCAACTACAACTACTATTCCAACAACCACAACAGCTGCTCCGACAACTACAACAGCTCCAACAACAACAACAGCTGCTTCAACCACTACAACAACTACTCCAACAACGACTTCTGTGCCAACAACCACAACAGCTTCTATAACCACTACAACAACTGCTCCAACGACCACAACATTGGTACCAACTACACCTAATCCCACCACTACAACAACTGCTCCAACAACCACAACAGCTGCTCCGACAACTACAACTGCTCCAACTACCACAACAGCTGCTCCAACCACTACAACCACAGCTTCGACCACTAGAACAACTGCTCCAACGACCACTTCTGCAGAAACAACTACAACCACAGCTCCAACAACCACAACATTGGCACCAACTACACCTAATCCCAGTACTACAACAACACATCTAACAACCACAACAGCTGCTCTGACCACTACAACTTCTCCAACAACGACTTCTGTGCCAACAACCACAACAGCTGCTCCGCCAAATACAACAACGGCTCCAACGACCACTACTGTGCCAACAATCATAACAGCTACTCTGACCACTACACAAACTGCTCCAACAACCACAACAGCTGCTCCGACCACTACACCTACTCCAACTACCACAACAGCTGCTCCTACAACTACAACTTCAACATCCACTTCTGTGTCAAGAACCACAACAGCTGCTCTGACCACTACAACAACTGCTCCGACTACAACTTCTGCAGAAACAATTACCACCACAGCTCCAACAACCACAACATCGGCACTAACTACAACTAATCCCACCACTACAACAACTGCTCCAACAACCACAACAGCTGCTCCGAGCACTACACCTGCTTCAACTACCACAACAGCTGCTCCAACAACTACAACTGCTCCAACAACTACTTTTGTGCCAACAACCACAACAGCATCTCTGACCACCACAACAACTGCTTCAACAACCACTTTAGCAGAAACAACTACAACCACAGCTCCAACAACCATAACATTGGCACCAACTACAACTAATCCCACCACTACAATAACTGCTCCAACAACCACAACATCTGCTCCAACAACTACAACAACTACAACCGCAACTTCTGTGCCAACAACAACTACAACAACTGCTCAGACGACCACATCTGTACCAATAACCACAACAGCTGCTCCGACAACTACAACAACTGCTCCAACAACCACGTCCGTGCCAACAACCACAACATCTTCTCCGACCACTACAACAACGGCTCCAACGACAACTTCCGCAGGAACAACTACAACAACAGCTCCAACAACAACTTCTGTGCCAACAACCACAACTATTGCTCCAACTACAACTACTGCACTAACAACCACAACAGCTGCTCCGACAACTACAACAAATGCTCCAACAACCACTTCCGTGCCAACAACCACATCTTCTCCGACCACTACCACAACGGCTCCAATGACAACTTCTGCAGGAACAACTACAACAACAGCTCCAACAACAACTTCTGTGCCAACAACCACAACTACTGCTCCAACTACAACAACTGCTCCAACAACCACAACAGCTGCTCTGACAACTACAACAGCTCCAACAACCACGACAGCTGCTCCGACCACTACAACAACTGCTACAACAACAACTTTTGCAGAAACAACTACAACCACAGCTCCAACAACCACAACATCGGCACCAACTACAACTAATCTCACCACTACAACAACTGCTCCAACAACTACTTCTGTGCCAACAACCACAACAGCTGCTCCGACCACTACAATTACTGCTCTAACAACCACAACACCTGCTCCGCCCACTACAACAGCTGCTCCAACAACCACAACAGCTGCTCCGACCACTACATCTACTCGAACTACCACAACAGCTGCTCCGACAACTACAACAACTCCAACCACAACTTCTGAGCAAACGACAACTACAACTGCTCAGACGACCACGTCTGTACCAACAACCACAACAGCTGCTCCGACAACTACAACTACTCCAACAACCACATTTGTGCCAACAACCACAACAGCTGCTATGACCACCACAACAACTGCTCCAACTACAACTACTATTCCAACAACCACAACAGCTGCTCCGACAACTACAACAGCTCCAACAACAACAACAGCTGCTTCAACCACTACAACAACTACTCCAACAACGACTTCTGTGCCAACAACCACAACAGCTTCTATAACCACTACAACAACTGCTCCAACGACCACAACATTGGTACCAACTACACCTAATCCCACCACTACAACAACTGCTCCAACAACCACAACAGCTGCTCCGACAACTACAACTGCTCCAACTACCACAACAGCTGCTCCAACCACTACAACCACAGCTTCGACCACTAGAACAACTGCTCCAACGACCACTTTGCTGCCAACAACCACAACAGCTGCTCCAACGACCACGTCAGCTGCTGCGACCACTACAACAGCTCCAACAACCACTTCTGTGCCAACAACCACAACAGCTGCTCCGACCACTACAACCACAGTGCCAACAACCCCAACATTGGCACCAACTACAACTAATCCCACCACTACAATAACTGCTCCAACAACCACAACAGCTACTCTGACCACTACAACAACTGCTCCAACAACCACAACAGCTGCTTCGGCCACTACAACCACAGCTCCAACAACCACAACATTGGCCCCAACTACAACTAATCCCACCACTACAACAACTGCTCCAACAACCATTTCTGTGCCAACAACCATAACAGCTGCTCTGACCACTACAATAACTGCTCCAACAACCACAACAGCTGCTCCGAGTACTACACCTGCTCCAACTACCACAACAGCTGTTCCGACCACTACAACTGCTCCAACAACCACAACAGCTGCTTCGGCCACTACAACCACAGCTCCAACAACCACAACATCGGCACCAACTACAACTAATCCCACCACTACAACAACTGCTCCAACATCCACAACAGCTGCTCCGACCACTACAATAACTGCTCCAACAACCACAACAGCTGCTCCGAGTACTACACCTGCTCCAACTACCACAACAGCTGCTCCAACAACTACAACTGCTCCAACAACCACTTTTGTGCCAACAAACACAACAGCTGCTCCGACCACTACAACCACAGCTCCAACAACCACAACATTGGCCCCAACTACAACTAATCCCACCATTACACCTGCTCCAACAACCACAACAGCTGCTCCAACAACTACAACTGCTCCAACAACCACTTTTGTGTCAACAACCACAACAGCTGCTTCTACCACTACAACAACTGCTCCAACAACCACAACAGCTACTCCGAGCACTACACCTGCTCCAACTACCACAACAGCTGCTCCAACAACTACAACTGCTCCAACAACTACTTTTGTGCCAACAACCACAACAGCTGCTTCGGCCACTACAACCACAGCTCCAACAACCACAACATTGGCCCCAACTACAACTAATCCCACCACTACAATAACTGCTCCAACAACCACAACAGCTGCTCCAACAACTACAACTGCTTCAACAACCACTTCTGCAGAAACAACTCCAACATTGGCACCAACTACAACTAATCCCACCACTGCAATAACTGCTCCAACAACCACTTTGCTGCCAACAACCACAACAGCTGCTCCGCCCACTACAGCTGCTCCAACGACATCTTCTGCAGAAACAACTACAACCACAGCTCCAACAACCACAACATTGGCACCAACTACACCTAATCCCACCACTACAACAACTGCTCCAACAACCACAACAGCTGCTCCGACAACTACAACTGCTCCAACAACCACGACAGCTGTTCCGACCACTACAACCACAGCTCCAACAACCACAATGTCGGCACCAACTACAACTAATCCCACCACTACAATAACTGCTCCAACAACCCCAACAGCTTCTCTGACCACTACAACAATGGCTCCAACGACAGCTTCTGCAGAAACAACTGCAACAACAGCTCCAACGACTACGTCTGTGCCAACAACCACAACAGCTGCTCCGACCACTATAACTGCTCCAACAACCACAATAGCTGCTCCACCAACTACAACTGCTCCAACGACCACTTCTGTGTCAACAACCACAACAGCTGCTCCGACCACTACAACAACTGCTCCAATGACAACTTCTGCTGAAACAACTACAACATCGGCACCAACTACACCTAATCCCACCACTACAACTTCTCCAATGGCCACTTCTGTGCCAACAACCACAACAGCTGCCCCGACCACAACAGCAACAGCTCCAAGTACAGCAACTGCAGCACCAACTGCACCACCAACTGCAGCACCAACTGCAGCACCAACTGCAGCACCAACTGCACCACCAACTGCAGCACCAACTGCATCACCAACTGCAGCACCAACTGCAGCACCAACTGCACCACCAACTTCAGCACCAACTGCAGCACCAACTGCACCATCAACTGCACCACCAACAGCACCACCAACTGCAACACCAACTGCAGCACCAACTGCACCACCAACTGCAGCACCAACTGCACCACCAACTGCAGCACCAACTGCAGCACCAACTGCACCACCAACTTCAGCACCAACTGCAGCACCAACTGCAGCACCAACTGCACCACCAACTGCAGCACCAACTGCACCACCAACTGCAGCACCAACTGCAGCACCAACTGCAGCACCAACTGCATCCCCCACAACCTCAACAACTATTTCGACTCCAAGGATAATTTACCGTGTTGTTTTCAGGTCTGTTCAAAGCACTTTCACCTTCGACCTCCTGAATCCAGCATCTATGGCTTTTCAGCGACGAGCAGCAATGATCACATCTCAGGTAGGCCTTCTTGTTTTCGTACTTTTTGCAATGAAACAATATTTCAGGTAGTTTTGTCTTGAGCAGTTTTGTAAATGTGAATCGCTATTAAAAAAAAAATTGACTCTATTATTTTGTATCTCAGTCATGTTACAACTGTCTGCAAAATAATTAGGTAAAATTGTTGTTGTTACTCTTGTAATATTCAATGTAAAGCTTTATTCTGAATTTGTATCCTTCCGTAGCTCCAGAGACTTTTCCGAATATTGTTTCCATCTACGTTCATCTCAATGGAAGTGGTGCAATTCAGGTAATTTAACCATCATGCTCACATTTAAGAATACTGTTTTTTGATATCTCAACTGACATCTCTTGGTAATTTTACATGCAGCCCTGGATCAGTCATCAACCACATGGATGTACAGTTTACTGAGACAGAGGCTCCTCAACAAAATGAAGTTTCTCAGGCTTTGATAAGCATTTCTCCAAATGTCACTGGCTTTGACATTGAAACAGGCTCCATCACTGTCAACTCGACCAACATTCAATCATGTAAGTTATTTTATTCTGCATCAGGAAAAAGTGTCTTGCAGTTTGTGGATTATCTTTGTGACACCATCATTTGTTTTCCTCTGTATCTCCAGCTGGAAATCAAGTCAACCACAACATCAGTCTCATCACTGCTCTCTGCCTTGTGCTGCTTTCGGTGCTGCTCTTCGTCCAGCAATAACATCTTCAGCAACTTCTTCTTCACTTGCCGGCGGTTACCTGACTGCTTTCATTGTCATGTTGGTTTTTCCTGTCATATAAGGCTTTTGATTGACATATTACCAAGTTAATATTTGCTTTGTTCATCCACAACATTGATTAGAAATTGTTTTCCACCTGAGATACATCTATGCAAGGCTATTCAGAATTTAGAGCCATGGGGGGATAGAGGGTGATAAATATGTTTAAAAAAAAACACATTATATAATTTAACCAACCATATACAAGCATTTACTTTTAATTAGAAACTGGCGGTATATATCTGTCTGTATTTGTGTGTGTATGTGTGTGTTTGCGAGTGTGCGAGTATTTATTATACCATGTCACAAAAATGTTCTGCCAGTTACTTCATGTATAAACACTACTATATATTTAATCATGCATAAGAGTATACTGTATTCTGCAACATGTCTTGTTGTCTGTACAATTGTTGTGAATTAACAGAATACAAAATAATGTAAAAACAATATATATTTTGTCTCTCATGACGTTTTTGTAGTTTTGGTGAGTTAAGAGAACACGGATCATAAGAATGAGGACAGATTTTTTTTTTATTTAAACCGCGACTGTATGCAAGTAAAACCCTGAAAATGTTTCAAGTTTGATCAGAGAGTAGTTTGGCTCAGAACCTATTATCAACAACATGTGAGTGCTAACAAGTATGTTGATCACTGCGGTCAAAAGTAACGCTTTTGACCTAATCTTTTAGACATTACTTTTACACAGTAGCCTGCAGTGGTGTTTCAGTCAGGGTCAGCAGTAACAAAATACAACCCCCCACCCAGTCACACATTACTACAGTCCTACAGTAAACACACAATCCGAATCCAATGTAAGGCCACTATTGTGAATCAGTGCTTAATCCACAACAACATGACAGTTGATCAACAACCATCACTGTGCAGCTTCGCCATCAGTCCAGAGTAGCAGATAATAACAGGACGTCATCGCGCTCATGCCCATGGGCCAATCAATCAAGCTCTTTTCAATGACGACAGGAGGCCAGCGCTCGAAGGCGATCCGTACATAACGCATCAACATATGATTGGCTGATGATACCGTCACTCAACATTTTAACCCAATAGCAGCGTCCAGCTTCCACCAGAGGGTACCAAGGAAGTTACTGCTCCGCCCCAACAGGGGAAAGGAGTTGATGCCTTGATGCGTTTAGAGACCATAGGAAATTTGATTTTCCACAAAATATAACCAGTTGTCTTCTGGATAAAGTTGCTCAAGTCACTAATTGATTCCAGACACAGATTTCAGAATAATTTTAATTATTAAAAAAAAAGGAAAAATTATTTTTGATAAGGCAAGCAGTGCTAGCCTGACTGCACACCACTGTGTGTAATAAAAACACGTCATAAGCGGGCAACTGCACTAAATGGTAAGTAAAAAGTAAAGCAAAAAGGTTCGAGAATATGCAGGATTTTCAAGTGCCTGTTAAATAGGAACTGAAACAAGACTAGACGAAATGAAGAGGGAAAGAAGATTTGAGAAAATAGAGCTTTAACATTTTGGTGGATCCGCTTACTCCGGCGCTCATTCATGATGTCAGTCACATGTCAATGATGTGGCAGTCACATATTTGCAACTGGATCGCTGAGACGGCAGTGGGGTTCAAAAACATCAGATACATATTTGAATTGGTACCACATTTGATCGAGTTCTCAGCATTATTTGTTAGACCTACAAACAGATAATTATCCCACTTTTTCAACAATGATTACAAAAATAAATATATACAATTATGCGGAAATTGAGCAGTGCCTCTCATAGAGGCGGTTCCTTAAAAGCTTTCCATAACTTGAATAAGTTGCGTCACTACATGACGTGGGCAACCACGAAATTAAACTCGACTGTTTGAACTTAGTGAAAGTGATGGAGTTTTTTGCTCCGGTGTTGACAGGAGCATTGTCACTGGAGAGAACGACACGGCTCTGGGTGGAATGTGGCTGCCTTGTAATGAGCTATCTGTCTTGGTAAAGATTGACATCGACTGTTCCACGCCTTGCCTGTTCCGCAACTCCTTGTGCGCATTTCTGGGAATGAGGGGTCTGCTCTATGTATACTTGGATTAAAGACTCAGTATAACAAGAGGGCCATCTTCTCTTTTCCATCAACAGTATACAGGATCATTGAACCCCACACATTTCCTCCTCCTTCTTTTTTTTTTTTTTTAGACCTCCGATTCACATTTCAAGATCTCTGAGAATCAGCTTCTTATGTGTCTGTTTGTCTTTTCTTTTTTTTGTGCAACAGTAATGATAAGGAAGGAACCGAAGGCAGGACAGTACGAGGTGATATTTATATATTTATATAATAGCAATTAAAATAATCTGAGGCAAACAGCATGGTTTGGTGGCTTGTGGGAGTTCTGCAGCTTCAGACTTGTAGGTATTGTATAAATGAAGGCCAGGTTGGAATCCTATGCTTGATTCTTTTGGGGGGGAAGGGGGGAGGGGGTTATTTAAGTGAAGTGACTACTGCTCATTTCAAGGCCTTTGGAATAGAGTGAGGATAAGAAACTGAAAAACAAATGACCTTCATCAGAATAAGAAACGGTCACAGTGGGACTCTGGTTCTGGTGGTTGGTTAAGTGATAGGAAGAGAGTACCAGCTTTGACCTACGAGCCCAGCATGTCCACTTTTTGTTAATTGTTTGTAAATAAACATAGAATTCTTTACACCTATTGGGATACTTGCAATATCGGTGGATAAAAAATAAAAAGACACTTGTTATGGGTTTATTTATAGGGAGAAAATTCCTCCATCCATCCATCTTCTGTACGACTTTTGTCCTCTAGCAGGGTTGGATGAGAGCAGGATGCACCTGGACAGGTTACTAGTCCATCATATGATGGACCAACACACGGAGACAGACAGCCCCAAACACTCACAATCACATCTATAGGCAATTTACAGTCAACCAACTGCACAGAAAGGTCCGGTAGGTATTTGAACCCGACTTTAAATACGGCCTGCGGTAGATGGATCACTGGTCCTGCCTGTTTGAGAGTTACTTTTTTTTTTCTCGCGTGTGTTTAGCCTTACCGGCTGTTAAGAGCTGAGTTCCCTCATGTCCTTTTGAGTTTTTTTTAAATCATGCAGTAGAGCCTGGAAAGAGCATTGCAGCCTCGGTATGTGCTTCTGTCTCTTACCCTAAAGGCATCATAAATAGTTTTTGTGGAACTTGAAAAAAAAAGGGCTTGGCTCTTTGTCAGAGAAATGGATCACTGCCATGTGGTTTATACAACGAGATAAGTAATGACAGTTGCAACAATCTGAATGCTGGGAATTGTTAACACACTTGTCAAATTAAATAATAGACTGTTTCTTTGTTCATCAAAATGTTTATGCAATTCACACAATTCAAAAAGGAATAAACAAGCACAACCACATATTTACAGTTTACAGGAATGCATAAACAGGATAATACAATAGAATTAAAAAATATATGGTTGTAAAAGCCTCATGTGCTGCGACGAAATCAAGTTAGTTTTTGCTTTTGGCAAATTCAAATTTCCATGAAATGCTACATGGGGAAATGCCTTGGTGAAGTATCTATATCAGATTAAACTACTCTTATTTCCTTTGATGAAACCTCTCGCCAGCTATACCCAGTCTGGCTGGAGTTGTTGTGGAGTGCACATACCAAAGTGCAAATTTGCAATTGCTTCCCTCACTTGACCTGTGGTATGACCTGCAGTTTATCTGTGTTTGCCATCATAAGCTGCTCTACCAGTGCACACCCAAACCAGTCCGAGAGCAGACGGTGAACTTAAAAATTATTTTCTCACTGGAACTGTTTCAAAGGTTAAAATATCCATCAATTTTATGTCACGTCATTCAATTTGAAGCAATGGAGAGCTGCAGCTGAGCCCAGTTGTCTGTGAGCAAAACCAGGGCAAACCTGGGCAGATCATCAATTATTGCAAATAAATGTTTTATGTATTTAAATACTATTAATATGTATTCAATCATCTTGTTAGTTCTTTGAAGCAGAATAATGCTCTCAGCATCTGTCAATTGGTGGCTAAAAAAAAAAAAAAAAAGCGAAATTCATGAAGTAGAGCATGTCGCTTACTTGGAAAACTGGTTTCTCATGAGATGTCTCACCAGGTCTATTTTTGCATATTATATATGACTCAAAGAATGTTGCCAATCTGGCGAGGCACAAACAATAGCCAGGTCATTTAGGGAATTCAGTATCATCGTGACTTCTCTGAAGATGTAATTAATTCTAACTCAAACAGTGTCGGAAGTGGAGTCAGTCAGGGAGGCTGGTCAGAGCTGATGGGAAGATGCATGGAAAGGCAAGTATTTGTAGAGCGTCACTCAGACACAAGGGCAAAGCACAGCGCTTCACAAAGACATGCATTAAAGAAAACAATTAAGAAACTTGATCTCAAGTGATGAGGACTATGAAATAGCTTCAAAACCTCTCACACACAGTCATCCCATCCATTTGGCCGGCTTTGCACTGTTTGTATTCTGTCTCTCGTCAGAGAACCTTCACGGTCTCGCCTTGCGCATTCATCATATAAAATGATATATTTCTACATGAGCAGAGGTAGTGGATCACTTTTTTAAAAATTAATCCGCGATTAATCTCAAAGAGCAAATTTGAACTCAGTCATCATTGAAATGAGAGTTGAAGGGATTAAAAACAGCATAAAAGGAGGCTAAAGGTAAGATCTTCATTAAGATAAAGGTAAGAAGATAAGAAAAGTGTATTCTTTATTTGAAAGCCTGTGTAAATAAAAATGTTTTAAGTCCTGATTTAAAAGAATTGTGTGTCATTGGGAAGTTTGTTCCACCGGTGAGGAGCGTAGAAACTGAAAGCTGCTTCGTCTTGTTTCTTCTGACTGCAAACACCGAGGAAACCTCTTCCTGGGGGCCTCAGGGTGTCTGGAGGTTTCATATTCGACTCATAAATATTAGATGTGTTTGGGGTTATGATGTCCAGAGTGACATGGAGTCAAGATGACCTGTGACCTTTCTTCTTTGGGGCCAAAAACCTCTGTTGTTCTCTGAGTTAAGTTGTAAAACAGTTCTGACACATGGGCTCCTTAATTTCATCGGTGGAGACAAATGAAGGACCATATTGGAGGAAAACCTGTTAAATTCTGCAAAAAGAAACTTCCAGCAGGACAACAACCTGCAACATAGACCCAGCAAAAGAGCGACGAGGGGAAAGTTTAGATCAAAGCATATTCATGTGATACAAAGTCAAAGTCCAGACCCTCATCCAATTGAAAGTCTCTTGTGACTTGAAAATTGCTGCTCACAGATGTTCTCCAGCCAACGTGACTGAACTTAAACAATTTAGCAAAGAATTACGTTGTCTGTTGTGTTGGTCTATAGCATTAAATCCCCCGAAAAATACATTTACATTTCTGGTGAACCAAACCCATTAGAAAGTTGTCTGATACATGAATCCTTTATGCGTCCAATCATATTCTATTTCAAGGCTTTGTGGACTCCGACATGGTCTTCAAAAACATCCTCTTTATCAACATGTGCATTATTAGCATTTTTGAGTTACATCCATCCATCCATTTATCTTCTATACTTCTGCAGTCAAATTCATCCTTCATTCGTCCTTAAAGCCACCAGATGCTAATGAAAATCTTTCTGCATTGGAATTTCTGGCATCTGCTCCACTATTCCTCTTTTACATGATTGTGTAGAATGTTATTTATTTATTTATTTTTTTTAACTAAACCATTTGACCTAAAGTGATAATGGCTTTTACATTATTCTTTTTCACAGATGTAAAACTACTTTGAACAGTTGCGCTGGTGGAATGTGAAACACTGGGCTTCAAACGTCATAAAAACAACAAAAAAATGTGTCCAACTGCTTTGGTATTTTTACAAAGATTTCATCACTTTTAAGTCACGTCACTTGCGTTTTGTTCATTCCAGTGCAAAAAAAACCCTATTGTGACTGTCACATAAAGCCACAGCACCGATGGAATGAACTCGAACACAACAGAACACAACTACTGGGATCAAGATCGTGGACTTCGACACCATATTATAGGTGGAAATTATCTTTTCGTTTCTTCAAATATATTTTCATTTAGGGTAAGTACTTTAAGATATGTGTTTGCATGATGACAGAAGTATAGTTGTTGTTGTTGCATAGATAGATGTTCCGCTGACCAATAAATCATTTTAACTGAAAAATGGAAGGAAAAACAAAAGAAATGATTTAAATTAAATAGCAGTTCAATGTGATTCAAGTGACCCGACTACAAAATAACTTGATCCGAGTATGTTCAGACCTCAAGGGATTTTTTTGTTTGTTTTTTAATTTTGAAAAACAAACAAATTGTTCGAATTTGTATTGTTGGAATATGGAATAAACAGAGAACCACATTTCACATAATAAGCAACAACAATCACTATACTGAAAGTACAATTCTAATATTAAAATGTTGCTTCTTTTAGTTTATTTTCTTTTTTAATACTTTCCAAATCTGACCTATTTCACTCAAAATTAAAATCAAGTCAAAGTAAGGATGATGTAGAAATTAGGCCCGGTCTGTGTTGTTTTCAAGTCAGTTTGTGTTCAAATCATTTGCATTTGAAATATTGTAACAGGGTTATTAAATCTCATTTGTATATTGTTTCTAAGCAACATGGTGCATCCCCTCCAGCAAAGTATGGGAGTGTTGTAAAAAAAAAAGGTAAAAGAAAACATAAATTATGAAACAAGTTTCCCTGGAATCAAGTCGGTCAACATTACTGCTGAAGTCCTTTTAAAAAAAAGAAAATCTTGTAAAAAAAAGAAACTTTTACATGGTGAAGCTACACAGTGCTCTTTGAAATATCAAAATGGTGTTCCTTTAAAAAACTACAAGTACTCACTGAGGTGGCAGTATATAAATACAAATACTCACATGACTCTGTAACTAAGCACAACTGGAAATTCAAGGAAGGTCATTTTAATCACACTTACAATTTACACCATATTACAATTCACTAAAATGTATAAATGTCTACCCAGTATGACGATTAATTCAACAAATGCAGATTGACCTTTAGATCTGCATTCTTCTTTCAAAAGAGAATTTGTGCTTTGCCTTCATATTTACCATAGTTTCTTTTTGTCACTGAGAAATGCGCTTGTAATTCAGAATGTCAAGTCAAGTCATATATTCGTCACATGCACATACTGGTAAGGCAGTGAAATGCGGGGGCTGCTCACCAGGCTCTACAACACCTGTCAAAACGGCAGGAAATAAAAACAAACTAAAATTCCAACGAGAGATATAACAATACAAGAGTACTGATGGGTGATGAAACATTTATATAGTAAAGAAAAGAAGAACAAAGAAGAAAGTGAGGATGTGCACCCACACAGAGAATGTGCAGTCTGCATGATGTGTCATTTTGACTCATTTACCAAGTATTGGGTGAAAGTTTCAGTGTCACTATTTAGTATCTGCAGGAATATGTGAGTGGCCAGGGCAAGGATGTAAATGTGAGATGTGGTTGAGCTCATGCTCTTCGTTGCATTTATGGTTGTGAAGTTGATTTTAATGTCAGAATGAAATGAAAGCAGCTTCTTGAGTCTAATGCAGCAGCCAGCCAAACACAAATACTCTCATCCCACTGTGGGTGTCACATGGCTTTCCATTTTAGCGTAAATGTATAAATGGTCATGAGAAAGGGCCATCAAGAACAGCAACCGGTCATTATGAGCTCGTACTTCAAATCATCTGAAATTCAGAACTTTGTTTTGTTTTACAGCTGGAGAGGAATGGGCGCTGGATCAGCTCTGTCAATTTTCCTGTTGCTGAGCGGTGAGTTGACGTTTGCTGTTCAATGCAGGTACAGGATCTACACCAGTTATATGCAGTGTTCCGCCAGTAGGTGGGCTCGTTGATCTTATGGTTTCTGTACCACAATGACTACAGCTGCTCCCGCAACTTCCTCTGCAGCAGCAATGGCTGTTCTTACAACGGCTCCTGAAGACGCCACGACTCCAGAGCCAACGACGGGTGAAGAAGAAACCACAACACCGGATTTCACGTCAACGGCAGCAACGACTTCTGATCTCACGACGACGACAGAGGAAGCCACGACGGCTGATTTAACAACTCCTGATCCTCCAACTACAGCAGAAGAAACCACAACACCTACACCCACAACGACAGTATCAACTACACCCGATCCAACAACTACAGCAGAAGAAACCACAACACCTACACCCACAACGACAGTATCAACTACACCCGATCCAACAACTACAGCAGAAGAAACCACAACACCTACACCCACAACGACAGTATCAACTACACCCGATCCAACAACTGCAGAAGAAGAAACCACAACACTTGATCCAACCACTACGGCTCAAACCACAACAGCAGCAACATCTGCTCTAACAACAGAAACTATTCAAACAACATCCTCATCATCCACCGCAACAGTGACCACGGCAACACCGAGAACCTCAACAAATGCAGTGACGACAACGACAGCTTCCTCAACCGGGACGGAGGATCCCATAAACACCGTATCAACAAAACCAGGGATCACAGCAACCGCCACAACCCTTGCTCCGACAACAGTGACGACAACGGCACAGATGACGGCAACAAATACTTTGGCAACATCAACAACACGCATGGCAACAATTACCTCCACTGCAACAACAACTGGCGCAGTAACCGTGGCCGTGATAACGAGGAATTTGACCTTCACATCAGTTTCACAGACATTTACAGAGGGCTTGCTGAATTCGTCATCAGTCCTCTTTAAAAGCAGAGCTTCGCTTATCGACGACGAGGTGAGGTCAAACCGCACTCCTGTAGATTCATACAATGTGAATCGAAACAATCTCCGACTGTTCTGAGCAGACATGAATATTACCTCAGTGAAGCCGGATTTCATGGCCAGACTGTTTCATAAAAAGGCTTTCAGGTGCAGAAAGACAATACTGAACTGAATGATCAGGAGTCTAGGTGGGGAAACTTTAAAGTTCAATGATACTATTGACAAAAAGAGCCGCAGGTACGAAAAATGAAAGGAAAATATTTGTGTAAGTTGATAAAAGCCAGAAACTGATTACAGTCAAATGAGTTTTCTTACCAGCTGTTAGGACGGATCCGCATAAACACCCAGAATGCAACAGTTTTAGGTTATCATGACACTATTTTGCCAGTTCGACTCAAGATGAAATTAGTCACTGAACTGAAATGGTTTAGATGAACTATCCAGGTACAGACAGCTGCTGACAAGTCACATGAAGGTAAATCAATTTAATGCAACGTTGTTGTACTGTTGTGAGAAACTCAATAAGTTTTGTATGTTTGAGGATGCACTTGTGGAGCAACTTTAGAATTGGCAAGAAGCCCCTTGATTCCAGTGACTTTTAGACCAGAGGTCAATACAATGAACTTAACTCTGAGTCAAGCCAAACGACAGAATCAGTCTCTTCAACCAGCACGTTGAGCAGGTGGAGTAACTGCAGGATGTTAATGGTGAAGAGGGTGGTGTCTGGTGCACCTCTGAGGAAAAGCAACCAGGGGGCATCCTAACCAGGTTGCTGAAGAAAACCTGAAAAGTCTTGAGACTGCGGAGGTGTGGCGGCTGTACTTCAATTATGTACTTCAATTATGTGCATTTTGACAGTGATGGAACGTATTGCAACGTATTGTTGGGCATTGATTTATTTACTTCATTATGCCTGAACTGATGGAAGGTTTCTGTTCACCAAAAGATTTATTTTCCTGCTTTTCACTAGTTCTTGTGCACGTCTGATACGCAATGTCAATTTCTAGACAAAAACGGCACACAACCGTCCACCCACAGCAGTCAACATTCAGTGTTTATGGAAATTGGAAGGAATTCAAACCGAGTGACCAAAAAGTGACCATGTAGTTTTTACAGTACGGACACTTAATGCTTCACTCTAAACCGGGGGTGTCAAACTCATTTTACTCATGTAATGCAAATTGATTTCAATCAGGTTGGACCAGTAAATAATAGCATTAAAAACTATAAATAACTAGGATGCTTAAGTCTTTGTTTTGGTGCAACAGAGTATTAATGATTATTTTACAAAACATCACGAACCTGAAATGTGAATAAAAACTATAACGAATTTGATCAATATTCTGCTTCAGTTCACCATGTGCTTCACAACTTACAGAGTGTAAATAGTGTATTTTTTTAATACACTATTTACATCCTCAAAGGCATAAAACGTTCCTGGCTGCTGATCAGGACAGTGTTCAGGCGCCATAAAAGACAAATTCGCGTTTCGTCAGAACCATTAACTCTGAATTCCACTGAAACTTCAGATTTGTTCAATTTGACACAAGTTTATCGATCTTCTTTTCTTGCAGCTGACGCCCCACTTCCGAGCGCGGTTCTCCACCTTCATGTCTGTGATTGTGATGTGCTTCAGGTAATCCTGTCAACACTTACTCTGCCTCAGTCGAACTAAACTGCCGAAATGTGATATATCACGCTGCACTTTTTTTTTGGTTTTTGCAGAAATGGATCAATCGTCAACACTGTGTTTGCTACATTTGAGAAAACCGCTCCTTCCATCAGTGTAATAAGAGATTTTATGACGAGTATAGCTCCAAACATCTCCGGATTTGACATCGACCTCTTCTCCCTTTATATTGATGGCGAAGGTAAGTACTGACGTGTGTCATGTGATTAGTCACTATTAAAACTTGGGGAGGTGGGTGTGAGCTACTGTGTTTTCTTTCATGTGTAGGAATAAATCGGACTACAACAACGACTGCAGGTCCAAAATCTACTGAGTCGACATCAACAGTCACCACAACCACAGCCGCTGCAACAACAACAACAACTCTTGTTTCCACGACGACAAGTTCCAGAGCAGAAACCCAGAGGATCAGTTCCATCGCTGCAACTTGTTTACTGCTGTCGTTGTTCACGTCAAGCCGACAGTGGAATCTGTGTTAATTATAATGGAATTGAACAAATTGCAGCTTTTAATAGAAATTGTATGTCACAAGAATCACAGTAGTCACGTCTGGATAAGTGGGAAAAGGTCCTTGCAGAGGTCCTCACAGCTGATGTTATGATTAAACTTAAAATACCATGCACTGAACTACTGTCATCTCATCTTGACCTTTTCTCAACTTCGAATTGCCATGTGTTTTCCAGTCTCAATGAATCTTTTCTTTTTAAATTGTGAAGCAATTTTGAGCTGCATTTTATTAGAAAAACCAATAATGTAATGAGATATTGATGCTAATGTTGATTTTAATGAGTTACTTTGTGTTTATTTTCATTTCACATCATATCTGACTTTTCAGATATTGTATTTTATATATATATGTGTGTGTGTGTGTGTGTGTGTGTGTGTGCGTGCTGCTTGAAGGAGGATTCAGTGCTGAGTGCTTTTGCATGTGAGTAAATCTGCCTCCCAGAAGAAGCCTTTTTATTATTTGTTTTGGGGTTTATATTTAATTCTGAGAAACAATCTGAGGTGCAGTGCATTACAAAGTGGAATGTTTCTTGGATCTCATCACGGACGTCTTTAAGACGTCAATCTGATGCGTGACAGACAGGAATTAAACATACACAACACAGCTACAGATAGACCACGTCATCATTTGTTATGTGAGCTCTTCACCATCAATAATCCATGGATTTAATGTACCTGTCATGCACAAACAGAAGTCGCTCTCTTGCGCAAGTTTGACCTTTTCATCCGAGTTTGCACGGGAAACAATGACAGCATTGTCTATGACAGTGGAAGCTGCAGAAAAAGCTTTATAAAATGACAAATGTTCCAATAAATTGCAAAGTATTTAACTGAGTGCTAATTGTGGCGTGAGTTTTGCTTTTGGCACTTCTTTTTTTTTTTGCATTAATGGCATCTGTTGCTTTTATACAGAGTGTGAAACAAAGTAGTCTTTACTTGTATGTATTATTCTTTACCAAACAGGTGGAACACAATTGATGCCCATATTGCGATAAATGACTGATTGATGAATCTGTTGAAGGGGGGTGGTGATGACATGCATGTTTCAGTGATGCCAACTATTAATTTAACTCAGAAGCAATTCAATAAAAACAAAGAAATGACCAAAAAAAAAAAAAAAAAAATCCTGAACTGAATACATGTCCAATGTGTGTTAGATTTAGATTGACACCAAGTGTAAGGAAATAATCCAATGTTATGTAAACAAACTCAAAACCATTTAAAATTGGCCAAATCACAAACTGCTGTGAATTTGATCTCAAAGCATTGAGACATTAACATCTATGTACAAAAATCATATTGTTATTGCATCTTGTTCACTTGATGCTGCCAGTTCAAGTAACTAAACGTTTTATATCCCTGTAAGAGAGAAGTAAAACAGCCTCGCTCCAGACTTTTATTTGCTCTACACCTCTGCAACCTCATGTGCTCACTGAAGAATTCAGACCACATCATGGGAGTAAATGTTTAATTTGCATTACATAATGACTTCCAAAAAATAATAATAATAATAATTAAATTAATTAATACTACTACTACTACTACTACTACTACTACTACTAATAATAATAATAATAATAATGGTAAAATGGTCAAACTAAAATGACTAAAATTGCTTGTACAGCTTCTTTTGGAGAAAAAGAAAAAAGGGGGGAAAGGCAAAAGGCATAAAGAAAAAGCAAAAGGAAAGAGAAAAAAAAGTTTTTAAAAAAGAACAATTAAACTGCTGCAACTATTAGGAAACAGAGCATGAAGTTACTAAAGCAGAAAAATCCCCCCCAAAAATCAAAAATCGTTAAAAACAAAAAAAAAAGCTAAAAAAATATATAAATGGTACCTGTGACCATACATGAATACCAACTGGTTTTGTAAGGTTCTTTTTCTATTGTGGTATTTGGAAATGAATGACAAGATTTGATTTTTGTACCTGTGTAACAATCCAATGAAAAGATTCCCCTCATAGTTCACCAGTATCCCGACCCCACCTTTAATTAAACTCTTCATTGTCTCTTGTTTCCCCTTAATTGTTCTCTGCTTCTCTGTTGTGGGAAATTGTAAATTCTTTTGTCAAGAAGCAGTCAAACCAGTTTATGCAGAAAGTGTTTAGCACAACCCCCCTTTTTTTTTTTTTTTTTTTTTCCAAAAACCTTCCCAAAAGATGAGCGTTAAGCCAGGTCAAGAAGTTTATAAAATGTGAATCCATGGGTGTGTGTGTGCTTGTGTGTATTTTTCTTATGACTAAATTAATAAAATGTTGTCCAATTATACAGAAACAGACGAAACACTGAAAACGAGTTAACTATTGTTGGAATTCGTACCCGTGTTCCCCTGAATTCCTGCGTGTTCGTTTGATCCGGGAGAGGCAGAAAGAGAGTTAATTTCTTCAATAATGTATTTAATAATCACACAAACAAGAGATTACAAAAATGCATATCAGATTATACAATGCTACAAAATTCCATATATCAGAGATTACATTATACGAGCTCGGACCGTTCTTCCTTGCAGACTCAAGTATATAGGCTGGGTTTACAGTGAAGAAGGGCCCCGCTGTGATGCGTGGTTCATATTTAGACATTTGCATATGACACTTCAACCTCACATTGGTCAGTTCCTCGTGATGTATGCGTTGCTATGGTGACGTTGCTATTCCTTTGTCTCCAAAACTGCTTAAAACTGGTTCTTCTCAGAGCTTGATGCTCCGTGGGACCAAAGTGACCTCTGACCTCTTATCTGTTCCAATCTTACCTTAACCATAAAATGTGCAGAGTGGAGCACTGAGGAGACATCGCCAACCAACTTGGAATGTCCCTGAACATTAATTTATAGTTTTGTTTTTCCCAACTTTAGCAGTGGGAGAAATCCCAGCTGTGTAGGAAGATAACAAGACAATGTGTTCAGTTGTCTCACAGAAATCAAATGTTTAACTTGAATATTCCTTCACTATCAACGATAGAGTTGACAATCTACTAAGGCCACTTGTGGGAGCTGTTGGTTGTATTTGTAGTGAAACTTAACACACGTGTGCAAAGAGCAAGACACTATAAACAAATAACGGTGAGTGCACACACATTCCTAAGGACAGATGAAGTTTGATTGTTTTTCCTGGTGATTCTCAACAATAAAATTAGAACTACACTCGGCAGAGCGCAGACCTTCGCCACATTTGTTCGTGGAAATTAGGTATCATTACTCGCATGTTAGCTATGAGCTCATATCGATGATAACGAGCCTGTCACGAAGCAACATCACCATGTGAAACACTGAGCAGGGAGAGTGTCTCCATGGCAACAGAAGCTTTGGGACATCTTTTTTAACAGTTTTTGGGAATTTACTTGGAAACTGTTCGCCATCAGCTTCTTAAACTGAAATCTATTGGTCCTTGGATGACGACAAATCATCCCAGGAGATTTCATGCAATTTGGATTGATAGTTTTTGACAAAAGTTGGTAAAATGCATAAATACAAACCATAAATAAGTAAATACACGCAGACACAAACGTAGCCTTTGGCCCCAACTTGCATCATTGAAATTTCAATTGACAAGAGAAGCAGGTGAAGGAATTGAGACAAATTTCCGCAATGAGAAAATTCCATATCGTTTATTAAATTATCATGAACATTACTATTGAATTACATAACAGGACATTCATTTTTATTATACACTTCATTCTGAGACAAATGACTGAGTCACCCCCCGCTGCTCTTGTTGTCTTTCACCACTCTGTTTCAAAGCAGTCATGGAAAAACCGACCACGTAAAAGCTCTGAGAACTGGTTTCTCGATGGACGCCATCTCACCTGGCGCTCACAGAATGCGGTCCGCCCAGTGCTTCAGAAATGAGAGGAGATTGCATTTTTTTTGGCACACGTACGCTCATCCTTAAGAGTCTCAGAGGAGTTACTGCAACCCCCAAAAGATGTGGTTTAGAATGTGAGCCGCTACATCTTTGTTGCAGAAGGAATGAAAATCCAGCAAACAGAGGATAAGATCTTAAGCGGGTGTTTACAGGTCATTTGTCATGATCCAGTGACTCCAAACATCCAGACTGCATGCGGCACATCCAGCTTCTCTTCAAACTCCAACTTCTTGGGGGATTTCACAAGGATCAGTCTCCCAAACAGGAAATCTACTTAAAGTCGTCGCCATACATACATTTCTAAATCCATTCAACTCGATCCACACGTTGGCCATGAACCCAAATAACTCAATACGATTTTGCACAACAGGAAGGGTGCTGGTCAAAAAAAACCAACATTTTAATGGTTGTCATTCAACTTATACACTGCTAAGCCCAGGAAGGATTTGTTATTACAGACTTCCACCTGTATTCTAGACCTTTTAACTGTCTGCAAAATAAGGGCAATCAGCACCTCCACTGCCTGAGGAAACTTTTCTTTTTCACTCTAATGACCGATTTGTCGGTCATTAGAGTGAAAAATAGCTAAAGACAGAAACTGAACCAAACAGTGAAATGATCCATTCGCCTGATTGGTGAGGTGCAGTCTTGTTCAGCCTCCCACGGATACAGAGGATGTCTTGATCAATTCTGAATAATGACTCCCATCTTCTACCAGGTGATTTTCAGCTTCTTCCCTCGTCATCCACAAAGTGTTTTAAAGACAGCTTTCCACTTTGTCTTATTCTATTCTATTGGATCGCGTGAACCGACGCTGAAAACCTAAAAGTTTTCCGTTTTCACTTGAAAACGTCGTCGTGTAAACGGGAGACTGAGAAAGTAAAATACCAAACAACAGCAAAAATTAGTTACCAAAGTATCTTGCCTTGTCTACATTTTCTCGAACTTAAAATTCATAAAGATGGACTGAATTAATAAAATGTGTGTTCCTCATAAATCTGTCTTCTTCCCATATTGATTTAACAAACAAAACAAATGAATTATTGTCTTTTAAAATACTAAGAAAGCCAAGAAGCCACTAAATATATGAAGGGATCAGTAATTAAAGCTATTATTATCAAAGCAGTGCTTCTTCAAATGTATTACTTGGAAATTGAACTTCAGCTTGATGAGTCCTTGTATAAAGGCCTGCAACAGGCCGGATTTCTAATTTTACAATAATTACATTCACACAATCTGGAAATGCTTGTTTAAAGATAATAAATATTAGTTTCAAAATCAAGTCGTTCCTTTCTAATATTAACCAATGTAGTCATGACTCCCTGTCCATTTTCTCCTGGGACTCAACAATGTGATTTGGTTGTTTGTCCATACAAATGTCCTTTTGTTCCCACTATTAGTGGGTTTTTTTTGCAATTTTTTTGTAGCATATCGTTCTCATGTTGTTCCGCAGTGGGATTGAACCTGCGACTTTAAGATGGAGAAACAACCCGCTGTACCAACTGCCCATCAGATAAAAAAACAAACATTTCTATGACTGAATGCCGTGACATAACCGGACAAAAGTGTCTGCAATTACAATGTTCTTACTTCAACATGGTGCGACAATTACAACCGGAACACTGAGGCTCGGCACAAAGTACAAAAGCAAATAACAGCTATTTATAAAATATAAGTATTTCACACGGCGTCATATTGACGTCAGCATCTTTACTCGTACTAAATGACACAGAATCCCAGTGGAAGAAATTCCTTTTGACAACACAACAGTGGTAAAAAAAAAGCAGTAAGCAATTATGGCCAACAAAAGAAGTGCGCAAGTCACGAGGAACTGTTCACGGCAATGGTATGACAAAATCTCAGACAAAGAAGTACCACCTTCCAGTCCGGCGATACGCCATTCATTCCACTCTCTCACCTTCCACTACATATAGACCCTCGAGGGACTGAGACATCAAGCCACAGCTTAAGAAGCTCACAGGTTACAACTGAGGGGATCAACGGGAATAAAGGCCGAAGAGGACCGGAAGACGCTGCTGAGGGACGATTCAGGACGACCGCATCGGATTATTATTGGAAATCTCAACTTTTTCCACCACTTTTGAGTAAGTGTTCCCGCCAACTGGAGGTACATTTGAAATGGTCAAGTCCGATTTCTGCCATTTTTTGGTGTGAAAAGTCATACAAAATATGGTGCTTTTAACAATAAAAGATGCCTAAGTGTTAAAAAAAAAAGAGAGTGATCTATATGGATATTAACTCAACGTAAATAAATAAAGTGCACTTTAAAGATAACTGTCTTCCTACTAAAGGAATCAACAGGACTGAAGGTTACAGTTCAATTAAGCATCTCTTTAATTGAACATGTGGGCACTTCTTGAAAAACGAATTTTGTTGGTAAATGTAACTAGTCTTTGTGTTTTTATGACAATGAGAAGACTCTTTTTTTTTTTTTTTCCCACCTTGTTGGGGAGATTTAGGGCTGGGTCGTCCGAATTGCAGATTTTGGTCAGGTGCTTTTGGCCTCAGGGCCTTCAGTGGAATTCCTTTCCAAAACCCTCCAGTGAGTTTTCGTTAAAATCAAGTGTGGCAGCATATTTGGTTTCACATTCTTCCGTCAGCAGAAACTCATTTTGGGCCTCTTTTTCTACAAAGCTTGTGTCGAGCGCCACTTCTTTTCTTTGCTATATAGTCACAGGTTAAAGAAATCTCCGGCAGGTTTGTTGACTCTCGCTTCAAACATTAATTTATGAAAGACGCTATCACTGTCAAATGTGACTGGGGTACTTGATTCCGTCTGAGCTTTCTGTTTTCTGCTCCAAAGGCAGATTTTATTTGTATTTTAAGTATTATTTTGCTTGTCTCAAAACAAGAAATATATACATGCTGAGGGACTGAGCGGATACAGGAACGGTTTTTCCATCCCATGCTGTTTTGTTTATCAGAGTTAGACTGTTTAACATCTAAAGTGTAGATTCCACATTCACAGTGAACAGGGATGAGAAACAAAGAATCGCTTGGGTTGAATAAAAGTAGAAAACTTCATGAAATGGAAAGACTTGAAGTGCCTCAAATATATATATATATATATATATATATATATATATATATATATATATATATATATATATATATATATATATATATATATATATATATATGTCTATATATATATATATATTCACATTACAGGTGATAGTTCAAAACAGCTTTGCACCTTTATATCCACCAATTGAAGCATTCAATCACCAAGTGATGTACGAACATGAACATATATATATATATATATATATATATATATATATATATATATATATATATATATATATATATATATATATATATATATATATATATATGTTGATAATGTGAATAGAATCTGGAGGAAAAAGAAGGAAAAAAGAGGAAGTGGAGTGAGACAGTTAGAAAACAAGGTGTCATTCATCTCTCTACCTGCTACTTCCTGCAGGCGTGTCCATGATGACCCCATGCTGTTTTGTTTATCACAGTTAGACTGTTTAACATCTAAAGTGTAGATTCCACATTCACAGTGAACAGGGATGAGAAACAAAGAATCGCTTGGGTTGAATAAAAGTAGAAAACTTCATGAAATGGAAAGACTTGAAGTGCCTCAAATATATATATATATGTAAACATATATATATATATATATATATATATATATATATATATATATATATATATATATATATATATATATATATATATTATATATATATTTTTTTTTTCTATTTTTCTATTTCTATATATTTTTATGCTTCAATTGGTGGATATAAAGGTGCAAAGCTGTTTTGAACTATCACCTGTAATGTGAATAGAATCTGGAGGAAAAAGAAGGGAAAAGAGGAAGTGGAGTGAGACAGTTAGAAAACAAGGTGTGTCATTCATCTCTCTACCTGCAAATTCCTGCAGGCGTGTCCATGACGACCCAACTCACCCCCTGTTAAACATCTGTGTTTCTCCGCTCTCTTTTCAAGTTGTACGCAGAAACTGGTGATTGTCAGGAGACGAGGTTTTGCCAGGTTTTAGTCTCGTCTAGTTGGGTGTAAAAGCTCATCGTTTGTTTTGTTTCACAGACGCAATGGAGGCCAGAATTGGATTGATGATATCAATTCTCCTGCTGCTGAGTGGTGAGTTGAACTCCGACAAACCTCCTGATTATCTTGATTCAAATATAAGAGATTTTGCTTATTAAGCATATATTCAATCAGTCAAGTTTCAATGTATTATATGATCTTATCTGATAGATTTATCCTACTTTATCGATTATTAATATAAACAGGGGCATCTCTCATAGAAAGTAAGCTGTTTTAATATCGATGTCCAATCAATGATAAGTTCAGAACAGCAAACAGTTGCTTTAATAAAACTCTCGCAGTGTTTTAGGTGACCATGGCAAGGTGAGTTTTACAAATCATGACAATTGTAGATATATACTATTCTAATTTGAATTAACTAGGCATAAAAAAAGCCTATGTCCAGCCTGTTTTAGGGCTTTTTCTCTCTTTAGTCAATTCCATGTCCTCTTGGGAAGCTTTATTATATATGTGGCAGTTTTGTAGAGCCGCTTGTTAATAGGTTATACACACCAAATTATAAACACACCGTAGTACTATTTGATGCCTATGTTCACACCATTAAAAATGGATTGTATTTTTGTCATTTTTATTCATTTTTGTTTATTTATTTGCCTGATATATTTTTATTTTGTTTCTATTGTCAATTTTGGTATTTAAGTTGCATTTGTAATTTTCTTTATTTGTATGTTTGTGTGTGTGTAGTTTTGTGTAGTTTGAGATGTTTTTCTGTTAATAAATAAACTGGGTTTATGTACATTGAGAAGAATGTATGCAATGCTGAAAACCCAATAGAAATACATAGAGGGTGGGGAGCATATAAATAACCCAGTATTGGGCGAATATGAATGTTATTTATAGATAATTATCAATTTATGAAAAGCAGTTTTAAAAAGCAAACTCCTTTACATTAAAGGGACTCCTGCGTATTTATTTGATCAACTCTCACAGATTTTCTTGTAGTTTTTTTTGTAACATCCAGTCACGATTATAAGTTCTCTCTCGATACCCCCTGAAGCATCAACACCAGTCGCTTCTGTAACAACGACCCCCGACCCTGAGACCACCGTGTCGACGACACCCGATCCAACAACCACGCCGAACCCAACGACAACCGCCGAACCGATGACGACGGCCGAGCTCACCACGACGGCCGAGCCCACGACCACGGGGGCGACCACAACGAAGCAAAGTACCACAATCGCCGCCGCCACCACCGCTACAACTGCCGCACCCACAACGGAGGCCCGCACCACTAAAGTCGTGACTTTCACGTCACGTCTCGACACGTTCACGGACGACTTGAAGGATTCGTCCACCACGGCCTTCAAAACCCGAGCCGCACTGCTCAAGGACCGGGTGAGTGGGAACTAGCGAGAACTTGGTCGAACGTCACAATGAATTTTTCCTTCTTGAAGAGTATGACAGAAACTACAAACTGTGGTTTATTATTCTACTTCCATGCGAGAGGTTTGGGAAAAAAAATGCTGATAATCAATGAGAAGCATCACAGGAGACGCAATTTGTACTAATCGTCATAGAACTACACTCGGTAGAGCCCAGAACTTCGCTAACGCCACATGTGTTTCAGAACCGAGTTAGCATCGATAGCATGTTCACCATTAGTTCATATGGATGGTAACGAGGCAGGTCAGGTAGCTACATCACTGTGTGAAACGCTGAGCAGGGAGCGTCTCCATGGCAACAGAAGCTGATCTCCTTTGATATCCTCCACGGGGTGCCTCTCCAATCCACTTTGTAAGGGAAGTTTTTCTGCAGCTTTGGGGGATATTTTTGGAGACAATTAGCCGTTAACATCCCAGATTGGTCCTTGGATGACGACAAATCATCCCTGAAGATTTCGTGCAATTCGGGTTAATACTTTTTGCGGAAAGTTGGTAAAATAATACATGCATGCATACATACATGCTTTCTGGCTCATATGTGTGTTTTTGTCTGCTATCATGAGAAAAAAAAATGTTTCACCCTTTTTAGACAAAAAAAACATACTGTACATACAAACTAAGTGAAAGTGGTTGTTTCTGCAGCTGGATCCAATCTTTGAAAAGGAATTCAACTCTTCCTACATCACCATGAACACGGTATCATTCAGGTACGTTTCAAGAATGTTTATTCTAATAGTTTTATTTTTGGTTTTCTAAACGTAATGTTTGGTTCTCATGTTTTGTTTGTTTGCTCGTAGCAACGGCTCGATCATCAACATCATCAATGTTATTTTCAAGAGCTCGTCTGCTCCCACCACCACTCAACTCAGGGCCACCTTGGTAAACGCGGCTTCAGTCGTCACCGGATTTGACATCGACGGCAGCTCCATCATCATCGACGGCACAAGTAAGTTACCACGGACATTGGTGAGAGAAATATATAAAAAAAAAAAAAGGCATCTCAGTAGCTTAAGCTCACACTTCATCTTTCATTCACAGCTTCATCTGGAGTCAGCCATACGGTCAACCTGGTCACTGCAGCCGTCATGGTGCTGACGTCGTGGCTGCTGTCAAGTCATCCGTAGCGTCCCTCATGATTTCAACATTCAAAAATAAAACCTCACCCGTAACCATCAGAGATTCATGAAGTAAAGGAGTCGTCAAACTGTTGAGCAGCTGAGATCCTGATCATAATAAATACATAAAGCTTTTTGAAACGAGGGACGCAGCGATACCACCACATTGCTGACAGATAACGTCACGTGATGTAGATGATAGATTTTATATTTTTTAAAGAGGAGTTGATGCAATACAATGGTCTCAATACAATGATTTATGCACTCTGTTGATGTTAATATTATTATTGTTGTTGTTTTTAAGTTTTACTCCTTCTTGGGATTTGGGATTGTGGCCCTGCAGGGCCGTTGTCTGTAGGTATTGGAGCGATCTCTTAGTCATGAGTCACATACAGTCTTGAAATCAAAGACATTCTGAACAAATTGTGAAGCATGAAGAAAAAGAAATAAAAGTGTTGTTACATACATGTATGAAAATCCCTCAGACAAAGTGCAGGACCACAAATTGGATGTTACTTGGGAAAACTGTTACCAAACGCTATCATATACATGCTTCATTTATGTATCATATACATAAAACTAACAATGAACATTGTCGGTGTTTTTGAAACAACCTGAAATAAAGACATTGCAGTAAAAATGCGATGCAGCGAGTTTGATTATAAAATCCAACCTTCTTCATAGTTTCTTTGTGATGAGACAATAATTTGATTTTAGTGTGTGTGCATGTGTCCCAGGACCACAAAATACTTTATTAACTGAAATGTGTTTAAACCCCTGACTTAGAAGCTTGTTTAGATGCATACTTTTAATTAAATATTCAATTGCACTGCAGTATTCTATCATCCTGCATCCAACGGATGGAGTAGCCACATATTAACCACATCTACTTTTTATAGATTCTTCAAAGATTTCCCCATACAATTGTAATTATCGTATTTGTAATAAATTAATTTCCTTTTACAATTGAATGGTTTAAGTAGATAAATATAGCCTACAAAGTAAACGCATTGTGTTACTGTTGTGGCAAACAACATAAATAACAACAAAAATAGCTTTGGAAATTATTGTGATAATTAAAATAGTGTAACTTTCTTTGTCCGTTCCTCTACTACAACTTCTGCTTTTATATGTGTTTGTGTTTCAGCATGTCTAAAAGCTGAACACATAGAAAATACCTTGGGAAAAAAGAGAATGCTCAAAAGCTCCGTCTTGTTTGAGCTATTCACAGAATGTGGCTGACCGAGTGTAGAAATGACAGGAATATGTGTCTAACTTACACTTATTCTGACGCCAAACCAGAGGTTTGTACCACGAAACTGAAGGAAGATCACTGAGGAAGCTCTGCTGGAAATGTCTGTGCCATGATAAAGTGAAACTGAGTGATCAGAGTTCTGTCCATTTTTATTGTCCTTTGAATTAATATTAATATAATCTTATGTAGTCACACATTAACAGAGTCAGCAATCTTCTGCCAGGATTCCTTCTTGCTGCAACCAAAGCAGTTGCAGCAACAGTGTTGCTCTCGCCCTGGATGATGTGTTTGAATCCTTTCGGAGAATATATATGGAGAAAACTATAATGTCCTCTTCTTAATCTGAAGAAGAATTGGATGCTCCCGTTCACAGTATGACACATCATTTCCAGCAATTTTAACTTAACTATATTCATAAATTTTAAGTGTTTTGGATGCTTTGAATTCTCGGAATCCAGCATTATTTAATTATTTTAATAGCTCTTTTTTTGTAGTTTAACGACTAGGTCTATGTATGTTTTCCGAGCATTTAGCCAAATTTCTGAGCAAAATAACAAGTAGGAGTACAAAATGTGCAGACACTATATTATATAATATACCAATGGTTTTTGATAGCTTTGACTTAAGATACAGTAGATGTGGTTTCCAACATAGCTGATGATCTATTATTATCCCCAAAAACTTAGTTTCAAAAACCCGCTCTTTTTAAGTTCTATTCAAACAGTTTTGTGTTACAGTTTTTCCTCACAGGTTCCAAAAATCTATTTCGTTTTCTCTTCATTTAGAGATAACTTATTCAGATCAAACCATTGATTCAGCTCAATTTCTACTTTCACTGATTGAGGTCCTGATCTGAGCAGAATAAGTTTGTATCAAAAAGGACCCTTTTCAATGTTTCTGGTACACTACAAATATCATTCATGTAAAGAATAAATCATTTTGCTCCTAAAACAGAACCTATAGTTTTTTGAAGTGATACAAAAAGTAAAAGTTAAAGATTGCAAATGTCTGGCTTTGTCAATTGTCATATCTTCTATTTTCACTATTAAAACTGTTGATATTGCTTAAGCAAACCTGGTTAAGAGCCTCTATCAGCAGGACAAACTGGTAGGTGAAGCATGAAGCCTCTGTTCTTTGACATAATGGAGAATTAGTGATCGTAAATGCAAACAAGTGTAAGCATTTGCACAAAAATAAAAACAAGAAGTGCTTCAACAGCATCTGTTGTCATCACAGTAGCAAAACTGTAAACACAAGCCGCTCACATATGACGCCGGTGACGCTCCGGCCGCATCCTGCAAACGTAAAGACGGAGTTTTTCTAAACTTCCACTTCGTCAGATATAATTGTTTTTACGGTGACTTGAAGCTTCGTCTGAACAAAAGACCCAAACACATTGAAGTGTCACCGCGTTTTCGCTGCGCGTGAAGAGTTCCTCAGCTGTGCAACCCGCTGGAACAACTGTACAGCCGGAGACATAAACACATTCCAGGAAGTGCTGACTGACACATGTAATTAAACATCATGTTCGATTTTATTGATGTATGTTGCGGTTGTGTTGTTTAGAAAATGGTGCGACACTCTGTGAAGTTAGACAGCGATCCTCTCAGAGCTCACCTCGTCAGAATGACAGCTAATATAGAAATGAATTGTGAGTGAACAGAGCTTTAGATGTTCTTTTTTTTTTTTTAAGTAGAAAGATGTTCAACTAGTATATTACGACTCAGACTTTCACAATTAAATAATCCTGCTGGCGCATCTCGGTGTCTTAAAGCTCCACCTCTGCAAAGACCTGCTGAGTATTGTAGTTGCTTTATTTATGAACTGGAACACTTAACACCTCGTCCCCATCACTCAGACGCCCTGCGTCTCCTCGTGTCACCGTTTCGTCTCGTGTTTGGATTTCCACTCGTTTTTTTTTGTACTTTCCTCTTGTCAAACCCTTCCTGGATTCCTCAGCCGCCACCACTGTGACAAGGGATAAATCTTTTGGACCCCGGGCCTTTGAGTGAATCACGTTTGTGACAAGAGCAAACGCACACTCACGTTCACACCCGGGGGCAGTTTAGGCTCTGAAAATGTCGGGGTTTTTTTCTTTCAGAAAAGTTTCCTGTCTTTCCGGAAACGTTCTGAAAACGATGTTTATACGTCAAATGAAAAGGATGAAAATGGAATTATGATATCGTAGACGTTCAATTGTTATTACGGTGACTCATCTATAAAACAAAGTCCAAGGAGAATATGGGCTGAGAGTCATGACACTGTGGAGGAAACGTTGTTTTTATTGCCCATCTACTCGGTAGTGTACACACCGCTTCACACACAACTTCACACTCCGCTTCACACTCCGCTTCACACACCGTTTCACACACCGCTTCACACACCGTTTCACACACCGCTTCACAGCCAGTATTTAAAACAACGAGTCTATTTTAGCATTGACTAAAGGCAGTTTACACCCAAAACTTTAATTTTGTCACGAGTGTTCAGGCTGTTAAACCAAGTACAAACCTCATTATGACCTGTGATCAGCTGCTCGTGTGTTTTTTTCACAAAGGAGGAAAAACCTCGACAGTAAGATCATTTACAAGAGATGGAAAATGGCTTGAGAATGAGCAAGTAACTAAAAAAAAAAAAAAAATACCATTGCAGAGTCATATGTTAGGATTCCACGCAGAATGTTGTCATACCAGCCTTGCAGAAATTAAAAAAAAAAAAAAAAAAAAAGGAGTGCTCACCATAGAGGGAATGATTTGTTGACTTTAGTCTGAAATTATTTTCAAAGCATGTTCTGCCTGATTTGTAAACTGACAAGATCCATTGTATGACATTCTGAGGAAATGAAATTGGCAAAGTCATCTCAACCTCCAGTGGCAGAACAAGAAAAACCGGCTGAATGAAACGCTAGAAAGTGGAATAAAGTTTAGGACTGTAATATACGGCACAAAGCCACAGAGTCAATACATAAAAATGAGACCTTTTGCATGTTTTTGTTCGGATTCACTGTTGAGATGACCGTGATTTTTTTATTTATTTTTTAATTCGTTTTGAAACAAAAGGTTATCATGTCACCATTTTATCAGTCCAACTGCGGTGCCTGGAATCAATTTGACACTACTGCTCTAAAAAATTTTGTATCACTTTTTTTTATTATTGAAATGTTAATAGCAAACAAGCACAAACAAACAAAATAAGTGAAGGAAGCAAAAAATAAAAAGAACAACAGATAAGTAAATAAATAATGACTTGTACATTTCATTTACTCCTACCACTTTTCCACTTCAACCATCAGTCATTGGTTTATAAATATGAACACCAAATATTCATATTTACAAGAAAATCAAAACCATATTGAACTGAAAATTTGCACAGGTGGTGAAATTGTGTTTTTATAGTCATTATTTATAATAAAACTACTTCTCAAAGAACTACAAAGCCCAGAAACAAAAAAGAAATGAAGAGTTTTTGTTTGACGGTTCATATACATATATATATACAACAGTTTTAATTTGACTTGTCTTATGGCTCTTGGCTGAAGATTATTATTAACCATCGAATATCCATAAAGAGGTGCTTCGGAAGTTTTCAGGCTCTGAATATTTAAGCAGAAAAACTAAAATAATTAAATAAAACGTATGACCCCTATGATGTGGGTGTGTGTGTGTGTGTGTGTGTGTGTGTGTGTGTGTGTTTCTTTGTTGTGACATGGACTATATGTGAATATAATGTCAAAATTGTCATGCATTTACTGCTGAAAATGACTCCAATCTCAACATAAATCCCATTTTAATGGAACCTTCTGGTGTATAATACAGTGAAATGTAAAAAAAAAAAAAAAATCTATCTAGTTACATTTTGTATGCAAAAGGCTACAACAGTTTGTTTGCGGTTTGGCCAGACTGGAGCCTCTTGTGGGCTGGTTTTGGCCCACAAGCCTTGTGTTTAAAACCACTGACCATCATCCGATCAATCCCATAATGCTTTGCACTGTGACGTCCAGTTTCACCCAGAAGCCTTAATGTACGTAAGTATTAACAATGGATTTGCCAGCTAAAGTATTCAATCTTGGTGGGTTTCTTTAAGTGTTAAGGTCTTGTAATATTTGTGTGTGTGGAACACATCGACCAGTTGTGACTCTTCACGATGATCCTCAAATGATGATGCGTACTGATCTCACAGTCAGAAGAAATCTGATGCCCCATTTATACGGATTGTTCACCGCACATCCTCACATCCCAGAGCAATTTCAAATGGATCAGGCCAATCCAATCACACAGGTCGGTTTACATGACCCAATTTTTTTTTTACTAGATTGGTGTCCATGTGACCAGTTTCACCCCCCTCCCCTTCTTATTTCCGCCCCTGTCACAAAGTTGACGGATCACGTGGCCGTTATTTAGTTCACAGACGCGCTATCTATAGCGACCCTCCATGTACGCGTCAACCCGGGGAGAACCGCACCAAATACAGACACACGTAAAAAGCTGTGGCTTATGACCGATTATTCCGCAGATTTCAACCCCGACGATCCGCGGAACCGGAAGAGGAAAACACGGGGATTAGTGTGTTTACATCCCCGGCGCATCCTGCACAGCCCCGCAGCCGGCGTCCAAAAAACACGCCACGCGCGCCGCCAAGTTGCGAATCGTGGATTTTTAATTTTTTTTCCCCTCCCTCCCGGTTTTTCCCTCTCGCGTTCGCGAACGAGGAGTTGGTCCCGTCGTGTGCAGCGGGTGTTGTGCGCGACAATATCGGTCGCTGCGTCGGTGCGCCACCCACCATCTGTGGAAGTGGGACACGGGAACAGATGGCGCATCGGAGCCGGGCTGCGGGGCTGCTGACTGTGGGAACACGATGAGAATCAATCTATAAATAATAACAAGGAGAAGAATAGATCGCCAGTGGCTGTTGCCGAGTTGTTTTTTCCCCCCCCTGGCTGAGCAATGTCGGAGTGACCGTTACAGGAGGAGGGGAGCAGCATCGCAGATCGACCGGGTTGATGCGCGCGGACGGTGCGTCAACTTTAATCCCTTCTTGACGCGTCTCCCGTTTTACCCCCCCGTGCGAACAATGGTTGACAACCGCTACGCCACGGCTCTGGTCATCGCGTGCGTGCTCAGCATCCTGGCCACCGTGTATCTGTCCGTGGCCGTGGGCACGCAGCACTGGTACCAGTACAGCAGCCCCGCCGTGCGCGGCGAGGCCAACGTGTCCGAGCTGCGCTCGCTCTACGAGGAGTTCATGGACGACGAGTTCGACGAGAAGACGTACAGCGACACCTTGTTCCGCCTCAACGGCACCGTGGGCCTCTGGTGGCGGTGCGTGCTCGTGCCCGGCGGTGCCAAGTGGTACAAGGAGCCAGGTGAGTTTATGTAACGGACCCTGCCTAAATTACAGGAAGGAGGAAAAAAAAACATTAAAAAAAATAAACGCGCAGGACGCGGTGCGCGCATTCTGGAGGCGCACCTTCCAGGGGCGCACGGGAAGAGTTGTGAAAAAAAGGGGTGAAACTTTCACGTTGAATTCACTTACATTTCCTGTCACACTTCAGATAGTGGGATTACAGTGCAACGACCAGATCCTGGATTACTCAGGAGTAGTGGTAATAGTGCAAAAAATAAAAAAGTACTGATTTATTTTGCTAAGGCAGTAGCACTAAAATTACAAATAACTAGTTTCTTCTCACAGGCTCTGAAAAGATAAAAATAAAAATGAAATCTCCTTGCAAACAGTTGCTCGTTCCCTATTTCTCCTCCTTGCTCCTGATTGGCCAGAGCTCAGCTCACAGGTGATCTCAATCTCCTTTTCAGTGGAGCTGAGGAAGACTTAACTGTTGCTCCACACCGTCCCAGACTAAAGATTACAATCGGGACAGAATCGTAGTAATATATTTGTTCTGATGATGATCCAACTTGCACTGCCACGTTCAAGGACGGTTGTTGTCTTTTGACCAAAGACAACCTGCGATGAAACTCCAACCGCTTGAGAAATCAGGGATGGTGACTGCTGGTGCGACCTTCATCAACTAACTAACCAATGGAAAGGCAGTATGAAGTGACCTAACTGCTCAGAACGACGCCTGCGTTCAACCCAAATAGATGCTTTGCAGCTACAGCGGCTCAATGTGCAAAAAAAAAAAAAAGGATGTGAATTAAATCGACTGTTATTATTGACTTTATTTCATGCAAAATTGTCAATTTGTTTCACATTATTAGCCGTTATTACTTTTTTGTTATGTCAAGCATTCGTTACCTCGCAAAGTGAGTGAGAAAAAAATAAAGTTACTGAACTAATCCGGTTTTCCAGACAGACAGGGAAGGAAGAAGTGACCCAGAACAACAGTCGCCCATAAAAATCATGTTTAAATAAAAAAAAGAAAGAAAAAGGTTTTTATCATGAGATAATTTTTTTAAGTCAACTAATGTCTCAGTCCTCAATAGTAGAATTAACATTTCAATATTATTTTCCCACCACTGGGTTGGATAAATCCACCCTTAGTTACACTGTTTTCTTCAACATCATCATTGCAGTTGGTAAAAGCATCTTAAATGATGGTATTGCTCACTGGCACATTCACATAATTCTTTTTTCTGGTGGTGAGTGTATAGATGCACAATTGTGTCGCAATTTAAACTTTTACATTGTAAAAGTCGAATTGAACTGTGACTAATCATATTTTCATGCATTAGAAAATTCAAAATGACATGATTTCAAAGAGGGAAATTGATTAATTGTAATGGCACTTTAAATGTCCTTTTATTTATCTACTTATTTTTTAATTTTTTGCATGTCCTTTTAGATTACAGGGGTAAGAGACCCTGAACCAGGTTTTAACTTTAAGGCTAGAATTTGTTGTAACATCAGACTGATACGTTTTTAATTTCTGAAGAAGAAAAAAAAAAATCTGTATCCTTTTCAAAACTCACTATCTGATGCACTTCAACTCAGGTACCTGATGTAGGTTATACTGGTGGGGTTTTTTTTTCAACCTGTACTTTATCAAGGGATGTAAAACAAACAGTAGAACACTTTTACAGTATTTCACTGTCCTGTTTCAGATGTGAAGCTGGCGCTGGAGTGTCGAAGTTTCACCCTCCCTCAGCAGTTCACTCCAAAGTACAAAGAGCCGGGGAACCACAACAGTGGGGAGGACATGCTGCGGACCTGTGAGTTCAGCCACCGCTGTCGCGGCCCATTCTTTTCACCGCCACTCTTACTAAGTCGTCCCCTTTTCGTCGAGGCACAGATTTGTGGAGGTGCCAGTTCCTGCTGCCGCTGGTGTCCCTGGGCCTGGTGGTGCTGGCGGGGCTGACCGGGTTCTGTGCCTGCCTCTGCCGGAGCCTCACGCCGACCCTGGGGATCGGAGTGCTTCACCTGCTGGCCGGTAAGAACCGGCTCCGCGCCGTTTGCTTCGTGTCAACCGGCGGTAAATCAAATCTTCAAACCGGGGGCATTCCGTGTCTGAATCTGAAGATGGAACGGAATGCTTGACTCAAAACATGTGAACACGAATGTGTGAGTCACTGGAATTATGACATGCATCTATTCAAGTTTCGATTCTAATTTGAGGTCATAGCAGGGAGCAGGGTGCTGGAGCCCGTCCAAAGGGTTTCAAGTGCAAATGGAATAAGTTCATTGTGTTTTCAGGGCGATGCTCGAACGGAATTATTTTGGGTTTTTTTGTTTTTTTTAAACGCTCCAAATTCATTTCCGTGTGAATGGGGCCGAATGCAACTTGTTCATGTTTATAGCCCAACATCCTGACTACATTGTATTTGGCATTTCTGGTGTTTCCGTATAAACGCGAAATTAGAGCGATTAGTTTTCCGCTGTGATGTTGTCACGTTAAACAGGGCTTAAACTGGAGGAACTTCTCATTGGGAGATTGCGAAACTGTACAATTGATCAAAATGAAATTTGATATCCCAGAGTAAATCAGAATGGATTTTTAATTCCTCTCAAGCCAACAACTATGAGTTTTGAGCCTGAGTTACAACAACACCGTCTTAAACCTCTCAGTTTTGTTTTTGGGTTTTCCGGTTCTCCGACTTCAAACTGGACCATCTTTTCTGGCCGTTTCCAGAAACCCCCTCACTATTTGATGTCACAAGGATATTAGAATCTGCTTGCAGTGTTAATTGTTTGCTATTAACACACTTTAAGAACTCCTGCAATGATGTAAATCCATAATTTCAGCGCGACAATGCGTAAGGCTCTGTTCACACGGCGACATATTTATATTGTCGCTTTCACTTCAAGTCGCCGCCGTGCAAACGGAGCCTGAACGCGTCGACTCAAACGCGAGTGTTCTCCCGCAGGTCTCTGCACGCTGGCCACGGTGTGCTGCTACCTCGCCGGGATGGACCTGCTCCACAGGGTGTCCATGCTCCCCGACCGGGTGGACGGCTCCCTGGGCTGGTCCCTGTACCTGGCCCTCATCTCCTCGCCGCTCCACATGATGGCCGCCGCGCTGCTGGTGTGGGCGGCGCGCAGCCACAGCCAGAACTACTACCGCATGACCGCCTACCGGGTGGCGTAGACTCGAGTCTCACACTACTCCCTCCACCCCCCCACCCCCTCCCCGACCTCCACCGCCGGTTTGAAATCTGACGCCAAGTTGCGTTTTCTACTGGCCTCAGAGGAGCAAGATGTGGGTTAATCTGCACATTCTGCCCTCTGACGGATTAAAGTGCACATATAGTCATGATCCTATCGGCTGCATTAAAAGATTTGAGGTTTGTTGGGTTTTTTTTTTTTTATATCCCTCCAGAGGTTGGTTTGAAAAGGTCAACCAGAGAGAAGTGTAGAATATGTGACATATGTTCAGTCCAGAGCGGGACGAGGCGCGTCCCAGTTCTAAAGATCCGACAAGTGGCTGCGTTCAGTCTAATCCATCCCTGCCGAAGGTGCTAATGAGATTTAAGCTCCAGCATTACAGGGTGACTTTTAAACTGATGTTTGCTTTACAACCCGGAGAATTTGATCCGTAATGCTTTTTGAGTGTGTTTTAATGTCATGCAAGTTAGAGCTGCAGGACGATAGACCTGGGCCGCTTCTCGCTTGCTCTGGCGCCCCCTGCTGGGTTGACGTTTGTCACTCCCCAGGAGTATGACAGGTGACCCTTTCCCCTGTTCCTTCCCTTTAAAAACAACAGTATTGCACCTGTACGATATTTCTTAAGCAAAAGACAAAAAAAAAAAAAAAAACCCAAGAAGATCTTTATTGTGACTGCGGCGCCCAGTTTGCGAACGTACCTTGTTGTCTCAAGCTTTTGTCCGATAATGTGTCATCAGGGAGGAGTCCCGCGCCGCAGACAATGGCAGGCATGACTTTTATATCCCTGGTATTACAACACATTTCCATCTTTTTTATTTTATTTTATATTATTGATATTTATTTATGTATTTGTTTACTTGCCTCAAACAGGCATTCTGATGTGTTTGTTCATGACTTATTTCCCCAGCTTATTGTTTCCTTTGGTTGTATTTGCATGTTTTTTTGACTTTGGTTGATGTAGAGAAAGTTGAATTGCCCTCGTCGTTAAGTCGCTCTCAATTTGAAGCCCGTCCGTGAATCCGGTTTGTTATTTGATTTTTCTTTGCCCCTTGGTTCTGTTAACTCTTCTTTTTGTTATCATTCTGTGGGAAAATGGGTTGATACAACAGGATTATGGCGTCATGAATGTACTCTGAAGGCCATATAATGATAAGCTACAGTATTCCTTTGCACTTAAATTAATTTTGAACATATCCTGAATATTGCTGTAGTGGTGAATTTCTATTTTTTTGACAATGTAAATATATTTGAAACAAAAGAACACTATTTCCAGTCTCCATTAAATATATAGAGAAACCTCCACTCGCAAAGTTTGGTGACATTCATAGAGCTCTATTAAAAGATGCACAGGTTTCAGGATGAATCCGATTGTATTTCACTCGTCCAGCCTTCAAACACGAGAGGCGGTTCCTTCCCTGAGCGCATCGTAGAATAACGTACATGTGTGAACCTGCGGTGAAAGTGTCGTCCATCCTCCAGCTGTGATCCAACAGTCCATTATTGTGCGCTTCGGTTTTGTGTGTGAGTTACATGCTGTCATTTCAATAAAGGCTTTGTTTAAAAAAAAAAAAAAGTGAAATGTCTTCACTCTTCTTCCTCTGAAGTGAACTGGACTTGCTCCTCGCCCGTCTGCGCCCGGATGGCAGGAACCGTAACGTGCATCTTCCTCGCCAGGGACACGGCGATGCCCTTCTCGTAATACGCACACTCGTTGATGAAGAAAGGGTAGAGGGGTTCTTTGCCTTTGTACGTCAGCGTTTCTCCCGAGAACGTCTGGAACAGCGGGTCTCCGGGTTGCAGCAGGCAGAAGTCCCGGTCCTGTGACGGGAGAAGACAAAACAAAAAGGCGTTGAGCGAGCTCCTCTGAGATTTAAAATCTGGCTAAAAATAGGGCACAACACCCAGGATATTTTGAGAGTTAGAATCTGCTTTTATCCCTGCAGGTGACGGGAAGCAAGAGCCTAACAAGCAGCGAATGCTAAGAAGAGTCTCTTGACTTCAATGAAAAGTGTTGAACAGATCCGGTTCCGCTCATATGTCTATATTACGACTCCATTGTCGCCTCTTTGCGTCACGGAGCGACGGTCTCGATGGCGCCACGTCTACAACAAATGAATTCCACGACAGTCGGAGGACCTGAAGCTGGGGATGGATGGCGGCCGTGATGCTGCGCGTCTCGGCGTCTCGGGGGTAGTCGATGTTCTTCACCATGGTGTACACCTCCACGCACCCTCCCTCAAACGCCGTGCCTGAAACGAGAGGCGGCCTCAGGACGTGTCGCTCGCCCCGCGTGGGGTTCCTCCGTCCGCGTGACCTCCGCGTACCTGAGTTGAACATGCGGACCCAGTCCAGCATGTGCTGGACACCCGCCTTCATGGCGGTGAACACGTTGGACCTCACCACGCCGTGCGGCTGCGGGCCGATCTCCATGGCTGGCGAAAATGGGAGCTTCGATAAAGAATTTCACATCTCATCAAACATTTAAAGGAAGTTTGGTTTTTTGGGGTTGTTGTTTTTCTTACGTACCGAAGCCGTGTTTGCCCACCGAATCAAGGGAGTAGGATTCTTTACAGGCCACATCGAAATGGATAAACCTCATGGGCATATCGGGCATGGCTTTCTGTGGAAGTCAGAGAACCGTTGACGGGTTTCCACCCGGACGTGCGGGACGAGATGTGGGGGAGAGGGAGAGAGAGAGAGAGAGAGAGGAACACTCGCCTGCAGGTGTCTGAATACGTGCAGGCAGATCCAGTCGCGGTCGGAGTAGGAGATGAGGCACAGGCCCATGTTGGCCGTGGTGTTGTGGAGGTCACAGATGAGATCCACCGCCTCCGGGCTGCCTTTGGGGCCCAGCATGGCGTTCAGCTCTCGAGACCTGGCGATCTCGTAGGGGGGGTTTTCTGACGGCGGGCCGCTTTGCGAGAGAGACAAAACACAACATTCAGACCAAGTCGGAAGAGGAGTCGGCCTCGTCTTCGCCGCCGGCCTTACTTGAGGACGGCGTGCGTGAAGCAGCGGTTCAGGTCGGTCTCCACGTATCTGAGGCAGCGCTGCGCCGCCCTGGGGTTGGCCATGACCGTCAGCACCTCCCGACCTCCGTCGCTCGCCGCCTTCAGCAGCTCTCTCACCAAGTACACTCCGGACAGCTCGTTGCCGTGGGTGCCGCCGCACACGGCGACCCGGGGCAACTTCGGCAAACACACCGCCTCGTCCACCTCCATCCGGCTGGGGGCAAGCAGGGGAACAGCGGCGGCGATCGATTACCATCAGTGTCGATATATCAAAGTGGCTACACGGTCCACGTCGCAGCAACGCAAAGAGATATTGATCTTACCTCGCTCTCCTGGGTTCCTCAACACTGGCTCAGACTTTAGAACAGCAGTCAGACGAGTGAAAGTCTCGACCAAAGTGATCTCTCACATCCACGACAAGGAATCATACTGTACATCTCACCCATCGAGCCCAGCTGTTACCTTTCAACCCCTCCACTCCCTCCCCCTCCCCCAACCATTTACCCTCTTCCGCCCACTGCCTGGCTTTCATACAGTTTCACTGATTCAGCATTTCCACCCGTCGCTCTGTTGCCGGCTGTTATGCACACTCTCGCCGTCTCTAATGCGCCTCCCGTCCACCGCAGCGCACTGCACTCTGGGTTAGGGTGTGTCCCGTCCCGAGCGCGATGCAGAAGCGTCGCCCGCTTCCTCTGGTCACCACGGCCCCGGCGGTAGGTTCCAGTGTGCCTTTCGCTCAATCGGCTAAAAATAAACCCGCTGGCATGACACAGCAGGAGAGGTGGCGGAATAACAAGAGGACCAGCCGAGGACGTGAAGGGAGTTCAAACCACAAGGAGGCCGACAGCCGATAGAAAACTGATTTCCTCTATTGATTGCCTGTTTATGCGTTGTATTTGTTTGGATTCACTCAAAAAGTTGCCATCCTTTTGTGTATTTTTTTTCTTTAATAGTGAAAATCTGTGGTATTTACACCAGAGACTCTGTGTTTATTGTTAGTTTGTTGTGAAAATTACTAGTATTATGTGAATATTTAGCCAAATAAAGCCAACAAACAATGACAAGCTACGACATTAAGGGGAATCAGGATTATGATAAAGGTTTAGTACAAATATAAATAATACAAATTTTAAAATGCAACCCCATGATGGTTCTGTGAAGATACTGTATAAGAAAAACACAAATTATTAAAGTGTAGAACGTGTTTTCTTGTCTGGTATGATTTGAAATAAGCGCCCTCGAGTGGACAGACTATGCACAACATAGATTCATCCCAGGAGTGACAGACAGATTTTAGTTAAGGAGTCTCCTACAACCCAGTATCATCCTCAGTGGGCCAAACTGGTAAAATAGCACCATAATAACCTTTAAACTGAAACGTCAAAGTGTTTCTATGTGGTTTTACTTATATAGGAGAAACTGGTTTTATGAAAACATAGACAGAAAATCTTTAAATTTAAAGGCAATTATGTCACAAATGAATGAAAAATATATCAGATTTAAAGTTAAGACACCCTTTGAAGCCTAATTAAAACTTTGTCTCCCCTTTAACACACAATTGTACAACTTGCAGTATTAAGATTGCATCTACAAAGCAATACATTGCTTTTTTCAAAGTATTTTTTATCATCAACAGATGGCGTTCCATCTGGAGCGACACAAGGACATGAATTCCTAAAGAACCAAACTGGCAAATTTCCAGGTGTTCCCAAATTAATGACTCGCAGAAAGGTCGATGGAAATGAAAGAACGGCGTGAGCAGCTTCTTGTTCGACATCACAGCATTTATTACAGATTTCTCTTCTCTGTGTGTTAATACAAAATACTGGACAATGTCACTTCTCGTCTCAGAGTCAAGTAAGCAAACTCCCTTTTTTAGTTTGTTTTTCCCCTCAGAATGTAGACACTCCCCATCAAATATCACGAGGAACCCAAGACACAAGGAAAGAAACTACCTCACATTTATCAATACTATAATATGAATTTCTTTACATTTATAAAATCATAGTTATTTGTGACGCTTTTAAATTCTTTGTTTCTTTATTCTTCATTTTTAAGTACACTTACAAACAGAATTATGAAATGAACACACACACACACACACAGTCACACACACTCATTATTCCCATGTTTTTGGTGTCAAGATGTACTTGCATAATGATGAATGTATCAGGAGATTTTCACTGCGTTTCACTTTGTTTTCTTTGTGTTACCGACGACAAAACGACACACCAAGAACCCCACAGTCGTGTAAAAACCATCAAACTTAGTTTGCATTCATTCTAACTCGGCAGACTGCGCGACGTTATTCCGCCGAGACATAAAAAGTCATTTCATGTGTTAAATCACTGGAACTGTACGAGTTTTACCATTTGATCCGTTTACTTTACATCTAAGTGCTGTAGCCGCTTGTGGCGCGAGTTGCTAAGGCGAACGCTTCGGCCTCGTGTGGTTTCCTTTAGGCCTGAAAAATGAATCTAAACAGCATGACGGTTGTGGAGTTTCACCCCTTTTGTAGTGATGGAAGAGCAGATAAGAAGCAGTCATACACACAAGCACACGAGAACCTTCACTTCATCACATTAAGACAGTAAATCAACAAAAAAATTATAATAATCCTTGCTAACATATTGAAGGCCACCAGTTGACATTGTAATGAAAATTATTTGAATAATAATTATATATAAATTTATATATTAAGCACATTTGACCCCTGTTCTTTGAATTCTTTTTTGTTTTTTTCGCGGACGACCCAAAAAAAAAAAAAAAGAAAAGAAAAAGAAAAAAGAAAAAAAGCACGACATTAAATTCTTCTGCACCCGATCGGACAGAAACTGGATTTGGAAGCACGGCTCATTTCATTCCCTCGACACTCCCGTCCGATATGCGACAGCAGCAAAGGGGCGGATGCTAAGATATTGTCCAAATTAAGGTGGAAACTGAAGAGGGGGGGGAGGGTGGGGAGGGAGGAGGAGGAGGAGGAGGAGGAGAGAAGGGGGGGGTGACGGAGGGAAAAATCCTGCTTTCCCTGGAGATCTCTTAGAACAGAGAGCGGTCCTGTGATGGTCAGTCTCTTCGGGGCACTCCTCGGTCAGTACCGGGGTCAAAAGATTTCCGGGCAGCCGTCCCAGCTGCCCTTCTCCTTGCTCTCCCAGTAGCCGCCCTTGTAGATGTGCACCTGCTCGCCCGTGATGCGGTCCTCGCAGCGCTCGAACCACAGAGCCTGGTAGTTGTCGTGAGGCGCGGCTAGAAGAGAGAATTCACTCGTTACGAACGGCGGAAGAGAGCCGCGGGCTGAGAAAGGCGAATCAAAAGCGCGGGAGGGGGCGGCGGTGAGAGAGAGAGATTAAAACGAGGGATACTTGCTTTTTAAGGAGGGATCAGTAAGAGAATCCTCATCGACAGCTTTTGAAAGAGAAGAGGGGGGAACCACAGAGACTTTTTACCCCTTGATTACAGGATTTCTCCCATGCGAGGAAGAGAGGAATCAAAAGAAAAAAAAAAGAAAAAAAGAAGAGGGAAGCGAAGCGCCTGGACTCGTTGCTCTCACCTTCGTCCGACTGGCTGGAGGTCCGCTGGCTCGCCGCCTCCCGCTCTCTCTCGCGCCGGGTGGTCCGCTGCTTCTCCTCCAGCCGCTGCTTCTCGGAGTTGGCCTCGTCCCAGCGGCCGTCCTCCATCAGGCGCTGGTCGGGCCGGCGCCGGCTGTCGGTGGGCGCCACGCCGTCCTCCGGCTCGTTCAGGGTCAAAGCCAGGGTGGTGAAGAAGTAGGTGGACTCTGCGCCGTCACTGTGGAACGCAGGGGAAGCAGAAGGCGCTTTTAGGAAGCGATGCCAACGAGGCCCGGGGCCTTGGAGCCGCGGCGCCGCGGCTCCTCACCGAAGCTTCAAAAGCAAGTCGCGGAAATGCACATCTGCATTAAATCTGTCAATCTTTGAACCGGAAGGTAAGTCAGCCAGGGAAAGAAAAATAATTAAAGGGTGGGAAAGAAAGAAAAGGGAAAATATTTGCATCAAGTAAGTATTTTCAAAAACTCTCTGGGACGGAAACAGAAGGTCCGTCACCCAGGGAAAGAAAAGAATAAAGGAGGGAATGAAAGAAAGGCAAATGACAAAATGGGAAAAGAGAAAGGGGGGGAAAAGAAAAGAAGAAATAGAATAAACTTACGGCAACGGGTTTTTCCTCCACACCTCCCGGGCTTTGAGGGTTTGATAGACGGTCTTCTGTTTGCCCTCGGTGCCGTTCTCGCCTCCCCGGCTGCTCTGCATCACCCTGGAGAACTCCATCTTCTCGTCCCACGTGCCCGACAGCACGTAGTGCGCCTTGCCGTCTTTGTCCATCGCCACGCCCGTCACCTTGTCACGGCGGGGGAGAGAGAGGGGCTCGGATCGTTTACAACGATCGGGAGAGGAAGGGATTGGCGCCTCCTGCGGGGTCTTATGTTTGACACCCCGTGATTTATAGATAAACTGCATAAATTGACCCAATTACCCATTTTGTTGGGCCTTTTCACAATTTAGCGTGGCGCTTTTACTGTGGCGCATCATTTCTGGTGGACTTCCAGGAATGGAAAGTGAAAAAAAAGATGTAAGAAATCTATGAACCGGCCACACGATTCTGCTTCTTTCTCACCTTTCGGGCAACGTCTCTGGAGAAATAGCTGTAAGGAGCAAACTTCAAGTGGCAGCGGTCCCCAGTGGTGTGGTTCACCACGTCTATCTCTCCAGACTGGGGGGGGGGGGGGGGGGGGGGGGGGGGGGGGGGGACAAAACATAATCGTTCATTTTAGCACACAGCCGGACAACAGAGAGCAGTGCTGCTTTGTTGGCATCCGGGAAGACTGGCACAACATGAGAGGTTGGTAATAAAGATGCAAACGATGCTGTAAACATTCACATTCACATTCAATAAATCTCTGTTTGACAGACTTGATCTTTTCTTGTTGCCGCCGTGGGAACGAGACGCTTCATCCTACGTGAGCCTGATGCGGGATCTCACGCCAATCAAGTTCCGATCGCACACATCTTACAGCAGATTGAATTTAAGACTCATTACCACGACAACCCGTCATTTCAATATGTGCTTCCTTCAGTTTTACCTGATCGATCCACAGCTTCCCGACGATGATGTTGTGCACCGTGGTGGTAACCTTCTTCCATGTGTAGTGATTGTTGCCCTTTTCAAAGATGGCGTGTATCGTCCCTGCCGGGTGAGAGGGCGAGCATCAGTACCACAAAGACCCTTCGGAGGTCACTCAGCTCAGAATCCATCATGGTGTTGAAAGTGTTTGTTTTTGGATGTGGGCCCGTCTTGTAGTGCCAAAACTGAATATGCAAAACGCGCTCCGAGTCGCGTCGCTCACCTAAAGGCATAATGGAGAGGTACTTCCCCCTGAACTTGCTGGCAACGGTGATTTCCTGCCTCAGGGTCCAGCCTCGGTCGGAGATGGCATGATGAGCTGCAGCAGGGGGATGGTGACTCACCTGGGACAAAAAAAATCAAAAAAAAAAAAAAAATCAACTCTCTTACTCAACTGTATCGTTTCACTTTCTCCTACAAGTTGACCTATTAAAAGGCACGTTGACATCAAGTCTATTTGCATATTACCAAACAGAGACTTGGGCCCAGTCCCAATTCTCTTTTGTACCCCTCCACCTACCCCTTAGCCCTCCGCCATTGCCTTCACCTCCAAAACGAGGGCAAAGGCAAAGGGATAAAAGTTTCAGCCCTTAGATGTGGGACCCCCCCTCTCCCTCTGCTCAGCCCCGCCCCCTCTCGCTCCGTCTCACAGTTTTGACGTCATAATACGGCGCCGTTCTATCAGCAGAGCTGAACCACGGATATTTATTGATTTTCCAGCAGGAGCATCGTCCTGTCGTCCCAAATTCAACGTGTTGCAGCAGCTTGGCTGCTTTGTTTCGTTTTCCGCCTTTCCCACATCAAGGTGAAGAAATAGACGGAGACATGGATTACTTCAGTTTTTGTGCCGTATTTGGACTTCAGAAATATTTTCTCATGTGAAAGCAGAGGAGCTTCCTTGTTTGCTCGGGGGTCCCTGTTTTCAAAACACCCATATTAGAAGACTTTGGAACTATACAGTGTAATAATAAAATGTTATAAACATGGTCTCTACGAAACAAATACATACAGAAGCTACATACGGCAGAGCTACTGCCGCTCTTACTAGTATAAAACACAACAGGTTTATATCGAAGTGTATATATGTGAAACGTCCTCCTTCCCCTCTGTTTAAAGTGTGCATCTGTAAACACTTAGTTTCGAGGGGTGAATAGCCCTTCCCCTCACCTCTCCGCCTCTGCACAGTAGTGAAATGGGACACCCCTCAGACTCTGGCGAACGCGCATTTCAGAGGGGTAGGGGTAAGATGAAGGGCTATGGGGGAGAATTGAGACGCAGCTTTAAAACCTTAAATCCAGTTACAGTGTCGACATGCGGCACCTTGTCGTCGTAGCCAGTGAGAGTCCAGGTTCAGGTTGTTGGGATTTCCTGTTCAGAGTTTACGTGTTTTTCTCTCATAGTTCAAAAGCATGTTTTAGGTTTGAATGAATGGTGTGATTGTCTGTTGCATAAACATGGGATCAATCCGTCTCTCCTTCTGTCCTCTAACCCAAACTGGAAGAGGACAAAGTCTCTACCTGAATCTGGTTCTGCAGCTTTTCTTCCTTTCTAGCGAATGGTTGGGGTTTCCTCTGGAGAAGTACTTTGAAAATACTGTTTTATCTGGTGCTTAAGAAATAAAATTCAATGCATGACACTGAAATGCTTTACTCTCTTTGCCCTTTTGCCTATTTTTGTCAATTATATTTAATAAACCTATCAGTATTTGTCATGTTGAATAATAATCATTTAGAGCATCAGTCTTAAAATAACAGTTCTACCATGTTTAAATAAATTGATTATTAAATAAGTGGAAGTTAAAAAAAATATATATCCAATTTATTTCATAAGTTATACCTCTTCCCACTTTTTTGGACGTACAACAAAATATTATTCTGCTGTTACATATCGACCGTTTGCATTCTTACAGTAGAATTTCCATGCTCACATGCCCACAACACAAAAGTCCTGCAATCATTACTCTTGCAAACAAATAAGGTGACTCTGTATTAAAAGTGGAACTCAGTTCACACAGTTTTGTGTCTCTCCGCACAAGTATTGGGCGTGAAGGAAGCCAAGTTCTCCTCGGATGCCGAGTCAGCGGGATTAGTCAGCTCATCCTATTTGCACTTATCACCCGGTTTCGCTTCCTCGTTAAAACGGACACCATCTTAACACCCCCCCGCGCTCTCACCTGCTCACAGAGGGATCGGTAGCCGCTCTCTCTCCGGCGGTCCAGCTCGTACGTCTCTCCCAGCAGGGGGTTGAAGGGCTTGCCCGTGCGGTGGACGGTGGTGGAGTAGGACGACACGGAGAAGGCGGCCACGTAGCACATCTGCTCCAGCGAGCTGTGACACTTGGCCGCCTTGTCCAGCAGCTCGTGGTACTCCAGGTCCTCGGACAGCCGCTGCAGCATCGAGATGGGCTCGTTGAAGTTCACCTGCAGGGTTGGAACCGAAAAAAAACAAAAACATTTTTACACAAAGAAAAAAATAAAAGTTGAAATGATTATTCAAGTATCGGAATGAATGTAGTTTGTTTGTGTGCTAACCAAGGATAATTATCCGTGTTATATGTGTGTAACCGTGACATCTTACAACTTAATGTGCAATTATCGTAATAAAACACATTCAGGTTTGATTTAATAGACGGATTAACCAAACGATCGCTACATCCGTCACATGAAAGGACAAGCACACAGACAATACACTGGGCGGTGTCCCTTCACTGCTCACATACCGACCTATTTAACAGGACAATCGTGTTCTGTTTGGGAACGCAACTTATCGACATGTTTTTTGGGGGGGTTTTTTTTTTATTGACAAGACACCTGTCATGTGGTTAACATGCGAGCGAGTGCAATTGTTGCGCAGCCACAACAAATATAGACAACGACGAGAGCAGAGGGTTGGCCGAAACTCCCTCGGGGCTCTGCAGTCGCTGTCGACACAATGAATCAAAAACTTAATCAAAGGGCGCCGCCTCGCTCACGGGCATGGGGATCTTTGAGAGCTCTTTGCCGATGCAGTTCTTCATGATGCTCCAGAGGTTGAGGGAGTAGTTGGGTTTGTCGGGGATGCGCGTCCGCCTCTTCTTCAGGGGCACCAGCTCCTGTGAGGGGGACTCCTGGTTCATTGCGAGAGGCTCCTCGTTGAGCTGCAACACACAAATGGAAAGGCTCTTCGCTGAGTCGGCGTAAACAACAAGGCGTAAACCTGTAAAAATTCGGGTTCCATGAACCATGTTAGCCAGAATGGGACGTACCGACTGATCGTCAGGACACATTTCACTGTTGAATCCGCTGACGTTACTGCTAGAGCGTCTGGAAGAGAGGACACAAACACAGCCTGGTGAGTGGCTTCCAGGCTCCTTCGTGCAGACGAATAAATAAAAAACGATTCAAAGCGGAGCCTGTAAGAACAACGTCTATAAAGTCAAGCAACAAGTCTTTTTTTTTTTTTTACTTTTGATCTACACGAGTCTTCGGCCTCATTTACACGACAACGTTTCAAGTGAAATGGAAATATGATGTAGTTTTCATGTTGGGCGACAGTAGCGTACTGTTTGTTTTTGGAATGGAACCACACACACATGCGTGCAAAGAACAATACGCTATAAAGAATAACACTGGCGAGGACACGGACATTTGTATGGAAAGACGAGTGACTCAACGATAAAACCGTCAAGTCCCAGGAGAAGATGGACTGGGAGCCATGACAGTCTGGAGGAAACGTTGTTATTGTCCATCTACTGAGCATGTGCAGAAGAACTATTTACTGTGTCTGTGCTGCGCATGCGCAGAAGCCATTTCCAAAGGGTTAATTTCATTGGCTCCCACCACTGCTGTCGCATAAGCAGACACCCCAAAAAAACGCAGCAAATTCACTTGAAATCGTCGCCTTGTAAACCAGCCGCTACTACTGTACGTGTGGTAAAGGGAAGGTGATTCGCAAGTCCGAAGTAGAAAAACCTTTTATCGACTCCACGTGTTTAAAATACCAAACTCTAATCTACAATCAGATTATCAGAGACAAAAATGAGTGCCGACAACCAGTTAGGAGCGAGAGACGATTTCCCCTGTGACCTGGAGGTTGGTTTGACCATGAACAGTCAATCTGGCTGATAAAATGAACTTGTGCTCAATGTTTACAGTAAATTTCTTCCCAGAGGGGGGAAAAAAAAAAAGAAAGATATACAATACTGTTAGATTCATGCCTTTTAATCATATCAATGTTTGGATTGCTGGTGTGAAAGTGGCTCTTTAAGCTACTGACTTGTGGAACTGTGGATCTGCCGGTACAGTGATGAACTCGGGGGCTTCCTCCATGGCATCAAAGAACTCGTTGTCGTCGTCTTCATCACTGGCCTCGCCTTTTCCCGGACCGGCAGCACCTTCACAAAACAACCAAACAAACTTTAGACTAAAACATTTCCAGACTCTGTTCTTCAAAAATTCAACACTCAAATCGTTACGATCATTCAAACTCAGGAAGGAAGTGACCGTGTGGTTTTAGATTTGGGGTCGATGACGTATAAAGGTTACGAGCAAAAAAAACCTTAGAAATTAGGAAAATTAAGCTGCTTTCATGTTGCCCTGGTCACCATGCAGGATCCAGTGAAGAAGTGGGTGGATTGTGTTGAGAACCACTGAAGATTTGTTTCGTTTTCGAGATTTGTTTTGTCCTGCTGCGTCAGTGACGCCACAAACGCGATAGCATCGCGGCGCACGGAGGAAGCGGACCGCGGAGGGAATGCAGCTTCTGCATGCAAGCGTGAAGATGGACGGAAAGTATTTGAAGTATTTTGAGAAGAAAAAAAAAAAAAAGTCCCCACGGTCATTAGCAGGTGCACAAGTTCAGGGCCACGACTCACTCTTGTTGTCCGGACTGGCGTTGGCCTGCGCCGCCCCTCTGAACGCTCGCTCCAGGTGGTTGTGCTGCTTGGCCAGTTGCTCCAGAGTCTCCTCCAGTCTCACTCTCTGATCCCGTTCTGCCTGCAGGGCCTTCTGCCATCGCTTGCTGTGAGCCTGAGCCAACGCCAGGAAGTCTCTGCACGCCTGCGGGGAGGCCCCAAACACGAAAACCGTCACGATCGCAGGTCATACGGGTGTAAATGACGGCGACGGGACTCCGGTGGAGCAGCGGTGAACGACGCCTGCACCGAGAGGACACTTACATTAATCATGGCGTTTGAGGTGATGCGAAACAACGTGGCCCTCTCCGTCACCTGGCGGATCTTATCCCCGGCCTCACCGGTCAGACGTAAACCGTCCAACTCCGATAGAGACCTGAACGAAATACAGCGATGCACAACATGCATGAAGTGATTGGTCAATACTTTATACATCGATTAAGAGAGTAAACCATCAACTGTGTCGGAAGCTGAACCGTGTATTACGGCAGTGGTTCCCAACCTTTTTTGACCAGTGTACCCCTTGAGCTGGTTTCCATGTGAAAAGTACCCCCTCTCTCGTGTGTGATTATTCGCCTTAATGTGTACTTATATTTAACCCTTTGTCTTTCTATCTATCCAACTGCTCATTTAAATAAAACAATTATTGTGAGTGTAAAAACATACCTTTTAATGAGATACTTGCGCTTGCTTGTCTTTCATAAGTCTTTCATAATTCCTTTTTTCACTGGGCTCCCCTGTGCCTGCGTCCGAGGCGACGGTAGCAGTAGCGGTAGCTGGACGTTTACTCCTGCCTAGCCATGCATCCATGTTTACAGTCGGTATGCAGCTAGAGTTAGCTAGCTTCGCGAATCGTGCGCGCCCGCAGCAAGAATGTGAACCTTTTTTTTTTTTTTTTTTTTTTTAAAGCGCGCCACTTTATAGTCTTTTCATATTATGTGCATTGTAGTGTTACAATCACTGTGGACGAACTGCTACTCATGGAAAATAAACGTATGGCCTTACTAAAATTCATGATATAATACAATATAATATAGTATAATTTTTTTGTGTGTGTGTGTGGATACTGTAGGCTAATTTATAATCTTTCTGCGTACCCCCTGCAATACCCTCGCGTACCCCTAGGGGTCCGTGTACCCCCGGTTGGGAATCACTGTATTACGGCATTAGTCAATCTAAGCCAAGATTTAGTTTTCAGGGAAATTTTGTCTGAAAAAGTGAGGTCGTCTTATAATCAAGATCTCAGGAGAAAAAGACGCAGTCGGACACGGTTCACCTCGTGTCGTCAGTCTAAGGAAAACAAACACCCAGAAGTCATAAATCTGATAAAGAAATTCCTCCGTCCGTTGTCCTGAAGCACCAAACTGCCCCGACAGAAGTCGGCAGCAAAAGGGCTGCATGAGTCTGCGTGAACATGTATATTCCTTCACACGTGCTTATGCACATGTATTTAACAATATTTAGTCAGCAATCCTTTCTAATCCAAATATGAGCCTTGTATTTGCGCCGACAAAAAATTTAATATAATTCACATTGTGTCCGACAGCTGCCGTATTTACTTTTGGATCCGTGTCTCACGCAAATAACGCACCACACCTGAGGCAGGCATGTGGACACTGAGTCATTTTCTTTTCGTGAGTGCTGGCATGTTTCACGTGTGAGTGGATGCAGCTCAAGTCTGACCTCTGGAGCGCAGAGCCGTGCTTGGAGATCAGGTCGTTGCATGTGCTGAGGTCCTCCACTTTGCTGCCCAGCGTCCTGAGAGCAGACTGGACTTCGGAATTTTGCGATGCCCCGCCTTGTCCGGGAGCCACGGGCGGGGAGGACGGTGAGAAGTCGTCACCCGAGTCGTCTGGAAACAATTCAGAGTCACAAAGAAACACAAAGAGGGATCACTTTAACGTTGATTTCATCGACTTTGTACGGTGGAGACGTCGCCCCACATATTCACTTGGACACGGCTCACAAGGCAAACAGTGTTTGGTTTTTTTCTTTTTTTGCCTGGATGCATCCATTTCCTCTCACATGTTTTTTTTGTTTTGTTTTTTTTACCTGACTCAGCCTGCATGCGGGCCGCTTTGGCTTTGGCCAGCTCCAGGGCTGTGATCCAGCGCTGGCGCTCCACCTCGCAGCTGGCCTTCAGGTGATACGTCTGTGCCCCTCCGTTGGAGATGACGAAGTTGCAGGCGTCGTCCACGGTGATGGTCGCCGTGGCCAAGTTGATGGTGCCCCGACACGTGTGGCCCATTTCCGCCTGGGTCCTGCGCAGCAGAACAAATTGGTTTAACTTGATGGATAATATCAAGAGACACGCTGGCAAACAGTTTGTACTCCAGCTCAAACTCAATTTATCAACGCATGTCTAAAAATAACCCAATATAAATGGATAACACAGACTTGTATGACCCCAATGGAAATGAATATATAAGACAAAAACATAGATCGTTTTGAAGCTTTAGAATAGTATAGAGGTCAAAGGGACATCGTTTCATTGTATATGGCAATGTATGGAAATTAAAACAATCTGGGAAGAGGTAAAAAAAATATATATATATTGATAATATTCTCTCCAAACACATTTTATGAGATGCTAAACTTTTCTAACTGGATGTAAAACTCACAAAATCAATTAAAATGGGGACACTTATCAACCTCAACCTGATAACAGTGAAAAAATGCATTGCATTGTTATGGAACTCAGATTATAGACCAATTAGGAAGCAATAGATAAGGCCAATGTTGTCAAGCTTATCATTAGGCAGGATAAGATACATATAAACAGCAGAACTTTGAGAGACTCCAGATGCCGGTTATTTACAGAGTTCAGGATTTAAAAATAACCGAGGAAGGAAGTGATTGAATTTGTGTTATTTGTGTACTTCATTTCAGTAATATATCACCTGAGTGACTGATTTTGTTTGAGGCATGGAGATTGACTGCAGTTCAGAGCTTCTTAATATCAATCACTGTTTAATTTAATCTGGATTGCCAGGAGCAAGTTTGTTGTGTATTTGTTTTGTTGAGCATAAATCAGTAGCATTATACTCTGACTTACAGTGGTAGAAATGTTCAAATATTCTATTCAGTCAGGAAGACTTTTATTAAATTAAAATTCAATTACAAAAATCTACTTCCTTTGCTGTTATATGTATACCTGTAATATGACAGGAGGCCATTGCTCAAGACGAACCACCTCCGCTGGTACCCCTTGATGTAATTTGTCCATTTGAACACCCATCCTTTATATGTGTCGCCAGCAGGGGTGGGAGTGGGGGTCTTGGGTTCCGACATCACACCCCCAAAGTTAAAGATACGGGTTTCAGGAACCTAAAAAGGGAGAAAAGAGATACACAAACATTTGAAACTAAAATACATGACTTAAAATTAAGTGTAAATTGACAACAACAGGACATTACAAAAAGACCTAAGAAACAAATGACACAAGCAGGCTTTTACATCTACTCTGAAAGATTACAAGCAAGTATGAGATAAATGTAAAGATATAGAGATGTTAAAGATATAGCACAACCCGATAGAGAAACTACTAAATCCGAGGAAGGCGATGAACAAAATAACAACACAAAGTGGAATTTATCATTTCCTTTCCACTTTTTAGCACCTCGGTTCACATATATTTCTACAAAAAGGGTAAAAGAATAAATCAAGCAGGTCTGCTGATGTGAAACGTATAAAATAAATGAAGAATGCAGAAAAAACAGCACTTTCGAGGTTGTTCATGACGACTATTATTGGAGCTTTTGATCTTTGGATGCTTGGCAACAGGTCAAAGGTCAAACTAGAAGTAGATCGACTTCAGTTGGCAACACAATTCATTGATAAAATTGATATATGAAGCAGGAACTAGGAATTAAAAATAAGGAAAACAAACATCTGACATCATGAAACGTGTATGCCGGAAAATACACAATTTTACATTCATACGGTTGACATTCTTGTGGAATTTTCTCATCACAAAGAAGCAAATAGTGGCGGTGGTAGCAGATCAAGTTAATGAAAATATAAGAGGTTGACAGCAGAAGTTAGCCTCCATTAGCTGCTGTTACAATACAGAGAGAGTCTCGGTTAAAACAACTCGCTGCTAACAGCTAAAGTCTCGAAAAATGACACGTTTGCTGGTTTCTGCATGGTAACGTCCCAATAGAAGAGAAGACACGTCGTCGATTCAGTGTCGTTAGCTCGGCTGTAAGCCTCCAAACCCTGGGCGACGGCTGGATGTTTACCTTGACGTGTCCAAACGGCGAGATCAGAAGTCACGGCTAACTTTGACACCCATCCGCTGATAGCCGCCGCGGCTAACAGGCTAACTTGCCTTACACCTGAAACCCCTGAGCCCCACGCGGTGACTGCAGCAGCACGGCGACTGTAAAACAACCGGCCGCCGACCAGTTTTAATAGCGACTCTCAATAAAACAGTCTATCATGTTCGTTAGGTGGCTTTTATCTAAAGCTAGCTGGCTACATCTAACTAGCCCAACGTTAGCTCGTTGGTTACACCCGGTGCAACAAATCAAGAGTTCCGAGCAGAAACACAGAGCAGCCAATACTGTGCGTTCCCTTTTAGGGCCGCGGAGATATCGCTATCTGTGCTATCTTGTTTATAAAAATATACGTTTTTACCTTCAATGTAATAGCACTGTCTCTTAGCATTGGGTAGATGTTGACTCAACTTTATTTATAGAACCACATAGAAACAACCACAGCTGAAGAAAATAAATAAACAAACTTAATAACATTTTTGTTTTATTGTTGATTTATCCCAGATATGTAAACAAACATAAAAATACAGATATACATAAAAGAAAAACTATAAAATTCTAATAATTTGATGATGTCAGGAGAGTGAGTTTGTAAAACACGCATCATGCAAAAGCTGTAAGGGATTTTCTTTTGGATATTTCATCGTATTTTGCACGAGATTGTTCGTTTAAAATTGGCTTCATATTGAGATTGTAGTAATTTTTGGTTGTATTTGTTTGAATTTGCAAAATTCTATACACTTTCTTTTTGTATGCCGTGCGTCACCCACAACAAAGAAAAACTTTAAGATTTGAATTTAAAGAATAATTATTTTTATTTATTTACAGACTGTTGTGTCGCTTTATTTAATCTTGTTAGGGTTTGAAATTATATCAAATGGAAAAACTATTTCAAAAAATCGACTCCGGTGGGACTCGAACCCACAACTATATCAAATGGAAAAACTATTTCAAAAAGTCGACTCCGGTGGGACTCGAACCCACAACCTTTGAATCACCTCGCAGACATGCCTAGAAGTCCAATGCGCTATCCATTGCGCCACGGAGCCACCTGTTGCATGACGTATGCGCATCCAATTTAAACGTCTCTTAATCATATAATGCCTCGAATAATTTTTTAATTTGCTGTGTAGACGCATTTTAAACATTCCTTCATCGGCTGTTATAAACTACATTCTCAAACTTGAAACAACGTCCTAGAACCTAACAGCCAACTTGCATCTCCTAAATGTAACCACTAGATGGGGGCAAAGTATTGGCCAACAAATTATGCGATCTCACTATCGTTTCAAAACATCATCACCACAGGGGGAAATTCCTATAATTGATTCTCACAGAAAATAACACAGAATGACACGTTTATGAAACACGTTAGACAATAAACGCATACACAGAAACTTTATTCGTGTATTTATTTATTTTATTTCGGAATGGTTTTCAGACAATGTCTTGACAAAAAAAAAAAAAGAAAACGCGTTTCGCACATGCGCAGACTGGACTTGTCCAGGTTTACCACTTTGTTTTAGTCCGTGAATTTTTGTGCCTTATTTCTGCTGTGCGTCGTTGCGCGACGTGTCCTCGGGGGTCGCAAGAGGAACGCGCACGTCGCTGTCGGCCCGGGACCCTGCTGCCTGCTGGCAAAGTGATCCGGGGGCTTTCCTCTCCTGATCCCTGCGTGCGCGTCTTTCACACATCCTGCCATGAGCGGAAGTGTCTGGGATTCTGCACAGGCTCCGAAACGGTCGATCGTGGAAGGGAGAGAGAGATCGAGACGAGAGCACGTCGTCTGCGTCTCCGTGCGTCTCCATTCAGCGCCGCGCAGCGTTTATCAACGCGGGACATGCGCCATCAGGTTCGCCTTGTGTGTGTGTGTGTGTGTATCCATAGACATGCGTAATTACCGTCAAACTGTGAGGAGGGCGAGGAGAGGATAAGAACATCGTTTCTCTACATTTTTTTCTTCTCCTTTTTTTGGTGTTGTTGCAGATCTGCGCAATCGACGCGATCGGCTGCCTGGACACAGGAGAGGATTAAGTTACTGCTGCTGGCGGAGGATTATTTTATTGGCCTCCTCCTGTCACGCCCGAGACCTTGGTGATCCTTTTTCCAATTAACGGAGGTCTCTCATAAGCCAGGTCGGTATGCTGTTCAGTTATTGTAACCCTCGAGAACCTGTCATTGTCGGATTACTGACGCGCAAAATGCGTGTTCTTTGTTCCTCCTGTAAGAATAATAATAAGGAAAAAAAAAAACAGTTGCAGTGCGCAGACAACAATAGAAACCTGATGTGGAAAAAAAATGTTGCATATTGTAGCAGAGGCCTTGACGCATCCGCCGCCAGTCTCGTACCTGACAATATAGACTGACCTGCTAACTGTGTGGCATTAGGAGGATAGTGTATAGAGTTACAGTGTGTCCTCCCTCCATGCCCAACCCCCTTCCCCAGCTCCCCTCACTGCCTCGGCATGTTTTGGTTTCAGGCGGATCATGCCCTTTTGTCCACTGAAGCCTGGCTGGACTTTTCAGGACAGACCCCCAGTATGAAAGAATTTGCATGCAGTTTTTTTTTTTTTTTTTTTTGGACAGCCACTCAATTTCTTCTCTTACCAGCAGATGTGCGGAATTCGATTATACTATTGTTTCACCCATAAACTCAACATTTCCACAGGCTAAAACTGGGTCAAATCTGGTCTAGATTATATTTGAAAGTAGCCCATGTCAAGTATTCCATTATACCATATCTCATAACCTGAAAACACCCATCCAAAGCAGTTTGTTGCCATACATTTACTGAAGTCCACCCCATGACCAGCCCAGTTTAATTATTTTATAGCTACTTGAACCGAATAGATTACATAACCTTTTAAATTTAAACTTTAAAGATTGTCTTTGTTGTGGCACAGAATTGATGTGATATTTTCACAATTACTACAGAAAATTACTACAATCTCAACATAAAGAAGCTAATTTTAATTAAAACAACAAAAATAAAAAACAAACTTTTGCAAAATACAGTGAAATGTCCAGAACACTGTTGCATTATGGGTGTTTTTCACCCTGATAGTTTTCATGGCAGCGTCACCGATTTCCAATTTTCTTTTTAAATCAGTGTTTTCGCTGTTTGTTTGTTTTTTTACAATTTGCTTGGTAGTTTGGCCTTATGATTGACACCCATGTATTAAACTTTTTTAAAAATCTGTTTTTTCCCGTCTAAATAGCTTGAAACCTGTGAACTGTAAATCATCGACCGGTTCTTGTTTTTGCAGGGAGAAAATCCATGAAGTTGCATGGAGCAGAAATGTCTGCAATAAATCATTAAAAGGACACGCGACGCTAATCTGTCCTCGCCTGTGTCCCTTGTCCTCCGTCCCTCCGCAGACATGTCTTTCCGGCGGGGTGTGGTCCGCCAGAGCAAGTTCCGCCACGTCTTCGCCCAGGCGTGGAAGGCGGAGCACTGCATCGACGACGTGCGCGTGTCCCGCGTGACGTGGGACGGTCCCCTCTGCGCCGTCAACCCCAAATTCATCGCCGTCATCATCGAAGCCGGCGGGGGAGGGGCCTTCCTCGTGGTTCCCCTCAGCAAGGTCAGGCATCGTATTTTAAAGTCCGCCGCTTCGCTCCGCGTCGTCCACCGCGAAAAGCGATGAGTCATGCAGCATTTTTACAGGTTAAACATAAACGGAGAGCAAAGGTTGGCGTTTTGTAATCTTTTCTTGACTTCCCCAACTAGGTGTTGTAAGCATGTTTGTTTGTTTCCCCCCCTGCAGAGTGGCAGAATCGACCAGTCCTGTCCCACGGTGTGCGGCCACGCGGCGCCGGTGCTGGACATCCAGTGGTCCCCCCACGACGACAATATCATCGCAAGTGCCTCGGAGGACTGCACAGTCAAGGTCGTTGAGAGTTCAGATCAGTCGGTTATGTCACCCGTTTTCATATAAAGACGTGATCATCACAGCGAGTGAATCTCTGTCTCAACATAAGGCCACAATAAGACTGCAAGGGCGTCCTTGTGGTTTTTTGGGGGGGGTTTTTTGCATTTCAAGAACAAATTTTGAAATATCAATTCAATAACACACTGAACTGGATGTCGGTCCATTATAGAACAAATACAGAGCGAGACAAGACGATCACAAACACACACACCTGCGCTGTACGGGTGATTTATTACCTTTAAATGCTTTGGATTGACGGTGGACACGGGAATAAAAAGAAACAACATACAAACCTGTGAGACACAACGCTCCAACCTCACCCACTGCTTCGTGATTGTCCAGATCTAGAAATCATCCATTTATAAACATTTCTACATCTGTGTGGAAATCCTGACAAGTGGGAGCTTCTTAGGAACGAGGTTAAATTATCACTCGACCTTGTAAATGTATGAAATGTATTCGTGAAGGTTTGGACAGCGCATGACGTTATTTTACCGCACAGTGTTCAGTGTCTTCAAATGTTTTCACAGAAGGTATTATTTGCACTGAACTTTATTTTTCATGGTGCAAAAGTGCCGGAGCACTTTACATGAAGTAGGCTTACCTAATAATACTGTCTGATTTTTTTTTTTTTTTTTTGCTCTTATGTGGCACAGAGCAAATCTGCTTTTGGACAATGTAAGCAGGAAAAAGACGCATGGATTCAGATATTATATTAGTATATCAGACACAGGCCTCATTTATATGTGGAAATAAATCAGCGATGTGACCGCCATGTAAACATGCCGATCAGAATTTGTTAACGTTTTATGTTTTATGTTGCCATCAATCAAGTTTACAAGGACGCACGTGATTTTTTTTTTACAAACGAAATTCCAGTTGATGATCAGATCTCTGTGCTTAATTTCTCAGGTGTGGCAGATCCCCGATTCTGGGCTGACGAGCCCGATGACCGAGGCCATCGTGACCCTGGAGGGACACAGTAAAAGAGTGGGAATCCTGGCCTGGCACCCGACTGCCTTCAACATCCTCCTAACGGCAGGTGAGAGGACACGACTCATCCTTCCCCCCCCCCCCCTCTTGCCTGTGCTGCGTTGTCTAAATCTTGTTTTACATGCATTTGCATGCAAAGCAACAGCGGAGAAGCTCGTGCTGATCACGTGGAGGCAACATGTTCGATGACGTCGGCATTTACGAGCGAGCCAATAGTGTTACATGAGGTGTCGCGTCCCCACATGAAACGTCTGACATCATCCAGACAAAAGTGACCCGTTTGTGTGTAAACGGTGAGAGTTGTAGAGCGTCTCTTGTCTCGCGGTGTTGGTGTTCAGTGACAGCCGGTTCAAATACTGTTGCATAATACAGGCACGGAATAGGATTTCCCTCCTCGGCAATCATACCGCCGCCATGCAACTTTAAAGGCGGGTGTGACAAACCTGAAAAATAATTACACTTTGCCGCAGAATCGTTTTAATTCGAAATGTAGCTGACGTTAAGTCAGTTTTTCACAAGCCTGAAGGAACCCGTTGTTCAAACTAAACCAGTTTTACTGGTAACTAACGATTAGGCCCATCACGCTAAATGTCAATTCCCAGAAGGCAACGCAGCAACTATCCTCAGCATTATTGCTTTGTGTCAAGGATCTGACATTACTTCCTGTACCGTAATATATAAAGTAATGTGCTGAAAATCCCATGTAATGATTGTGAAAATAAAAAAGTTTAGCTGAAGCACTCAGTCGCTTCAGCTAATCGAACCTTTTACAGAACACAAGGGAAATGAAGAGGCTTTTTTTTTTTTTTTTTTTTTAATCCGCCAGGTTTTCACTCACTTTGCATAGGCACACATAATAAAATCCACCCTTATTCAAAACACTTCTTTAGACAAAGCTTTCCTCTCAAACACCTGAAGCATTGATGTATACAGTATACGCAGTCAGGCACTCATTCTTGCAGTTATGTAATCCTATAAAGCTCTTTTATACGATATCCCTGCGGGATGCATTAACATGAGTTCTGCTCCTTTGTTTTTAATCTGCCTCCTTTCTATATGAGGCCTTTTTAAAAGTAAATTGTGATGCGATGTCTTATTTTATTACAATCCGAAGCCGTCGTGCTGAATAGTGTAAGGCTCTTTAGGCACTGTGGGTTCATTTTAAGGTACCGAGTTGTCAAAGTTACATTATTTATACTACAAATGCCTGTATTTAGCATAATATTTAACATAATATTTGATTTACTATATTGTGCAGCCGTGGACCAGGTTTTGTCTGTATATGTGTTGGTAATACACTTCGATTTTCTTTTATCCTATTATTTCTTATAAATTGAAGAGAATTATTTTGCCATACAAGGGGGGAAAAAAATATATATATATTATATCGTCTACTTGTAATAATAATGCCACAATATGACAAAATACTAGCAGCCTGGCAACCGAACGTCGCTGTCTATCTAAACAAATGTCCGCGTCCTCGCCATTGTTGATGTTTATAGCGTCTTGTTCTCGGCATACAATAATGGCAGCAAACAACAGCACCGAGAGTTCCGAGTGGCTCAACATGACAGCTCCATTGTTTTCGGCACTTCTGTCATTTCCGTGTAAACATAATTTTCAAAATGCTATCGTGTAAACGCAAAACCGTTTTTATGAAACAAAAGCATTTTTACTTGAAACCCTGTCACATAAACAAGCCTTAGCGTTGTCGCTAACCTGTTCGCCTCTGGCGTCTAACAATTTTCTCAAGCACCATATACAGCCGAACTGAAATCTTCTTCGGTGCAGGTTGTGACAACCTGATTTGCGTGTGGAACGTGTGCACCGGAGAACTTGTGTACCAGCTCCCCGACGCCCACCCGGACCTCATCTACAGCGTGAGCTGGAACAAGGACGGCAGCGCCGTCTGCACAGTCTGCAAAGACAAGGCCCTGCGCGTGATCGACCCTCGGAGAGGCACCGTGCTCAAGGTCATATCAGATTTCCGCCTCCCCGACTCTCCGTCTTTGCGTGAAGTGTTTCCGTCGGCGCTCGTTTCCCCGATCAATCGTAATAAGGTCCACGCTGCTTTTATGTTGTTTATTCACGAGTTAAACGTTCTCTCAGGTCAAAGAGAAGGTCCATGACGGGACCAGACCGATGAGGGCTGTGTTTCTTTCCGATGGGAAAATCCTGACCACAGGTTTCAGCCGTATGAGTGAAAGACAGCTGGCTTTGTGGGATACGGTAAGTCGTCGCTTCGCCGAGGGTTTTCATAGAGTTGCAAGTTTAGAATCCAGCCTCTGTATATTTGTATCAAGTAAATCTGCAGGTAGGACTTTCTTTCAGTAGTTTCTAAAAACTTTCCTCGATTGTTAACCTGAAGTAAATGTCAAATAATTACCCTCAAAGACTCACAAATACAACTCGTGTCTTCCAGAATGACCTCTCCGAGCCGATGGCTGTGCAGGAAATGGATACAAGCAACGGTGTTCTCTTACCGTTTTATGACCCCGACACAAACATGGTCTATCTGTGTGGAAAGGTAAGACATTCAAAGCACATGTGCGGATTTTTCTGCGCGACCTAGTGTCTGCCCTCACTCCTCGTTTTCAATTGTTTTCAGGGCGACTGCACCATCCGGTATTTTGAGGTGACGGACGAATCCCCGTACGTTCACTTTCTGAGCCTGTACAGCAGCAAGGAGCCTCAGAGAGGAGCGGGCTTTCTTTGTAAAAGAGGGGTGGATGTCAACAAGTGTGAAATTGCCAGGTGAGTACAGTGAACTTTACCAGGTTTCAGTATTAGCTGTTCTGTTCAAAGACCCTCAGGCCCCCTTTACGCAACGTTTCAAGTGAAAAGGACTTTTAGATGAGATGACTTTTAAATGTGGACGTTGTATCGGTCCGTCGTGGCGAAGAAGGAGCTGAGCCAAAAAGCGAAGCTCTCGATTTACCGGTCGATCTTCGTTCCTACCCTCACCTATGGTCATGAACTATGGGTCATGACCGAAAGAACGAGATCCCGGATACAAGCGGCTGAAATGAGCTTCCTCCGTAGGGTGGCTGGGCGCACCCTTAGAGATAGGGTGAGGAGCTCAGCCACCAGGGAGGAGCTCGGAGTAGAGCCGCTGCTCCTCCACATCGAGAGGAGCCAGCTGAGGTGGCTCGGGCATCTATTTCGGATGCCCCCCGGACGCCTCCCGAGGGAGGTGTTCCGGGCATGTCCCTCCGGTAGGAGGCCTCGGGGCAGACCCAGGACATGCTGGAGGGACTATGTCTCGCGGCTGGCCTGGGAACGCCTTGGGGTGCCACCGGAGGAGCTGGAGGAAGTGTCTGGGGCGAGGGAAGTCCGGGCAACTCTGCTCGGACTGCTGCCTCCGCGACCCGGCCCCGGATAAAGCGGTAGAAAATGGATGGATGGATGGATGGACTTTTAAATGCTTGATTTATAAATAATTAACCGCTGGAGAACTATTCACTATGGTATAGGCATGTGCAGTGGCAGCGTTTCAGAAAAGTTCCATGTTTTCATGGAGATGGAGTCAAAAAAATTTCAAAAGGTTTCACTTTGGGAGCCATTTTCAACAATGTGTGTTTTCATTCACACCCCGAGCCCCGTTTTTATTTAAACACAACTAAAGCTTTGCGTTTTAACTTGAAAACGTGTAAAGTTGGCCTCAGCGTGTCTCTTATGTATTGGTCTTGTTGCTTTAAATACTCACAAATAGATTATTTATGCAATATTACCTTACAAGCACGTGTTAAATGTGAAAACAATTGAAGTATCCATTCCTGCATTGAATGACCTCGACCATTCAAAAACAAATAAAGCCTTGTTTTATCCATGGAAAACCTTCCCTACTATTTAATGCTTATTTGCAGGTTCTATAAACTTCATGAGAGGAAGGTGGAGCCCATTTCTATGACTGTACCACGAAAGGTAAACCTGGAACAGCCTTTAGAATCACTATGAAATGACGACATGCGAGGTTTGTCGGCGGATGAGCAGAATTCTTGACACCCCTTTGCCTTCTCAGTCAGATCTGTTCCAGGGCGACCTTTACCCCGACACGGCCGGCTTGGAGCCGGCCCTCCTGGCCGATGAATGGATTGCTGGGCAGGATGCGCCGCCACTGCTGGTTTCCCTGAGCGGTGGCTACTCGGCTCCTCCATCCAAACACAGGGACACCCTCAGAGGCAAGCCCAAGCTGGTCTCGCAGGACTCTGGCACCGGGACCGTCACATCCTCAGCCCCGACTTCCACACCTACCTCTGCGGCCAAGGAGGCGGACGAAGAGGCGCCACAGCCGCGAGCTCCCACAAGAGAGACGGATGGAAATGCGGAAAGGCCGAAGAGAGAGGTGCGTCAAGAGAAACGGTCACTCTTTATCATTTCTTACACCCAAAGCTGATTTTCTACTTGTCCTTTGTCTTCTTTCAGGACGACTTGTTGAACGAGCTGTTAGCGGAGATGAAGGCTTTGCGGGCGGTCGTGCTCGCACAAAGCCAGAGAATTGAGTTGCTGGAGAGGCAGCTCGCTCGGATCGAAGACGGAGACGTATGAGGGGAGGGGGGCAGGAGACTCACTACATTCAGACGGCGTTCTTACTAAATCCCATAGACCATAGCCTTACTAGAATCAAGAGTACCTTAAAGCTGTGTGAGTGGAAGAATGTAGTGAAGTGTAGCAACTGACTGAATCACAGTGGATTTGAATCAACGTAAACCGATGTTATGAAGGCCACAATTTACCCCCCACCCCCCCGGCTGTGGTTGAGAATTTTGGGTGTCATCTGCGTAGAGTAGCATATCGAATTTGCTTTCCATAAGGACGACGTCGTGGTCGCTGTTTGGTGGTGCATATTGTGCGGCTTTGAGCTTTGCAGCATCCGTGCTTTAATTTAGAGGAACTCTCGAGTCACAGTGGCACCATTGCCTCAAATTAATGCACTGTTAGTAACACAAAAAAAAGCATGCTGAACGAAGGTTAGCTAACTATAGCAAAGTAATTAAGTACCTCCAATGTCCTATTTGTTTTTCCTCTCTGACGCACTCACAATATTAACTGTAAATAAATCTTGTAATTATCCAATACTAACAGGTAGCTATCTGGTTTACAAAACGAGCCGGATGCGGATGTGATAAAACCCAAAGTTCAGTTTCTGATTATAAACAACATATTAGTGGTTGATATGGAGTGTTTCATCGTGTTTTATTACTTCTATGTCGTGATTTCTAGCTCGTTCCGTGTGGCTTTTCAGAAGCGTGCAATTCAGCCACACAGAGATGGTTCACGCCCCCTCTGGCCGGCCAGGGAATTGCACCCTCTCGATCAGTCGTACTGGGTTTAGTAACCATAGATTTCATGTGGGTTACATAACCATTAGGGCTATTTAATCAGGTAGTTTAAGCTGCTAAACTGTGATGTCAGATCAGATTCCTTGTTCTTTTTTTTCTTTTTCTTTTTCTTAAATATGTGAAAAGGATGACTTATTGTGAATCAGAACATTCCCTGCACTCTTGATAGCTGTTACTTCTTTTGTGTAGAAGAGGGGTAAAATAAAGCAAAGCAAGATGTGCTCTATACATTACATGTAAAAAAACAAACAAACAAAAAAACCATGTTCTATCTGAAAGAAGAGCGACTATGCTGTGAAGTCAGCTTTTGTTCTCTGTTCAGGATTGCATTTCAGCGTTTGCATCCACAAGAAAGATGAAGTAACACAGTGTGAAACATATATATTTTTTTTTTACATTTGTGGTTGCACTCATATTTTTAAAAGAAATATAAGCACCTTTTGATTTGTTTTTTTTCCAGTTTTATGTCTTTGCCATCGCTTACTTAGGAGCATTAATCCATCATTTAACTCAGATATAGTATAACAATGGTACATTCCTCATTATTGTCCCTTGATGACTTTCTTTGTGCACTGACCTCTTGTAACACTAATTGTACAACAAGTAGCAGGTAAAATGAAACTACATTGTCAAAAGTCAATAAACATTAATTCCTACTTTGTACAAAAGTGGCTTTTCTTGTTTATTCATCATTTGCTTGGAACTGGCCTTGAGTACGTTGACCGCACCATCCAATGCTGGAGCTAAATGGATAAATGTGACTCCCTAATCACGTTGCCCCTTTTTGAGCGTGCTCAAGATTTGTTTTTAAGATTTCATTCATGTCTGAACGGGTAATTGTAGTCAGTAATTACAGTTAGCATTTATGGTTTGAAGTTAATCAAAGACCATCTGTTTACATGAACCAGAGCATTCATGTATATGTGCCGTTATAAAAGGTTTTTAGTTCTCGAGAGGAAAAAGTCACAAACTACACGTCAGTGCGTATGCGCTCTACTGATTTGCTTCGACTCTTCTTCGTCAGGCTTCAGTGCACGAGCAGGATGTGGTCGGCTCGTGTCTTGTTCGAGCGCACAAACCTTTCAGTCTGATGCGTTTGTTTGATACGTTGAAACCCTGAATTTAGAGCATGTTTAATGCATGATTTACATCTTCCACGATCAAATTCCTATCACTGTTAAATCTCCCGGGTGATTTGATCCCCTTTAATGCTGCACGTGATTGATAATAAAACGACAAACACTTTAAAAGCCGATAAAAGTTGCTTAATGTCTTCCCACGGGCAGATGTCAAATTTCTCGTTCAAGTGGTGTTGATGAATCACTGAGGTGTAACTGTATGTGAGAGGAAATGAATGCACTGTGTGAAGAAGAAGAAAAAAAAAAAAAAGATTTGAGGTTTCAGATCCTTTTGTTTGGTTCAAGTCAGTGAAGCTAAAAAGTTGTGTGTACCGGTACTTGAACTATCACATTTGGTGGCAGTCAACAATAATGTTCCTTTTTTTTTTTTTTTTGCAAAAGATGTTTGAATTTCCTACAATAAACATTACAAAGAACAATCATAAATCAATGTTGTCATAATGTTTACGGCCGGAGTGTGAAACGCATTTTAGTTCACCTGGAGTGGGTCTGACTGGTGAAATAGTGACATAATCACATTTAAATTTATACTTTAAAAAGTTGAACTTTGTCATGATGTAGAGTATGCTATGATGACAAAGTCGATATTTTCACAATTAATACTGACAATTACGACAATCGTAACATTAAAACAATTTTAATGGAACCTTCTGGTGTTAAATAAACTGAATTGTCTCCAAAAAAACATTGAGGGTGTTTTTACAAACTCACCCTGACTCACCCTGAAGTTTGGAATCTTTCATAGCAGCATTACCGGGTCTCAGTCTTGTGTTGTGTGCTACTCTTAAAAAAAAAAAATCCATGTTTTCTAAGATATTTTCATCAGTTGTGTGGTTGTTTGGCCAGATTGGAGCTGATTTAGGGTAAAATCTCAAGACCTGTATATGTTAATGTCTATTAAAAACATGTTTATATGCAAGAAATAAAAGAACATATTGTAAAAAACAAAAAAAATTAAGCTTAGACTTTTTGTTAACATCACTCATCTTTCCCCAACTAAGACATTCAAAGAAAAATACAAAAGTTTCTCATGTGGGTGGGTTCAAATATACCAAGAAAGTGTACAATTGTATTGTTCCTTCTTTTACAGCCCTCAGAGAAATGTAAGTCAGCCTTAACGGGGAATAATTTAGAATTCAATCTTCCTCTTTCTATCAATAAGCTACTTTTCATGCATACATACACACACACACACACACACACACACACACACACACACACACACACACACACACACACACACACACACACACACACACACACACACACACACTCAACTTACCCTCCTCCACACCATCGTTGTCACAGTATTCAAATTAACCCTAAATGACACTTCGTTCTCTAAAACCTCGAATTCCATAAGTTCAGTAATTTCATCTTTTTATGTTTGATCAACATAAAAATTACTTCAGAGAGTTATTTAGATGATTTATTACAAAATATATTTCAGTCACACTCATGCGACAAACATTAAGTCCTATTCTTAGTGGTTCACTGTTATTTTGTTAGTGTTTGGAAGAGGTTTCGTGTCACAATGGCTCTTTTAGGTTTTAGGAACCCTGTATATAAGTATAGTACACGATATAAGTTGTCTTCATAACCAGGAAGACAGATTTTTTCAAGTGCAATTATCATGACAGGAAACGAGCCACATAGCGAGCGGTCGGCTCAGCTTCCTGTCACATCAGTCAACTCAAACAGCTCAGAGTTAAACAAGGCAAGGCAACGTTTCCTGTTTCATCTCTCCCGTGAGTATTCACATTACAGTTAAAACTGTTATATTTATTAGAGCGGAGACTTCATCCTGAAAATTTTACTTGCATATCCTTTAAATGGCGCAAATGAAGTGCATTCTGTACGAGGCGACTGCAATGCAACTTTCAAGGATCTAAAGAGTTTATCTTCTCCAGTAAACCTGATATTTGATCATTTTCCCTCCAGATGCTGAATGTAAATGTCCCGATAGATCTTCAGATGACTTTGAATGTACCAGCAGCTTGAGAGCACAAAGCTCAGCCGCCACCTGAAAGCTTTTTGGGGTTAATTTTTCTAAAAGAAGGTATTGTACTGTACTTTTCTCAAACCCATCAGATGCAACAGTGTGAGATCTAAAAGGAGGACTTCATGTGCTGCAATAAGGAATCAGCCGTTAATAGAGAGTTTGTTAGATTAGATTAGATTTGGCTTTATCGTCATTACAAATGCAATGAAATGCAGTTTAGCATCTAACCAGAATTTTTTTTTTTAATAAATAAATAAATAAAATGATATCTGATGTTTGGGGTCATTATCAGCTTGTTGCAGGTTGAATTGGTAAAAAGTGCAAAGCAAAATCCAGAAGGTGTTACATTTGCACTAATTATCTAATTTCTTCTCAAGACCAAGGCTTCTTGTGGAACGATCAGCCACACCCATGTAGCCTGAAAATGTAGTGTCACAATTTGCAAGAATAACTTTCTGAAAAAAAACCCCAATGCATTTCACTAAATCAACCATTTAACAGATTATCCAAGAAGAGGATGTTATAAAAGGATGCTTAACTTCTATTTCTTTTCTGCACTGCAGGTAATGATTGGTAGGATGTCGTCCACTACGACTGCGCTCCTACTCTTCTTCACCCTGATAGGCCTCGTCGTACTGCTGATCTTCCTGTACAGGAAGTTGAACAAGGAATCCAATGGCGAATATACCGCCCGACGCATCGTGTACAAGGAAGGAGGGGTCAGGGACCAGATGAGACGGGCAGCGTTGGCCCTGGAGACGCGACTCGGAATCCAGCTGTGGCCTCGCGGCGACGAGGACGACAACGGAGAGGAAATGCAGGACGTCCGCGATGTGGAGGTCGACGGCAGCTGCGGGTGCGACACCGAAGGAGGCGAAGAGGAGGAGCAGGAGGAGGGGGACGAGGACGACGCGGACGAGGACGACGACAACACGGATTCGTGTGGAAGGGGAAACGCAGACGACGGGTCAAGTTTGGAGGAATCGGAGGAGCGTGTCAAGCTGAAGGACGAGCCGAAGGCAGACGAAGAGAAGGCGGAGGAGGCCGAGGACAAGCAGGGCAAAGTTAAAGGAGTCGAGTTGCTCATAGACCTGAATAACCTTTCTGGGAGTGCGATTTGGTCTGAGGAACATGGCGGTGTGGATATGGGCATGACAGGGACTGCGTTGTGAGGGAAGATACACAAACCATCGCGTAGCTGGGAGCGTCCCAAGTGTCCCCGAATTGACACGAAAATATTTTTCTATTGTTTTCCCAACATTACAGTCTGATCTGAAGGTACTGGCCTTACAAGAAGTCTCCGCTTCAAGTGCAGACTTTCTATGAGAAGTTAGCATGATTTCTTTCAAAAACAACATATTTGAGTTTAATTGGTGACTCTAAATTGCTCATAAGCTTGAGTGTGCCTGTGTCTCTACAGAAACCTGTTCAGTGTCCTGACCTCAAATCAAACGTTTCACAATTTCAAACTAAAAGGACTGAGCATGAAGCTGTTCTTTAATAGCGAGGATTTAAACTGTGATTGATTGGTTTGAATCTTGAATATGTGTGTAAAAGTTGTTTAAGCTTTAATATTGTGAATTGTAACATACCTTTTTCCAATCATGTTTTTTTTATTCTATTTTACATTGAAAAAAATTAAAGGAGGAGAAAAGTACATTATACTGTGTTTGTATTGATTTTGTCACATTTCCTATTTAGCTTGCTGGCCTCCTACTGACAGCAGTCAGTCGTTGTGTTAAATTCTGGATCTTCAAGCCATCAAATTCTCTTCAATCTCCCAGAGCTAATTGGAAAGCATACAGAGAGTCTGTCATTTGTTTTTGTCCTAGAGAGATGACAACATATTAATTAGGGAATTGTGATTAATCTCAGCATTTGATACAAAAAACAACGTCTTTATTTATTTTTTCAAATACATAATACTGACAATTGTGTGTTAATTTAAATAAAACAATAGATTCAGATTCAGATTCATTTTATTTGCCATTTGCAGTAAAACCACATTGGAATAAATTTGTAAAAGTCCACAGTGTGCACAAGACAGGTACAGCCATAAAATAACATTAATTAAAAAGTACATAAATAAAACAGGATAAAAGTACAGAAATAAAACAAAGAGAACAGTAAACAATTGACACTGTGAAATCGATCGACTGAAACAGATTCAATAAAGTGCAAGATCATTCATAAAAGTGCTCTGTTTAGGCTGATAACAGCTTGTGGAAAGAAGCTGCTGGCATATCGAGATGTCCTGCATCTCAGCGAACGATATCTTCTGCCAGAAGGAAGAAGCTGGAACAAGGCTTTTCCAGGATGGCCAGAAGAGTCATTGACGGTTCCAAGTGCTCGGTTTAAAAGTCTGGATTTATAAAGGACTTCCAGAACAGGAAGCTCACAGCCCACAGTCCTCTTTGCAGAGCGGAGCACCTTGTTTGCCTAAACCAGAGGTGTCAAACGTATGTTAGCGCAGGGGCTACAGACAACGCAATTTCATCTTGAGGGGGCCGCAAAATAGTGCAATAATTCATACTTTGAAGTTTTTTGGTTGTGGTGCAGATGAATATTGCATCGTGAAAATATATATATTTTCACAAAACCAAACATTTACGACATAAAATGACTACAATCTCAACATGAAGACAATTTAAAGGAAACCGCCTGCTGCCAAAAACAGTGAAATGTACCCAAAAAACCTGTTTTATTGTGTTTTTACAAACTCACCATAACTTTCATGTCAGCATAGCTGATTTCACAGCTCGGATCTCAGTGTTGTGTTCTATATTCTATTCTATTCTATTCTATTCTATTTTATCTTCGCCAATTCGGTCATGGTTCATTCTGAATAAACTGTTGGCGACAACATGTTGGCTTGCATTTATACTTCTGTTCACTGTATACAAGTATCTACTCATTAAAACATTCCTACAACCTCAAGTTCAGTGTTCATCAGATTAAAAAAATGTAAACAATTGTTCTGTTAATTCAAAGTAATTTGACCTCTGTGTGAAATTTAATCAAATTTACTCACAAATATTTCTCAAATGTCTGCGATGCGGCAACATGCTTGGCATTGAGGTGATACCAAAGACGTGGCGAGATGCAAATACTTTGTAACAATTTGCACATAGCTTTGCTACAATCTCTACTCCCATTGACTTTTTTATCTTTTTTGTTGCTGCCAATAAGGAGATTTATTGTGCCCCTCTCACAGCCAATGGGGATGTAGCTCAGTGGTAGAGCGCATGCTTCGCATGTATGAGGTCCCGGGTTCAATCCCCGGCATCTCCACACTTTTGAAAACATTTGTGAATAAAAATCACCCCGTCGTGGATTTGATACCGTTCAAGTCACGTCCCACGCACGGTGAAACGTTTTAACGAAAAAACGTGAACGTAAACACGGTCAGAGGCGGCCTCGTGCGGTTGGTCCACAGTGAGCTTTTACTCGCACCTGATTGGCTGTTCAGTGTTTCAGAGGCGTGGGAGTTTTCACGAATGTCAAACACTTCTTTTTCTTTCCCTCAGCTGAATTAATCCCAGGACCCGCGATGGAGGAATTATTAATGAGCAAACAATTCCTCTTATAAATACATTATTAAACAAATTTAAAAAAATTATTATACAACCCAAAATGCTGGACTTTATGACAACACTGGTGACATTGTGTCGCTGACAGACGGAAAACGCTCTCAAACTGTTTCATAAAGCAGTGATTTGACAGAAGACATCGGATCCGAGCTTGAATATTCAGGTGATTTTTACTCGTAATGTCTTCATGTCACACAGTCAACACTGTTTTGTTTTTTTTGTTTTTTTTCCTCTTCAAAACGCGCCTTTGCATTACGCGATTAAAGTCTTGTCACAGTGACCCATTTCAGCGATCTGCCGCACCACCGCGAGCATCCGATCCGATCCAACTCGCATTTTTTATTTCCCCCCCCCTCCTCTCACCCAAACTTGACTGTGCCTGAGAAATGATTTCAGCAGACGTCACTCATCTGCATAGGGAGTAAAATGCAACCATCCTGCGAGGTTTTGTTGCGCCCCGAAAACGCTCCGCGAGACTCCGCCGTGCGATTCCAACCCGAATAAGCGAAAGGATCTATTAATTGCAGCACATCCGAAACTACAAACATGGAAGGTACGGTTTGCATGTGCTGTCATCGCGAAAATACATACTTACAGCTAAAGATAGATGAAAAACACTCTCACACACACACACACGCACACACACACACATCTGGGTTGCAAACTGTCCAAGATGGATGCAGCGCCGCTGTGCGCAGGGATGCACGGCGGAGCAGCAGCGGGGTATATCAACATTGCTCATCAAATCCCTCATATGAACCCCGCGATCTTGTAAACATGTTTATTTGTGTGTGTGGTGTTTTTTTTTTTCCCCCTCCGCCGCCCACCCCCCCTCTCTCTCTCTCTCGACTCTTGCAGGGGTAGGATGTTATTAGCATCCGCCGTAGTGGTATGGGAATGGCTGAACGAGCACGGACGCTGGCGGCCCTACAGCCCGGCTGTCTGTCATCACATCGAGGCAGTCATCCGGAGCGACCCGCGCTCCGCTAGTGTCGTCCTCGGCCAGGTGGACCCTCGCCTCTCGCCCTACATCATCGACTTGCATTCCATGCACCAGTTCCGACAGGACACAGGTAAGAAAAACACTGGACACATGGATGGAGGATGTAACGGTGCAGCCGGGCCTGAGGTGCATGGAGGCCTATTTTTTTTTTTTTATATTGCTCATGTGTAGAAATATCTATGTATCTTTACAGGCCCTTGTCATGATTCTCCTGCAGGAGTTAATGACTGTGATTGGGAGTGTTTCACTGCAGAGTGAAGGATAAGGATCATCTGTTGCATGATTTGCATTTTAAATGTCCAAGTGCAGACTGTCTGTTTCTGTCTAGTCGATGATGACAGTGGGGTATGTGACATATGCAGCTATACTTTGTTGAGATATGTGCCATATTAGCAGCTTAAGGGTCCAGTCAACACTGAACACACGACTCTACCCGAACATTACTGTCTTTGTCTCAGAATTGGTTGCTTTAGGTGTTTTTCAGGCCAACCCAGTCAGACTACTAGTGGAAAAGAAGATCTTGAATCAAAAATAATTGCAATAGAGACTGAAAATATAAATTTTTTCTTTGATGTCCATTCCTTTTTTTGCACCACAAAATGTGTGTGTGTGTTGAGAAATATTACGCTTTATCCTGCTTTTGTTGTTATTGTTACAGGTTTAAAAAAAAAAAAAAAAAAAAAGAGAAAAGGAAAAATGTTATTGTCAAATGCATTGTGCACATCTAAAAGCTTTCAGTATGAATAGCCCAACAACTCCTCCATACCTCATTTTGCGAAGTGGAAGCTTTACAGTGCGAAGAGTGTGTGGAGTTTCTCTGGACACCCAGGCAAAGCAAACACACAGCCAGCTTTGGGTCGGATCAAAGCTGCCAGCCAATCACAAATCAGAACACAGTGTGCTGTTACCAGGGGCAACCTGTTTGCCCAAATTCTTAGCAAAGCAAACGGAGACATTTTGAATTTGTTAGGGTGGTAATCTTCTTGTCAGGAGCAAATAATTGCTCAGCCACTTACCTTCTCTTGTCTCGTCCGGCACCGTGGAAATGTTTGGGAGTTTCTCTCAACCTGAGCGCCAAACTTGGTCTCTCCGGTGCTTGTGTACCGAGAGAAGCTTGTGCAGTAATCTGTTTGTTTACATTGTGACTCAGGTACCCTCCGACCGGTGCGACGCAGCTTCTACGACCCCACGTCGGCACCGGGCCAGGGCTGGTTGTGGGAGTGGGAGAACGACGCCGGCAGTTGGACGGCGTACGACACTGAGGTGGGCATCGCCATCCAGGCAGCGCGCGATCGCCAGCAGCCCTGGCTGGACCTGGCGCCGCTGGGTTTCTGCTACCTCATCGACTTTGAAAGCATGACCCAGATAAATGGGCAGACGCAGCGCTGCCGACGCATCCAGCGCCGCTCCGACCTGGCCTACCCTCTGGTGTCCGGACCCTTACCCAAGTCCCACCATGCCTGGGGACCCATGTCCATGCCGGGACACGGGGGACTCCTTGGGGTGGACGTGTCCGGAGTAGGCATGGGGATCCGGATGAGCAGCGGCGGCGGCACGGGGAACGGGAGCGCCTACCCCAGCGGGGCGCTGCCCGCCTCGGCCATCACCTCACTGGGACAGCCCTGCGCTTGCCAACAGTGTATGCTAGTGCTGAGCGTCAAGGCGGGCGCCATGTCGACGGCGCACACCCTCGGTCGAAGACCCCCACAGACTAAGCCGCCCAGTCCCAAACTCAGCAGCCTCCCCATCCCGGGAGGGTCGTACTCCCTCACCCTCCCCAGGCCTCCGTCCTTGTCCAGGTCGCTTTCCCCGCACAGGACGTCCATCGTTGGGGCGACGGGCGGTTTCAGTGTCGGTGGCATGGGGGGGATGGGGGGGATGGGTGGGATGGGGGGGATGGGGGGGATGGGGGGCGGAGGGGGCCTGGGCCTTGTCGGCTCCAGCGGCATCGGCGGCGCCAGCCTCGGTTACGGGGGAGGCTACGCCCACTCGCTTTCCCTCCTCGGGTCGGCCACCGCCGCCCTCTCCATCTCGTCCAACCGGCCCCCGCCGCCGCCCCTCCCGCCCCCCCCCGCCGCCCCCTCCGCCGCCCTCCACCACGCCCTCGTCCGTCGCCACCTCCCCCCCCCCACCCCTCCGCCTCCTCCTCCCTGTCCGTCTCCTGCCCGCCGCCCGCCGCGCCCGCTCCGGGCCCGCCTCTCATCTCCACGGCCGCGTCCACCTGCACGCCGTCGCCTTCGGCCCGCGTCCTGGGTCCAGTGTCTTCATCCGGTGCTGCCGCCTGCGCGGCCCCCCTGCCGCCGCGGTCCAGCCTCGCTGGGCTGAGCCGTCCTGCACTGCAACGCATCGCCATGGCTCAGTCTCGTGCACTTATTGCCTCTGGGTGAGTAGAAATAGTTGCGTTGCAGCTCTTCAGGAGTGTTTCTGAGTCACTGAGTGCAGAAAATGCCCATAAAGAACCTTCAAAATGCATTGCCGCTTTTATATCTGATAATTTGCTCACGTCAAACATTCCCTCTTTACTACCGACGGGCAAATCTTTTCAAATTTTTGAACTCACATCGGCCTTTTCGGTGGATGGCGTAGCGTCATGTTCACATTATACAGTACGTGCAGGTGAATCTTTACAATTGAGCCTCGCCAAATGAATCCCAAAAACACACATTACTGGAGGAAACCAGAGGACGCTTGCACAGGAAGTCACCCTTTCGCCTCACACCCCGAGAACGCCAGCCACTCCGCCACTCGGTGTGGAATTTCCTCCCCGTTCGGAGCCCTCTTTACACAACGACTGGCATCGCCGCTCGTTAGCATTTTGGAGCCTTTAATCCTTGTGACAGAGTGCACGGGGTTGGTTCAATGCCGCGCTAAAACAATGAAGGGCATTCATACCAAACAAGCTCTCGCAGGCACATTCCACATATTTGTCATGCAAAACCCTTAATGATGGTACTGTGTACAAACTCACAAATGCAAATGCTGAAATACAAAATACTGAAAGGAAATAAAAAAAAAAAAAGTCCTGTAAACGGAGAGAATTTAAGATTCAGTCAGTGTTTGGTGTTTAACTTAACACAGTCACTTCTAAATATAGCAAGAATAGACTTTTTATGTCAACAATATGTGGTTTGTTGTCCTGTGCGAGTCAAACAAAGTCATTTTCTTATTAAATGTGCTGATCAAAACCCTGAGGGGGAAAATAAAGCAGCAGCTAAAATCAAGTACAAACAAATTGACTTTTGTATGTCGTCCGTGTATCTGCTTGAGAAAAGTACTAATTTAAAGTGTTAAAAGGAACTTTTATGACTGTGGGGGGGAAAAAAGGTCATAACCGTAGCAACAGCCTGTTTAACAGAGTAGATTTGACTAGTAATCTGGATAACGTGGTTGATTCCCCCGGCCACAAAATAAACAAATAAAGGCACGTGACGCATATCTGAGATGCTCCAGTTGTGTCAGATGCTTGAAATATATTAGTTGCACGGTTGAGCTTAGATTTTCTTTTCACACTTTTGTGACTTTTTTTTTCTTCTAAACCAATACGTGAACTTAAAAAAAAAGAAAAAAGAAAATGAATGCACAACTTTTGCATCCTAAAGAATGTTTTGTATAATTAAGTAGGGAATGGGCTCCACTTTATTAACATGGAAATGACAATGTGATCGACTAGTATATACTTAAGTAAAATATTCGACAAAGTAGTCAAAACAAGAGCTTGTAAGAAAATGTCAACTTGTTGTCAAGCAAAGTCTCAGCGCCTGACCAATCATGAGGCGTCCAGGTGCAGTGTCCCGCTGCTGTCGCCAGAGGGCGCTGGTTGCCAAACTTGTCCATGGAGGTTTTAGATGGAGTTTTAAATTCGAGGCAGCGACCCCTGGTCCAGATCACACAGGACATACAGTTGTTTATTTAAACGTACATTCGTGATGTTAGAGCACTACGATTTAGAACCAGTGTTGATGTTTTAGCTTTTGTGGCTATTTTCATTCTAATTTTCGTTTTTTTTTTTTTTTAGGTTTATTTCATTCACTATAAAAAAGAAAAAAACATTGCAGTTTTAGCCTTTTTAACGAATGATCTTAGCCTCCAGAGAGTCTTTATGAGGGTTAGGGTTAGAAACAAAAAAAAAGATAATATTAGGATGAAAATGGCTCCACTTATAATTTTCAAAAAGCTTCACAGAACCAATACAGAGGAACTGAAGAGCCAGACGATGTTTCCAGGCTCCAGCACAGTTAAATTATCAGGCTTTCTGTGGCGCTTCATGAAGACAGCGTCATGAAATGTGTGTGTTGGAGCAGGAAGATGTCGAACAAACGTGGCTGTTTTAGATTAGAGGCTAATATTGGTTTCTGGTTTGGTCTTCATCACTCTGGAGATCTGTTATTATTCTTTATTTTATTCTTTTTATATTCTGAAACATATAATATAGTCATACTCTTTGTTTTGAACCATGTTCCTCATACTCATTAAGTCTCGTTATAAAATGCGACTCTTGATAATGAAATTACTGCCACATATTTCGCGTCACAAACTTGTACAGCGTTCACAAGCTGGTGGATATTATCCATGTGACCGAAATCAGCTTTAACCCAACTTTTCTGAATCCTTACACATGAAACTGTTGAACAAGAGCTAATCCTCAGATTAACGCCAAACAGGCAAAGCTGAATATTTCTGCAATCGTGAGCATTCAGGTGAGACGTCCGGTGAGAGTGGTCTTCTCGTCCAGCAGATGGTTGCGCCTGCTGTTGTGGTAAATCCGTCGACGTCACAGGTCAGGAGGACGTTTGATCTGGCTAGCTTGAGATTTCACTGCCCGCTGCGCTCTCGCTCTCTCCAAATTTCATCCCGCGGTTTTCACCGGAGCACCGATGCGCTCGAGGAAAGACTCTTCTGAAGCTGGTGCAGCAGCTGAGCTGTTTTATAAAAAATATGTGCAAATGAAGCGGTAGATCGTGGTCCAGTGGTGAATTTACCTGGTTTGAGTCCGGGTGGAATTTTTGCATGTTATTTCTGTACATTGGGCTTTTCTCTGGGTACTTTCCTCCAGTCATTTATCGTGTCCAAAAAATACAATTTTAGTTTTCCCAAAGGGCCATTTTTTACATGATTTTTATGAACTTCTGTTTCTTTCCAAGTCTTTGTCTTAAAATGAGTAAATAAGAACTACTCTTTCCACTGTGAAACACTACTTTTGTGAGGTAAAGTATGCAGGACACAACCAGTCATGTAAAAATGTCCAATAATGTGGAGAATGTGACCATTTTAAATGTAGCAAAACCAATAATCACAGCAAATCTTGCTTGATTCAGGATTTTGCAGTGAAGATACATAGAAGCATCTGTTGCTAATACTACAGCGTTCTTTTTTTTAATAGGATCAGCTGCGTGTGTGAGTTACAATGCTCACGTTTCGCCGTTGTTTTGAAGCTCTCGCCTTCCGTGAGACGCAACAGATGGTTTCACTGACAAGCGTTAAAGTCTGCAGGGTCCCCCCGACGTCACAGATGATCAGTGGCGAGCATCTCCTTCGGCCTCCCGTACCTGTCACGGTCCTTTCCCCTCTCGCCGTGGCGCCAGGTGTCGTCTTGCTCTCCTGACCCTGATCAGAGGTTTCCTTTTTCCCCGCATCCGCCTTAAGCGTTTAATCGGGCTTCATTCAAGGTGTGAGCTCGCACCCGCACGTGGTTGCCATATACGCGGCAGCTTGCGCACCGCCATCATCCAACGCTCCAGATGGAGGCGGCCCTAAAGCCACAAGCTGAGCCGAGATCAGAGAAACGTGACTGGGTGACACTCGTCTTCTCCTCTTGTTTCCTTTCTTTCTCTGCCCCCCCAACCTGTTTTAATCCTCTCATCATGTTGCTCACATTTTCCCGACCTGACACACCTTCCCATGGTCCACTTTGATAGTTGGTAAGCACAGTGACACGGCACAGTGCGATCAGATTGATCGGTACAGGAACTGAACAGTGCGAGCCGTTATTATCGGCTCCACGTTACATCATCTGTTCACAGAGGGAGCCTTGTTGTCGACGTGGAATCAAAATAACGCACACAGAAAGTTTCAACATAAGAAAGTTTATTATTGTTATGAATGTGAACATTTCTATTTAGTTTTCCCACACACACACACACACAAAAGGGAAAGACTCAACAGAACCTGTTTTACTGGATATAAAATTGTGTCACATCTCATTTATAATCAGATAGAAAGCCTCCATTTGAAGCTCATATTTTTTTTAACAAAAGATCTTAAAAGGACAAAGGATTTCTTATGAATAATTCTCTTTGCCTTTAATGATATGTATTTCTTACCTTAAGGGAAACATCTGAAATTCATCCTCGAGAGGAAGAGCATCACTAATGACTCTGTAAGCTATACTTCTCACAGAAAATGAAGCTGCTTTTGGGCTTTTGTTAAAGTTTTTCATTCTTATTATGCATAAAGAAGCACTGACTGGCTGTGAAATGACGTCCCAGTCGGCTCTAAGACATATCTATGGTTCTTTTCCAATACCAGAAGCTGACACAACGATGCATTAACCACATAAAAACATTGTTATTCAAACGTCAAATGAAATAGGAGAACCTATAAAAATATATAAAACATTTTAAAATGTTCTAACATAGCTCAAATTAATTGAACACATTTTACTTCAGGGTGCTGCATACAGCTCGATTTCCTCTTGAGTTGGACCTGTGGAATACTAACCTTTAAACTTGAACTTGGAAGTTTCCCTTTGTTGTGGCTCAGAGTATACATGGTGAAAATGTCTATATTTTCACATAAACCCAAACAATTACGATAGATAATGATTCCAAACTCAACAGAAAGCCAGTTTTAATGAAACTTTCTGGTGCAAAATACGGTGAAACGTCTCCTATCGCTGTTGGTATGCACGTTTTCACTAATTCACCCTGACAGAACGACTTTGAGAAAAAAAAAAGATCTATGTTTTCCTTGACATTTGTACAATTTGCTTGGTGATTTGGTTCCCAGAATGAAGCCTCTTCAATCTGGGAACCAGCTTTTGGCCCAACTGGCCTCATGTTTGACGCCCCTGTCCAAAACGTCACCGATATAAAACTAATTCGAGACTGTTTTTCATTTTATAGTTGAGAACTCTTTGTGAATATGTAGGATACATTATTTTTTGCATCTGTTCATATTATTCACTGATAATAAAGGTAGACTATAAATGCAAAAGGTGGCATCATTAAGAAGAACAACTAATCCAACTGGTAGAAATTGAAATAAGTATTGATTAAATAACAACACGAGATAAAACCTAATGAAGTTTTTAACAATAGAACGTTGCAGTTGAAGAATTCTAACCCTATTTAAAGGCCTTAAAGGCAGCCTGGTCAGCTTTATGTAGGCCTCGTTACGTGACTGAACGTTTCCGGTTCTCCAAGTGTCAAAATTCTCGTTCCTGCTGCATCAACACGGAGTCACACCTGTTGTGCTGCTGTTGTGAGTGTGTGCGAGTGTTGATCAGCCGTATGGCGGCCTGGCCGTGTGACGTGGTCGCTGACAGGTAATCCCCTCGCGGGGCCAGCCTCTAGCCTCCAGCCAGGCCGCGGTCAACAGATGGAAACAAGTGGATTAGCTCTATAAAAGAGGAAGCAGACGTGACAGGAGCACACAAGCCGACTTACTAACTGAGAAGCAGGAGAGCGAAGGCACTGACACCTCAACGAGTGGATTATTGTTTTTGACTCGTGTCTGTTGTCTTCAAACCAGAAAGATGACGGTTATTAAAATGGGCAGACCGTAAGTACCCACGTCTGGCTGTACAGATACCGAATGTGAAGTTGTTGTGGCGGGTTGAAGTGGGTTTCGTGGGTCTGACAGCTGCTTCGCCTCGTATTGGGAAGAGACGACGCAAGCCAAAGAGGCTGCACTCTTAAAGATAACAAACCAGCATTAGTCACGAAGCCGTGCTGTCAGGGCGCGTTTGTAAAAACATGCGCAATGCAACAGCTAGAGGAGAAGCCTTTTGGATATTGTCACTGTATATACAGAAGGTTTCGTTATAAATAGATTTTATATTGAGATTGTAAGAATCTGAATCATAAATACTCTGCGCCACAAAAAAGAAAAAAGTTTCACTTTAAAGGTTTCTATGGCAATATTTTAGTGGTCTAGTAAAATGTGTTTGACACTCCTGGTCTATTACATATTAATTAACGTAGGGTTGTCGGGGCAGCAGATGATCCCAGCTGACTCTGGGTAAAGCCACGTTAGAACTTCTGACTCACATTTTCGCCTACGGACACATTAGAATCACAGCGTTTGCCTTGTACGTATGAATTTGGACCTGTGTGAGGAAGGTCGAGTATCTGGATAAAACCCAGTCACATGCAGGGAGAATATACCAACTGGACCAAACAGCCACAGTCACATGTCACAGAGATTGGCTCGACCTTGTTTGGCAATTATGGGACAGTATGTCATGTTGTGATGAGCAACGTCCATTTGTTTCGTCGCATGACGCGGCAGAATCTCCTTAACCCGCTGACTCGGACTAATCTGGAAACGAGCATATGCTACCAGCAGCTGTGTGTAATCCCACCTGTTAGCAGGTGACAGATTTTGACCTCCTCCGCTTTAGGCAGGCGTGGCCCAGCCGACTCAAGAGTTTCGGCGATTTTGTATACTGATCCAAGTTTGTTCTCTCGTGTTTCAGTGTGCCAACAGTTCCAGTGAAGAATCTGAACGGATCCAGCCCCGTACATCCTGCACTGGCAGGTACACATGCAACCCCGTTCTTTGTTTGTGGTGTTAATCGATAATAGTTGATGATCATTCTCTGGATCTGGAGCTCCTGAGTAAACAACTAACGTGTCGGTGTCACTTGCTCCCTCTGCTGTCTGTCACCAGGTATTACGGGGATCCTGATGAGCGCAGCGGGACTTCCTGTCTGCCTGACCCGGCCTCCCAAGCTGGTGCTTCATCCTCCACCTGTCAGCAAAAGCGACATCAAGCCTGTGCCCGGTCTGGGTCACTGCTGTCGCAAGACCACAAAGAAACAAGCCCGCAAAGGTGTGTCTCCTCTCCTCACGCCTCCAACGAGAGCAATCCGTGAAGAATTAGGATGGCAATTGATACGTTGACTCATGGTAACAGTCATCAAGCTCAACTTTATCCGCTGGACAGTTCTGTCTGAATCTTAATGAGTTCACGTGATTTTTTTTGTGTAAAATGCACTTTAAATAAAAGATTCCTATAATGTTGACCTGCGCTTGTGGGTGGGTCATTACATGTGCTTAAATCTCATAAATCTGATCATGAAATGTTGTGTTTCCTTCCATTAGGTAAGACCCCAGAGGAAGTGGTGAAGCGCTACCTTCAGAAAGTCCGCAACCCACCAGAAGAGGTGAATTGATCTTGTTTAGATTGAGTATAAAAGAATAGCTTTGGTCACAATAGTTGTGCTTTGCTGTTTTTTTACATCAGTAATGCCAATACCAGCTTGGTTCAGGGTCAGCATTTGTGTCTCAGGTGGGGCTTGTAAGTCGCTGGTTCGGGTCCGGTCTGACCTTAATCCTGCCCATTAGCAGCATGCTGCCACGTGAAATCAGTCTAAAGCCTGAGCCATTTATGCTCTCTTCTCCAGACTGTTCTGGATATAGTATGTTAGAAAAACCTATGTTGCATTCAGCACAGATCAGATAGTTGGTCTCTGCAGGCAAGCGGATAATAATTGGCTTCCCATTTCAGGATTGCACCATCTGCATGGAGGCCCTGGCGGGACCATCGGGCTACAAGGGCCCTGGCGTGGGTGGCATCTCCCGGGCTGAGTCCGTGGGCCGCCTGGCACAGTGTGGTCACCAGTACCACCTCCAGTGCCTCGTCGCCATGTACAACAACGGCAACAAGGACGGCAGCCTGCAGTGCCCCACCTGCAAGACCATTTACGGAGTCAAGACGGGCAATCAGCCCCCTGGCAAGATGGAGTACCACGTTATCCCCCACTCGCTGCCCGGCCACCCCGACTGCAAAACCATCCGCATCATCTACAACATCCCCCCGGGCATCCAGGTACGGTGTGGAGGGCAGTGGCGCTGAAGGTGTCAATAGAGTAATGTCAGTATTATTTTCTGGATGGAAAGATAATGTGTGCTGTTGCTTTTAGGGCCCAGAACACCCAAACCCAGGAAAACCCTTCACAGCACGTGGGTTCCCCCGACACTGCTACCTCCCCGACAGTGAAAAGGGGCGCAAGGTAAATACTAAGCAGTTCTTTTCTTCTCCTTCTTTTTTTGTTTTTTTTGTTGGTATTTTTGTTGGATAGTATCATTGAAATGTCTGCATTCTTTAAACCCCTTCTTCAGATTCTGAGGCTGCTTCTGGTAGCCTGGGACCGCAGGCTAATCTTCTCCGTGGGTACGTCCAGCACTACCGGGGAGTCCGACACGGTGATCTGGAACGAGGTGCACCACAAGACTGAGTTCGGTTCGAACCTCACGGGCCACGGCTACCCGGACCCCAGCCACTTGGACAACGTTCTCGAGGAGCTGAAGGCTCAGGGCATCACGGAGGAGGAGTGTCTACCCAGAGACTGAGCAGGGACATCCAACGCACAGAAGACACATGAATCCAGGCTGCAGACAGTAAAACATGCAATTCTGGGAAACGACTGCACAGCTGGATGCATTCCCTTACAATGTTCGAATAAACATTTACATCGAAAATGAAGAACAAAAACAAAAAAAACAGTTTCGGCCGTGTGCCGAGATCACGGTTTGTCAAATGACTGCATGAGTCAGTTTCGTTACGTGGAGGGAATCCTTTTTGTTTCCTGATGCAGTAACGGTGAAAAGATTGCAGATGTTATCCGGTGAGACGTTTGAGACCACTGTGCACATACGAGTCATTGCTAGTTCAAAGAAGAAAACAAACAAAGAAAAAAAAAAAAAAGATCTGTCATTTATACTGTGAGACTTCATATCAAGAATGTAAACAAAGTGAATTTCTCCGAGCTGATGAAGTGTTTACCTCTCCTGCTGCTGTGTGGGACTGAGAGTAAGTTAAACTGAGGAGAAATTTTTGTTTGTTTGTATGTTTGTTTGTTTGTTTGTTTGTTTGTTTTCTTTGTGTTAGTTGACATGCAGAAACAACTTTTCACTGCAGATGAAACCTTCAAGTGTATAACTGGATATCTGAGCATGGATATTTGCTGACCTCTAGTGGTACTTTTCCAGAACTACATTCCTGTTTAGGTTTGAGTTTTAAATCGTATTCTTGTATATTCTGAATACTTGATATATAATTATATGATATTGTTTCCATTTATCCATGTTTTTTTATATATATATGTTGACTTTACATTTTGTTTTCTATGGTGCATCTCATCGCATTGTTCTATGGATGTTGCTTGAGAGACTGAGACATGAAGTTTAGATAAGCTGCGAGAGTTTGCTCAACACTTTATATGCCCCCCCCCCTCCCTCTTTAAAACAATCAGTTGCAGTATTTTGTATTTGATAAGCTCATAAAGTGACATTCCTTAATGGTCTGGCCCACAGAGGATGGGTGCATTTATTAGCTTTCTATGTCTTCTGGTATTTGCAAGGCTGACGGAGGGGAACTCACAATGGATTATATTATCCCCCCGCACAGGAGGAGTAAATTCCCAAAAAGCTAGGATTGGACCTCCTGCCTGAGCTCAGATTTGCACAGAGCTTTCTACTTAGTATGTAAGAGGAGACAGACGGCTTGTATCTACTGTACGTTTGTGTGGGACACACCAACACACCAGCCTCAAACGCTCTAATCACACTGCTAGAAATCCGTTTGTTCATTTCCAACCGTGGGCAGGTGCAAGAGACTATCGACGCGGGTCCCGTTGTGGCCAAAGCAGTTCAGATTTAACATGAGGTACGACAGTATGTGCTGACAGAGGCCAACATTCAAAGCATTTATACTTTACGAGACTTTATGTATGCACTGTACTGTATGTATGTGTTTTATGTGCACAAATTTGCATTAAATGTTTTTCTAAGACTCAAGGAGATAATCGAACCTTACTATAATTATTTTCTATTATATCTATTTATCACACATCAATCAAACCATATCCCAATAAAATCACATGATGATTAAATCTATGACAAACGGAAAGAGCACAAATACCAAAACATGAAAAGATATTAGAACATGAAATATATAATTGTTTTTATTATGGTGCAATGTGTGACTCATATTGATATAATATAAAATGTGTTTACGCTGCAACGGTGTGGTTAGTATGCCGGGCCATGGGAGGGCGCTGTTGCTCGTTTTTGTAATGAAACCACACAGACATGTGCAGAGAAGAATACTTGAAGAAAACTTGAAGGAAATGTGCCGACATCCTTATGGGTCGAGGACAAACATGACGCTATCAGGGGTGAGTCTCAACTATTAAACTACCGATATGGAGGATAAAACTAGAATTCGGACGGTGAGTCGTACCGCTACTGTCCGCCATGTTTGTTTACAAAAGGCAGTAGTGATGTGCGAGTTTGAACGAATGACTGAAGGACAACTCATCCACGGAGGAGATTTAAGAATTTTATTCCTAAATTATCTTTTCTATAAGTTTCACATATCTAGCGTATGTCCAGATGTATTGAGTACAGCATCATGTGGCTTTGTTTCTCATGTAGAATGGTCTTCTTTGCACATCAGCTGAGCGTCTAGCTCTGGGACAGAGTGGAAATGACTCATGATTCAGACTCAAAAACCCTCGAGTCAGTTTAAGGAGTCGGGTTTCTCATCACTAATGAGCAGAAGTAACTATTTTCAATGGGATAGGATGGGGACAGAGCAGTAAGAGTGCTCCATGACCCACGGCAGTCTCTGCAGGACGGAATAGTGACCTTGAAAGAATCTGTCCACCGCGGGTCGCCGGTATAAAAACTTCACGGATTCAGTGAATCCGCACCCTGGTGTCAGGTAAAGGCACCGTTTAAAAGTGAAGAAGGTTTTGTGCGTACACTTGTATTCGTTGCCGTGCAAACGGGGCCGTATACCTGCACAGTAGACACATTTTTACTTCATTGCAAGAAAATCCCCCAGTGAGATTCTGAGTCTTTTTGCATGTTTTCCCAAATTTCCTGCACAGCTTTCCTCCACACACGTCTCTATATTGGCGAAAAGTGTGAATAGAAGTTGGTGTGGGAGTCTGCATCCTTGCATTTTCCCAGTGATGGACTCTGATGTACCTTACCTTTGCCCATTGAGAACTTTAACATTAAAAAAACACACAAAAAAACCCCACCACTGCTTTATGATGAAAACGTGACACTTTTTTTGAGGTAGGGTTTTTGAGCGTACTTGCTATGCATGCTATGAATTTCCATCGTGTCATCAGCAGCAGCTCCCCGTGCTGGAGTTGCGTGGTTTCCTGGGATTAGAGGGTCTTTTGCTGCAACTTTGCCTCGGTCCCGCCCCCTTTGACTGATTATCTCAGGCCAGAAGCTCATAGTGGAACACAAAATGTGAACGAGCTTTTATGACTGTCAAAGTTCTTCTCTGTAGCTCTCCCGTGTTATCAGACCCATATTTGAGTTCCCTTCATAGTGGAGGCGGATGCAAGTGAGAGAAATCCGCCAAAATGATTTTTACATCCCACATACGTTTGACTCGAGTGTGGTTTGCTCAGGAATAAATACATTAGACAAAACCCTGTCTTTGTGTCGCTCTTATATTGTGGCTCATTGGCGAGCTGTAATGACAGATTTATAAAAACTTCTTGGAAAGTAGATTGGGGTAGATTTTACTAAATGGATAGATCAGTCCCAACACCGCGTGAGCACTTTATCTGTAGATTAGTCTGGTCGCTGGATTAGTAGTCTGGATTACTTGCATCCTAATGAGCCAAAGCATGCACAGAGGTAACTAAAGACAATTATAAAGGTCCCCAGCAAGTGGAAACATATACAACCTGGCCAATATCCCAAAAAAGAGGAGTATTTTTGAGATTTTATCCGACTCTTCCAAGGTGGCAGATTATACACTCTGAAAAAAACAAGACTAATGTTGAGTTGCACCAGAAAGATTATTCCAATTTTCTTCTGCAAAAAAAACAAAAACACATCAAATTCCCTTCACTCCTCCATTTGCTGCAGAGATTTGATAGTGAAGCCGCCAATTTGCGGTATGGAAATGCAGCGGCCGCCTGTCAGGTTGCCGAGGAGCAGATGGGTCAAGGATCTAATCAGGCTGCAGCTGAGATAAGCCGGACCGACGGCAACCGGGAGATCTCACATTGATGGGCTGAGATGAGATGATTTGTATCACTGCAGCATTATTACTGCCCTTTGTTTCCATCCAAATGCAGCAGTGGCAGTGCGATTTCTCTATTTTGGGTAAGAAAGGGGAAAAAACGGCGTGGCTTCGGCACATATGCGTTCCTGAAAGATATGCGGAGCACAGCGGAGGGGGCAGAGAGAAAGGAGAAGCAGATGGAAGGGTGGAGGGTGGGGGGGAGAGGGAAAAAAAAAAAAAAAAGCCCATAAAATTGCAGATTAAGGTGGTGGAGTCTGGGTGGATCCGCCCCACGCAGAGGCCTAAATGGGGGAGGGGGCTTCCAAAACCCTCCTGCAGGGGTTCATTGTCTGCAACTTATGAAAAGAAAGCAGATTACTGAAGACGGGGATGACTACAGTTTCTCTTTCCACCTCAAATGTTCCACGATTGCCACGGATCGCTCTTTTCTTGCTTTCCAGGTGGAAACCGCAGGCTGCAAATGTTTTGCTTTTCTTCTGCTTCATGCAGATTCCAGATCCCCCCCCCCCCCCCCCCCCCCCAATCTCTAAATGACTTGTCTATTATTAAAAGCTTTTAAATAGAGCAGTGTGTTGGCTGACTACCAAATCTATTGCCTTGTTGCCAGGGAAACGCATAGTCGTGGTCTCGGCTCTCTCGCTCTCGCTCCTTTTTTTTTTTCCCCTCCCTCCCGCCTCCCCGGAGGCTCATATTTCAAAAGTGTCAGCAATCTTGTGCGCATACACTGCTGCCTTTCAGCTAAAAGCTTTTTGTGCCTCCACTGGAGGAGAACGGAGGGGAAAGGAGAGCTGCTGGGAGTGGTCAGAGGCGAGGGGCGGGAAAAGAATGAGCCTCCCTCCCCGTTGCCAAGGCAACTTGATGTCACGGTGACATCACGCAGTACTAAAAGCTTTTAACCGGATTCCTCTCCTGCCTTAGGCCCCATTTTGAGTCCTCTTTCAGCTAGGCTAAAGGGAAGGGCACAGGCAGGACGCTGGTGTGTGTGTGTGTGCGAGTGTGTGTGTGTTTGCCTTCCTGCATGTTTCCCTCCCTCCCTGCAGACTCAAAACCGCTCTGAGCACCGTAAAAATACTTTCAAATTCAACCTCTTCTCATCCTATTCCTGCAATCGCAGGCCAAGAGAAATCTGCTCAGGGGGGGGGGGGAGAAAAAAAAAAACCCAACAACAAAAAAAAAACAACAAAACATGGCTGCAGAAGATGGTTTCAGCTACCTGCTGCCGGGCCACAATGAGAAGCACAGACGGGCCCCGAACTGGACGGACGGAGAAATGAAAGCCCTCCTCTACGTGTGGGAGGAACACCACAACGAACTGAAAACGAGCAAGAGGAACGCCAAGGTTTACGAGAAGATGTCCCAGAGGTTCTTCCAGCTGACCGGAGAGCAGCGTTTCAAAGAGGAGATCAAGATGAAAATCACCAACATGTCCTTTCAGTACAGGCAAGTGCACCACGTCCAAACCCGCTCCACCAAACTCCAGCTGTTGCATGCCCATAAACATTCCTCTTTTTTCTTGTTTCTTTTCCCACCGCACCCGCTCTGTACAGGAGACTGAAAGCCACCATTGGCGACGCAGGTGGAGTTCCAGACTGGCCGTACTACAAGCCCATCGAGAAGATCCTCTCCAAGCCGCTGGAGAACGGCAGGGGCCACTCTCTGGAGTTTCAGGTCTCCACGCCGGGTCCCTCCACTTCGTCCCTGCCCACGGAGAACCTGGTGCCCCAGTCAGACGACGGCATGATCGGGTTCCTGCCGGAGTACACGGGCTCGTCAGACGAGATGGAGATCAAACAAGAGCTGGACTCCCTGAGCTCCGACAGCGAGAACACGCAGGGTTCCAGGTAACAGGAAGTCGAGACGGCGTGCTGCATGGATTCGTGGTATTAGTGATTTATCACTTTTGGGACTGATGCAGGTCATCGCAGGCTAAGCAGCTGACCTTTGTATTTCTATTATTTCAGGAAAGGAATTCATCAATTTTCTTCTTTTTTCAACAGGTGAAATAATTATTCTTTTTTATCTAGAATATCTTTAATGTTTTTTTTTTTTTTTAATCTTATCTGTCTATGTATGCAATCTGGATTTAATTATGAAAAGGAGCATGGATTTTGTATGGAAACCGTATTAACAGTATTTATTCAAATTTCACACAAAAAATAGCACTTTACACTTTAATAACCATATGATTTAAAATGACCTCGCAGCCCTCATGATGAGTCACTGCACTCAAAAGTTGATAATTGCTGCCACTTCGGTGGATTGGTATGAGCTTTAACATACATGCTCTTTTTTAATCCAGCCACTTCAAAATAAAGTACCGGTACATTAGGTCATCTAATGTGATGCATGTTATGGAAACAGAAAATCAAATATTTGCATATTTAGGTTTTTCCATTGCTCATAATATGTGTTCCTTTGAAATTCACCATATTAAGCTTTATTTGTTGTATCGTTAGCAGTTTATCCGTATTTTATTTCTATTATAAAGTAATGATATGGAGAACTGCTGTTTTGTGATGATTAAGGCCCCGTTTCCATGGCAACCGTTTGGAAACCGATTCCTGAGTTCCGGTGAATGTCAACTATAAAACTACCAAGTCCCAGGAATATATGCACTGGGAGTCATGACACTCTGGACGCCGCAGTAGCAACTTCTCAGAAAAGTTCCCCCACTGTGACGGGAGTTGGAGCATTTTCAAAAAGTCCCACCTTAGAAGCGTTTTCAAAAAGTTGCGTTTTCACTGGTTCCGAGCACCGTTATCCTTCTTCCATTGCGATCGAGTGGCTTGTTAAAATACTTTTTACATTTATTTTGTTTTGTTTTTACTTCAGCTCCCATCCGATGTCGTCCAGGAAGAGACATGCCAACAAGTACCTTTCCATAAAGAAGAAGAAGCTTCGAGTCATGCAGTCCATGCTGATGCAACAGAAGCGGTCGAGCCGGGCCATCGAGGAGACGTGCAGGGAGGTGCGTCGGGTCGTGCACCAACAGAACCTCCTGCAGGTCCAGTGTCTGCAGCTGCAGGAGCGAATGATGAACCTTCTGGAGAAGATGATCCAGCCTCCCGCCAACATGTCGGCGCTGTTGGTTCAGAGTGAGGTGAAAGAGCCCGAGAATCCATGAAATCGAACGTGTGCTTTCCAGAGATCTTTAGGTCATTGCTTTGTCTCACATTTACCTTTTACAGGAAAACAAATATTTATTTTGGACTTCGGTTTAAAGTTAGCCAATTTTACAGTTTATTGTGTATTGTGTACAACGATTGCCTGTTATAAACGGGGACAAATATAAGTTTTTGCCTTTTTTTGAAGGAGTCAGAGAAGCATCAATATATATAATGAACTCATCAGTACCTGCAGTGACATATGTTAGCATTTTAGCATCTACAGTAGGTCTAGCTCTGATGGGAGTTTTCATTCTAGGAATAGTTCTATCAGATCGTTCTTGATCATTTGCCAAGTACTCTATTAAAATCACTGTGAAAACAACAGCCTCCGCAAAAATGTTGTCACGTCATTTTCTGCCAGTATAATTATACATTGGTAAGATCTAATGCCAAAACGGGTTTGACTGAAAGCAAAGATTTCGGGAATAGTTCCTGCTCTTGTTGACGTGAAAGGCACTGTTGTCAAAATGCAACACAAGCTGACTTCGTACGTATTATAATGCCATCAATTTCACTAAAAGCACGCTGGCTTTGGGTCTCAGGAGGTAGAGGATGAATGGCGGCTGGCCTTGATTTCAGAATGTCATATTGACACGGCTCCACAAGAGGCTGACTGCAAAAGACATGCTCCTGAAGTTTGTGAGAAATATGATCAGGCTTATATAAATTGCAAAAAAAAATGAAAATGTTTGGTTCACTTCATAGTATATCCAATGTTTTATTTTTCTTTAACCGCACAGATTAACACTGAGCCACTCCGCGATCTACGACTCAGCATTCAAACTGTATTATGGAGAAAAAGAAGCACTTTTTTTCTCTCTTTGATTTCATTACCATGCAAGTATTCCTTGCTCCGCATTTCATTGTGGTTTCTCCTGTTTTTAACAGCATTATGTGAATCTGCAGAGTAGTTGCTGAAAGGCAAAATACTCGGAGGGTAAAAGAGTGATGGAGCTGAAACGTTAAGGTCTTTGCCTTTCAGCCTATTTTAAGAGGATTTGGAGAAATGAAGGATTAGGTTAGTTCCATCACACTAAACCAGCTCAATGGAAGTTGCTCCTCTATTGAAATGAGCAAAGGCTGCACGCCAGCGTTTAAAAAAAAAAAAAAAATCATAATAAGGGACATTGGAATCGAATGCCACAAGGACAAGAATTATATATTGAACTAAACCCAGCAAGATGTCGATCTAGAAACTGTGTTTTCAACCAATGTGTGAACTGCCTGCGCATGTCTAATAAGGAAATGTGACCAGCCATTGCAGCCCTTTGAACTTTAAGTTAATATTTACACACCAACGTCTCCTAAGAGATTCTACCAGAGTGGAAGACGCTGCTCCACATGACACGAATAAGGTATAGTACACTGATTCTTAACCGCGGGGGGCGGGGGCGGGGGTGGGGGGGTTGGTATGTTTATATGTATGTATTAGGAAGTAGGTAAGCCAGCATTAAATGTATTTATTTTATAACATTTCTAAGTTTAAGTGTTAAAAGTGTATCATTGTGCATCTTTCATTGTGAAACGCTGTAGAATGTCATTTGAAACTGCAAGCTGAAGGAATTCATTGTGGCAGAATATCACAAAGAAACTGTATTTTATATCCAGTGTGTCATGAAGTTTGTTCAAGATTCATTTTATTTTTTGTTGTAATTGTACAAGGCGTGTCGGGGGTCACCTTGGTTTACAATGTAAAATATTTGGGTATCATTGGTATAGTAGAATATAATTAAAAGGTGAATCTTTCTTCTAATATGTTGCATTTTCCTGGTAATATACAGAATTTATAGTATTTTGTATTCTCGGTTTACTAGATGTAAAATAAATTATTAGTGCTTCAGGAATGTATGTTTTAAGGCGATACTTTTTGTTTGCAAGTGGCTCTGTTGTTAAAATTAAAATTAAATCTACTTTAGGAGCAAATAAAAGTACTTGAGCTTCATTTCCATCAGCCAATAGCGTGCCCCCTTTTGTTTGAATATTGAACACAACGGACGCTGTGATTGGCCTGAAAACACGTCACGTGACGCGCGAGACGTTACGCTGTCATGGTAACGGTGAAAGACGCTTTGTATGTGAATGGAGGGAGGAGGAGGTCATATGGCCATATGGACGACCGAATCACGGCAGGGAACTTTGGTTTTGAATAATTAAGCGAGTAAAAGCAAGGAATGGCTTGTAAAATACAAAGAGTGTGGACCTTTTAGCCGCTGTAGCTGTTTCCGGGACTTTCCACCTCTGGAGCGGGTAATGTTCAAACTTCGTCTTCATACAGCCTCGTTGTGATAGTTGTGGTGTTTCGGATTAACTCGTTTCCCTGCTATCTGGTGACCCCACTCGTTTTAGCGTAACAGCCGATGTTGAAATAACTGACTCACAAACGCACCGAAATTTTGAAACTTTATTGTAGATTAGGTGAAACGGACAGCTACGGTATCCTGTCGGCTCTTTAACATCTGCTGTTGTATCCGCAACAAGGGGCGCAAAAGAAAGTCGGTCACCAGTTAACAGGGAAACCACTTAATCCAAAACACCGTATCATAACTCCGCATAATATGAAATTATTTAGTTACTTTAATGGTTTTAAATATCATTAACAAGAGAGAAAAAAAGGATTGCATGGTTTCCGCAAGTGTTTTATGGTTCTGATTTGTAACATTTAAAACCCGTTTTCGACCAAAACAAAGCAGTGTGGTTGTGAGTAGGAGCCAGCTGGCACTTTGTTTTGGGGGAATGGAGGTGGAGGGGTGAAGAGGAGGCACAGGCAAGCTCGATCTGTCTCATATCTGACAGATAATTGGTCAAATTAGATCCATGTCAGGGGTTACTTCTTACTTATTTCATTACTTTGTCAAATCAGCCGAAATATGCGGTTAAAAACCCAACCTTAATCTGACCGACAGCTTGTTTTAATGGAATAAACGACCAACAATTATAAATACAATTAATAAATGAATCAATGACTCGGTTCAGAACCAGAACATTTCAGATTGTCACTGTAGAAGTCCGCTCCAGTTGCATTATTACACAGCATTAGTGCTCCGAACATAATATACAAGTAATCTTGGGACATGATTACATTGAGGAAAATAAGCGAATGATGCTCCTAACTACCCACATGGTTATCATCTGGGATATTATTCATCTTATTATTTAAATATGCTACAGACATTCACTTTATAAACCAGCTTTGTTTTCTTCTGTGTTTCCAGGATGACAACAACACAGTAGTGTTGGCAACTTCCAAGAGTTAAAGTTCCCACCGCCTTCAAAAATGAGGATACAAGGACAGCCTGAAAGTGCAAGGAGGCGTCTTGAGTTGAGCGCTGCTGGCGAGCTCAGGGGTGTGGAGGTCATCCGTGGTCGTGCAGGATATGGTTTTACTATTTCGGGCCAGAGGCCGTGTGTGATGAGTGGCATCCTTGAGGGAAGCCCCGCCGACCTGGTTGGACTCAAGCAAGGGGATCGCATCATGGCCATCAGCGGCACGGACGTGTCCGCGGCTTCACATGAGACCGTGGTGCAGCTGATCGGCGGCTGCAAAGGACCGTTGCGCGTGGTGGTGCTCACTGAAGGCCGCGCGATGGGGAACCCCATTCTGAATGATGCCAAGTTTGTCGGGAAAAGTGGTATTTACCAGAAAGCCGGGGTTCTCCGCACCATCTCGCATGATTCGACCAAGTCGTCGTTTAACTCTCATCACGTTGCTGCAATGAAGCAGAGGCCAGTTTCGGAGCCTGACATGTCTCAGTGGTCACAGCAGTGGAATGTTTTGGCGAAGCAGCCGAAAGAGGAAACCTCCTCCACAGTCGGGGATGCAGACTCAGTTTTTACTGACACAGAAGAGGCGAATCCAGACTGGAGCCATTTAAACGTGACCCTGGTTGTGGGGTACCTCAGCACCACGGAGCTGATTTTGAACACGAATGAATCAGAGGACGACTGTTTGAAAGCCATTCGTGAGCGGATAAGGAAGTTGGGCACCGAACAGGACACCCATACTCTGGTGATGATGAAAGTCATGTTTGACTGCATACGACTTTGTGACGACGCGGGAGCTGTTTTGGCAGCCTTTCCTACCGAGAACCTTGTCTTAGGGGCAGTGTGTGCTGAAGACCCCCGTTTCTTTTGCTTGGTCACGACAGCACATGTTATCAATGGCCGTGTACCTGTGGACGGTCCGCTGCGAGCCTCCTGCCATGTTTTTTTCATTGACCCACAGCTGGGAAACCATCAGGACCACGTCGGAATCGCTGGGCGCTTTGGCTTTGATTGCACACCTGATCCAGACGCTCTAGGCTGTCTGGAATTCCCCCAGACTCCCCCAGACGTTCTTCACTTCGTTGCAGTCCTGTACAGCGACTTGGGGGAGGCTGTTGAGAGGCTTAGAGTTAAACTGGATGCAGAGGCGCAGCAGCAAGCCAAGGAAAACGACAGCACTGACAAACAAGGTAGTGCCAGTAGCAACGGGGACAGCGGCATTGGAACCGCTTCTCCCCCCGAGGAGAGAGCCGACAGGGATTTCCCTCCTACAATCCACAATCATGCAGGAGCCCACCTCCCCAGCTGTCCATGGGATTCTCCTACGGCTGAAGACCTCACCCCAATAAACCACTCCAAGAGAGCCCAAAAAATTCATCCAGAGAACAGTGCCAGCACACATTCCCTTTCAGAGTCTCTTCCCGGCCCGGATTCCCTCACCAGCTTTTATGGAGGACCCCCACCCAGGCTAGAGTTCCAGTTCAAGCCCCCGCCGCCTCCCCAGCCTTTGACTAAGAAAACAAACTTTTTTGCCGAGCCTTTCCGCGGCAGTCAAAGGTGGTTCTCCAAGGCAAAGTGGCCCAAAGTCCCCAGCAGTGACCCTGAATCTCAAGGGACGCCCCCTAACAGCTGGTCCCCCACCATTACCCTGAGTGCGAGCACAAATCACTTGCCCCCTCCAATGAGCCAGATCCCCTCCGACAGGTACCAGGCAGCCGAGGTCACGATGCTCCCTCCCAGGGAGGAATGGACCAAGAGGTTGCTGGACCAGAGGGAGAAACAACAAAAAGATGGCCGCAACAAAAATGTAAGTAAAACAAAATAAATCTGCTAAGTTTTCTTCCTCATCATGATACTGACATTGTGGTTCATATGTGATGAATGACTTATTCGGGAGGAGGGTAGAACAAAGCACAGCTATTTCATTTTGGTGATAACATTTAAAATGTTTGAATAATGTGGAAATATCCTAAAACTATGAGAAATGCTGAGATAGTTTTTTTTGTTGTATTAATGTGGCCTTAACGTGCTGCCATTGGTCATGAATGCTTGGACTTGTTGAGCCTTTAACAGTCAACGATATGGAGAAGAAAATATTCCAAATGTTTTAATGTGCCTGTGCTTTTAAAAAATTGAATTGACGTTTTCGTTTATTTTTTTTTAAACGTGATGTGACGTGTTCTGTTTTCACAACTCTTTCAAGTTTTAGCATTTCTGTTGTTGCTCTGTCTAATATTGCTCCGTATCACAGCTCACGTATGTGAAATGACATTTCTTTCCACTAAATGGCTGTGTTGTAAAAGAGGTCGTGCTGAAATGAGAGCATCTGTTTCAGTACTTTTCTAACACAGCGGCACAGGAAGTATTAAATGTTCACAAGGAATCGAGTCTCCAGACACTTGTGGGGGTGTTAAGTGAACCGTTTTTTTTTTTTGGGTGGCACCTAAAATGAAACACAATACCACTATTTCAACAGTCAATTGGTTGCCATGTGTGAACATACTTCAGAAAACACCTGCTGAATGTCAATTAGATGTTCTTTTTTTTTTTTTTTTTTTTTTTCATGGTGTTGCATTTCTGCTCGCCCACAAGATGTCCCCATGTCTCCATGCTCCTCTGAGTACAGTGATTATACTGTATGTCTGAAGGAGTTTCTTTCTCCTGCACAGAGGGCTCCAATTAGTCAGCATGTAGGCGAATGTGTGTTTGTAAACGGCTCGGCAATTAAAAGATGCATGCGGCGTGTGTTAAAATCCATATTTTGTTTTTTTTGTTGTTGTTTTTTCTTGCGTCGACATTTATTGTGGCTCGCTCCCTCTTTTATTCAAACAAACTGTGTCGCTGTGTTTCGTAATCAGATTTGGATTGTGTGTTTCTCCCCTCGCTTGCATTACATCAGAAAGAAGAGAATCTTGTGCAGGAAGCCGGGGAAATTACAGGGTAGAGCCCCATGTCATGCCGTGGCAATTATCGGCAAATCTGAGACTCTTGTTTAAACATAAGGGACAACCTCCCCGCTCATAAGAATAGACGTGGCTGCTTGGGCTGCAGTGTCTTTTATGTTTTTAGGCACAGATCGGCAGGAAGCGACAGTGTTTCCAAACTCTTACATTAGTTTTCGACAGACTGTGAAATTAGTAGCCATTACACTTGAGTGCAGAGGCTTTAGTGGAGGGATCTGTCCAGTCCAGTAGAAAGAAACCTGACATTTCCAGACCCTCTGTTTCGACTGACTCTCCTCAAAGCCACTCCATACTGTGTTTATACTGTTTACTATTGTATATTTTCCTTTTCTGTGTGTGAGACTGTCAAACTGCTCAGGTCGAGTCACATTATGTGTGTGAGCAAATTTCAGTCTATAAGTGCTTGTGATAATCCAGAAAGGTCCCTTTTATCACAGCCACAGCACCGTGTATTGAGTTGCATTGAAGCAAAATGTGCATTTTAAGATGTTGATGATTTTTGAACAATTGATAATCGTTCCTTTTGTTCCAATAGGGTTCCAGGTTTTGGGGTATGGGGGGCATCCGTGCCTCTAAACGTCGTTCCTCAAAGCGTCTAAGCCTGGCACGGTCACTGGACGATCTCGAGGTGAGCACAGTTCTTTCGGGCTTTTTTATTATACAATTATATCTTAGGATTTGTTTTAATCTATCCACAGCTTGGTTGTTTTCAAATCCTTCAATGTGTCTCCTGTGCTTCTATTCGGCTTCAACTGTATGCTGACAAGTTGGTTTTTGCTTCATTAACGTGGACATTTAGTCGAGCAATCAACCCCCCCGCCCCCGCCCCTCCTCGTTCTCCTCGCACTCCACCTTCAGCTCTTTTTTTTTTACCTTTCATTTCCGGTGCCTTGATCTCTGTTTGCCGCTACACTTGTGGCAAGCGGTGGCACACAAAGCGGCCTTTGTGGGGGCCAGAGGCATGGTCCTGCTTGTTTGGTCTCACTAATGAGCTGCTGCACAACTGAATATCGCGCTCACATTCTCTCATATTAGTGTAGCTCTCTCTCTCTCTCGCTCTCTCTCTCCTGTCCAGTAGTCTGCATGCACGCATTACTCATGCACACTGATTCATATTTACCAAAACACACGCATGCACCCTTTCCCACCTCTTGTAATTGGTCTGAATGCATGCGAACAGGCACAAAAACAAACCAAAAAGTGGTTCAGGCACTGTGTTAAAAAATCCCTGCATTAGTCATCTACAGACACACCCGCTGACCACACACATTACTCAATGAGGCGCACCACAAATCTGCTCCTTGGCGTTGTCCCAGTGCATAATAAACAGTAAACTCCAAACCACAGGTTTCTGTTCAGGTCTTTCCCACATGTCCAGCTGGACGATTCGAGAAGATATTGCAGTAACTGCAACATTCCCTCCTGTCTTTGTAGATACTTGTCGCTGTGTTGGAGGTTGTTTCTCGTCAACGTTTATATTGTAGAAAGGCCCTCTGAATTGTTTCATTGGTACAAAGTTTGGGCATCAATTAACAAGCAAGTTACAAAAAAAAAAAAAAAAAAAAGTCACATTATTGTTTGCTGATGTGTGGAGATCCCCTCACCGTGTGTTTGCGAGTTCAAGGACCATTTTTCTTCTTGCTGTGGCTTCCCAGAAACTTCTCATTGTCCTGCAGCGATGAAAAGTACAAAGACTTCCTAAACACTGCGAAAGATGTGGACATCTTTCAAGCAATGTTGGTATAGAAATACTTGCAATATGACTTCCTCTCAGGTTAAAATGCAGATGTTGTGCAAAATAGGTTTGAATGCATGTGGTGCGCAGGAAGCTTTCACACTTTTCTACCACCGTCTTCTAGTCTTACTCCTTTATAGCTAAAGATTTGTGGAACTGTACATCCTGAACCTCACACCTCTGTTTGGCACAGAGAGGCTGAAGCTGTTAAATCAGATATTGAGACTTTAAGCAGGTGAAGTGGACTGAGGAATATATTCAACTTGGATTGAACACGTCTAATCTTGCAATTATGAATCAACTTTTTTCATCAATAAGTCAGAAAATTTGCTGAAATAACTCATTTGTCCTTTTACTGCTAATCATAATCTTCATTTATTATGTTGGGATTCATCACGTTGTCTGGTTTATCACCGGAAACACACATTCATGTCTCTTGGTTTTTTTTCATGTATTTCAACAATCAATTGATGAGTTCTGCCACTGCAAGCTCAACTGTCTGCCGTTTTCACGTGCGCAGTCGTAATGACCTGTGTTGTTTAACGAGCTAACAGCATTGGACACCTTTTATTTTGTTTGTTTCATAATATTCCAACAGAGTTCCTAAATAATCCCTGGTGTTTGAGTTTTTTATATGAATTCCAAGGTCAAAAGACAACGGATTCAATTTGGTTACCACAAATCATTGACTATTCCTCCTCTCATGACTATTATATTACTGTTACTGTGCATGGAATGTAGTATATTTGTGTTACAAGAGCTTATTAGTCAGTCTGTACAGAGAAAATAGTTTGTCATGGTGCGCTTAGACCACATCTAGTCACAAACTCGATTCAGTCTTTGTCATTTGGTGTGACAACAGGGTCAAAGCATTAACACTGCCGTTTATTGGTTATGGTCGTCAAAGGCAACTAGACCTCCACCTGACGTTTGCTCTCTGACCAAGATCTGACCTTCAACGCAGTTGAAGGTCACAGAGCAGGCGTTGCATTTCACAAGGCTGCCAATGCAAACCAACTCCTATTTGATATTTTCTACCCGTTGTGCAATTGAACAAATATGCACGGTGTCGTTTTCTGTAACTAAAGCCTCGTTTACGCAACGTTTCAAGTGAAAACGCATTGGTTTTTGCACGTTTCAGAAGAGTTTAGCGTTTTCACTTGGAGACGTATAAACGGAGTCTAAAGTTAAGAGAACTATGTGTTTTTTGCTCAGATCCTCAGTATGAGCTCAGAGTGTCGAATCTGCAAAGAGAAGCCAAGAAACCTGTTTTCTCCTTTTTGAAGGCTGTCGTCCTATTCACCCTGAAAACTAATTACAAATAATTGCCCCGTTAATATGCGACTCCAAATTGCACACCTTGCACAGATTTCCTCCCAAAAAAAAAAACATTTGGATCTTCTCCGAGTGACTGTGAAGGACGTTGCGAAGGACTGCTCTTCTGGCGAAAGTACGTGATGAGCCCTCCATCGGGGCTCGCATCTGGACACACAAGAACACCGTGAGACTATTTCCAAGTTGACCAATAAGCCCTGAGGGACGACCCCGGTGGATAACCCCTCCATGTGGCCTTACTGGGAGCCCAGAACAATTCGGAAGTGTTTGGCCGTGACGGTTTATCTGCAGCAGTAAAAACAAAACCCTAATTTAATCACATCCCCATGACATATAGATGTTTCTATCAAGCCACAGATACATGTTCCGCATCTGCTCTGTCACTTTATCTGATGTGCTCCGTTCAGGTCCAGTGGAGGAAAGAGACGGCTCTATAATTTGTTGTTTTGAGCTGATTCGTTTTTCTGCCGCCTTCCACTGAAGACTGTTGTGATGCGCGCCGAGCTTTTTGTTTGTCAGGTCTTCTTATGTCAGGGCTTGTCTAAGAATGTGCCTCCTCGTCCTATTTCCGTGCAGAGCTCGTCACAGCCCTTGCTGCAAGTTCCCCCCCCCCCCGTTACCCCGCATCCCCGCCGCTGCGAGGAGCCTATTTCTCGCGCATCGTTTGTCGCTGCAGAAAAGCTTTGAGCCCGCGACGCTCGGCGAGATGACGGCGCGTTCAACTTCGCAGAGATGACAGCATCAGGAGGCTGCTGTGCTTGTGTTCACACTGACTCCGTCTTCTGAGGCGCCGCTGCATACGTGATGCACATCTGTTCGCGTGAGCCCTTTGTCGGTGCGCGAGCAGCCCCGGCTGCCTGCTGAGATATCGGGGGGGGGGGGGGCAACCTCCCCGGCTCCGCCAGTGTAAAGTTTCTTTGCTTTTTGGTGTGGAGACATGAGCAGCTCTTGTTTGCATGCCTGCGGGTAATAGATCTATCCTGTGGGCGTAGCAGAGACCAAGAGAAGGCATGGAGACACAGAGACGGGGAGGGAGGTAAATAGAGAGGAAAAGAGGTGAAATTCACAGCAAAGAGAGAGAGGGAGAGAGAGAGAGAGAGAGAGAAAGAGGGAGGGAGGGCGAGAGAGAAGAACCGGCAGCAGAGGAAGAGAGGGAGCTTTTGAACTCCCAGTAGCTGTCAGGATTTTCGGCTCTTCTGAGCGCTTTCTCCTCCCCCGTTCAGCTCTCTCTCTCTCTCTCTCTCTCTCTCTCTCTCTCTCTCTCTCTCTCTCTCTCTCTCTCTCTCTCTCTCTCTCTCTCCGCACTGCAAACACAGACTCACACACGCAGCGCGGAGATCCAGCGGATGGACTCTTTTACACACACCAGGCTTGTGGAGCAGCGCTGAAGACAAGCCAAGCACACAGCGCCATACATGGAGCAAACTTTAACTCTCAACTCAGTAAGTCGCAAAATCTCGAGGTCCGCGTCGATTAATTTTTTTTTTTGTCTGTTTCCACTTGTTGTTCGGTGATGGCACCTCCATCTTTCAGCGATATCCTCCCCGCAGAAGCCTTACTTTTCCCCCCTCTTTGGGCTCTTTGTAGCTCCTGTTGTACCCTTTGAGCTGCATACAGTGGTTAGCTTGTGTGGTCTGTCAGTGGAATGTTTTGACCGGTGCCAGCTGAACTCCCATGTGCTGTATGACACACACTGCGCTGCTGTATATAGCAAAATGTGCCCTCGCATCCATATCAAGATGCACGCTGACTTTGAATGAGCCTTTCTACCGAAAGAGTTTTGTCAAGCGTCTGTGGGTTCCATTCTTTGAATGACACGCAACTCTGTGGCACTTGCCCCAAGATTGGAACCTTCCCCAGAGGTCAGTTGAGAAGTTTGAAACGGTGTGCGCGAAGGCGACGCCAACACCCGACGCTCCCACGGTAAAATAAGTTTGAATAATAGGCGACGGTTCTGAAGCATTGCTTTCTGGTGGCATCTCGTAGCGGCCACGGTTGTGTTTGAACTTGAAATGGGGCTCGAGGATTTACCTTGCCCCTATTTGCGCTGTGCAGGCATGTCTCCGTTCACCAGCCCTCTTATTAATGTGTCTCACGTCAAGCTTTGCTAAAATATCCTCTCTCTTTTCTTTTTTCTTGATTGTATGTAGTGGGGAGGGCTGCCGTATGGTCGTTATTCCTCATGCAGTGGTAGAAAGAGGTAGATGTACAGTATATGCATGCAGAAGCTAAATTAATGATTATTGTGTGATGGAATTAGACACCATGGTGGATTCTCTGGTTTATTCTGTGTGTTTTTGATGCGGGACTTGAGACTTGAAAAGAGGAGCAGGGATGGTGTGCTCCCGGGGATTAGCGGTGGAAGTAGGAGAACACGACGCACTTTCATCTCCCCGACGTCACACGGCCGGCGCTGGAGAGTGGGTGGACAGTTGTGCTCGCGAAATGTGGCCTTAGGCTAGCAAATACTGAGCAGCCTGACATTTTGTAAATGTCTTCACTACGATTCCTCGTCTTCCTCCTCTTTCCTCCTCTCGAAAATGATGTTTTATTGCCAATGAATGAAGACTCCAAACCCACCAAATGGAAAAAACAAACAAAAAAACAAGCGTTAACACAACAAAAGTTGAGCAGAAGTTCTTGAACCGTCCAGCTGCTCTACGTATTAATATGCAACAGCCAGTAACCAGATGACCAGATGTTGCTGTGGTTGCTGAGTTTGCTGTTTGACTCAAACTGTAACCATGGAAAATACCCGCTGCTTCACCATCTCCAGACCGAGCCGTGCCGCTGCTCACTCCACTGTGACATCATCTATCGGCGAATCAGGATCGCGATCTGTGTTTTTCAGCGAACCACACAGCTCCACAGCGTCCCATGTCGATTGGCCTCGTCTGAATCAGAAAGGCAACTTCTGGAAATGATTCATTCCTCGCTCTCTGTTTACCTTCTTCGCGAGTACTACTATTATATTCCTCATTGACTGCCAAGGGTGTGGAAGTTACTCAAGAAGGAGCAGCTTTAGAACTGCCAAAGTCCTTTATCACCTCTCAGGTTACGGTTTAGACATGTCTGAAATACAGCGAGCTGCTCGTCGTCTTCGGTCTTTTGCCCCACACCCGTAGCTTAGATAACGACGGCGCGTGTTTGCTTCACGTCTCAGACGTTGGGTAAGACCGGCCCACTTGTTGGAACTGGATTGAGGGCAGGCTCTCGAAAGTGCCTGTAGCGGGTATCCTTTTGGCCTTGTGTTGGCGCAGGACGCAGCAGAAGCCGGCCAAGGTCCTGTCTGCTTCTCGACGTAGAAGTCATAAACATGGATTTTTGAGGCAGCCAACTTAACTCTCCCAGTGATCCTGTGTGGGATTGGCTCCATCTTCAACTTTTGCAGTCTATCTAACTTTCCCTCTTGAATTATTTCGACATTTCCTAAATAAAATGTTCCTTTGTTGGCTTGTTTATATAACTCGGTTGTGACCTTATTGGTTTAGGTCATCCAAGATCATGCAACTCTTCCAGTTGGAAAAATGCCTCATAAACAGTTTGTCTTATTTATTAACAACCAACCTTGTAAATTAAAAACACTCCTGCGGGTTTCATTCGACTGAATGATCCTTTTGAGAATGGCTCCAAAGGTGTATATGGGAGGAAATGCACTCTGCTGTGCATACGCACCACGGCCGTAGTAAATAGTTTCTCTGCACATGTGCAAGCAGATGGACAATAACAACAATGGCGGACTGCAGAGTGTCTTGACTCTCAGTCCATGTTCTTCTATCGTTGAGAGTCATCGTAATAACAACTTGGTTGTCTGTCCATGTACTCCCATTGTTAATGTTTAAAGCGTATTGTGTGTGTGGTCTCATTCGAAAAACAAACCAGAACACCCACTAGTGGCCCAACAGGATTTTCATTCTACAACAGGTTTCAAAACGTTGCAATGTAAATGCAAAATCTTTCTGAAGAAAACCGTAAAACGATGCGTTTTCACTTGAAACCCTGCTGTATAAACGTCACAACTGATGAAGTTGTTGGCAACTTCTAATTAATATTAAAGTGCAAAATTGACTCCCCGACTGTGGACGTTTCTTTTAAATCTTACTTGTTGCACCGCTTTGCAACAGGTGAGTTCACACCGAATGGAAATATAAAGACGTTTTAGAGAAGCAAACGTAGGCAGGGAGTCACACCCAGGTTTTCAGGTTTTCATTGCATTTAGCCAAAAGGTATAAATGTATCTCTTTTCCATTTAAACCAAGTGGCTTCATTCACTTACGTGTGAGTCTGCGTTCAATCGTACTTCAGCAGTACGTAATCAGGTATTGTTTTTGTCTTTAGGAGCTTATGTTCTTGTACTCTTACCAGATGCAGGTACTGTTGCACATTTCCATCTTATCATTACACAACAAATGTCTCCATGCATACAGACTATCCAAAACACTGTGCTGTTAGCGTTTTTGTAATTTTCTTTCTTTCTTTCTTTTTTATTTTTGGTAAAACTGGAGGAAGAGAGGGGCTGTCAGACTTAATTACAAGTGTCAGGTTTCAGGTTGGAAAGTCCATTTTTTGTGTTTTTTATGGAAAAGAAAAGGCACAGGGTGTGGCAGCATCTTATGTGGTTTATCCACCTCGAGCCCTCCAGGCTCATGTGAACGCAGCCCTTTCTCTATGATAATAAACTGCAGTAGGGGGGGGGGGGGGGAGTGATTGCTGGTTGGAGTTTTCCTCTCTGAAGTTATCCTACTCGTGGAGAGGTCCAGCTGTCGCTTGTAAATCAAATGCTTGTTGTGTATTTGCTGCTTGGCGTTTGTTCCAACAAGCCCACCTGTGGAATTGTGAGTGTTATTGTGTGTGAGTTGCGATTCACAGCCGAGTGGTGCCATGTAACTCTGATGACATGAGCTCCGAAGGTTCAGTCAGAGATATTATTTCTAAAAACCTACGCTGCTGTAGAAGGTGGTGGAAGCGTTAAGCGACAAGCAAATGGATCCATTTAAAGGAACGCCGGGGACTCTCTGTCAAGCTTCTTTTAATGGCGACACGATTTTGAAACACACACACACATTTGGGCCGCGCTGAACAAATCATAGTAATGCCCGTTTAATCCAGACAGGAAGAGAGCTGCACCCATCTGCTGCGGCTAACCAGTTCAAGTTGGGGAGCAGTTAGTAGATTACTGACGATCAGGAGGGATTAAGAGATGAAAAGCAGTGTGACGAGGTCCTCCGTTTGCATGCAAATCACCCATACAACTGAATACCTCATTTGTTCACTGAGGGGGATTACATGTAAAAACTACTTCAGTACAAGTCCTGGCTCCTTACAACAGCGTGTGGGCATGCCCCAGACATGTGCTCGCCCAGTATCTGTTTTGTGTCTTATTGGATGAGTTTTCTACCAAAACCCAGATTATTATATCACAGCGAAGATGCTGGATTGCATTGCAATTCTCGTCTGAATCTTGAAATCGGATTGACACAATGAACTTGTAAATGTTTCTTAATGTGTCAACTGAATGAATAGTTGACGCAAAACAAAAATCAAGCATCCTGAATATTGCAGCCACTGTGGAAAAACGAGCGACATGTGAACCTCAGTTCGATCGTAAGTCAAGAAAGACTTTACTGCTGTCACCATTTTCCCGGACTCTCCCAATAAAGAGGGGATTTCCCAACAGCGTGACTGAATGTTTCTGTATTTGCTGTGTGCATATCATAAGATGTGTGATCGTCTGACACGTCTCAATATAGTGTTGGCGCGCATTGTACCGATGCCAAACCTGCTCATCCGCACATCGAGCTTCTATACCAGTTTCATCCACTCGTAGGGATTTTTATTTTTTTTAGCCTGTTGAGGGGTAAAAACTAAATTGTGTTCACGGTGTGTTATTATTTTGCTCCCCTATCATCGCATAAGCAAGCTGAGCTCATCATATGACTGTTAATGCGATCGAGCATCTTGCAAAATTGTTGTGACTAACAAGATACCCTGTGGTTAAAAAAACAAAACACTTGAGCCCACTCCAAACTCACACACAAGATAGTCTGTCTCCACTTTGATATTTTCACTACCATTCTCCAAACCAGTTTGTTTACCCCCCCCATACACACACACACACACTCTCGTTGGGAAAGAAATGTGTCTTCCACCTTATCAGTCGCCGCACCCTCACCCCCTCCTCCCCGAAAAGGAAGTTGCCTCGGCGCTCCTTCTTGATGTTATTTTCGGGAATAGTTTGTCGTCTCTCCACAGATAGCAAGCCAAGATAATTCTCCGTCCTGGGTCAAGATTGCCGGCTGCCATTAGTGTCTTGTGATGAGCCGCGCTTGTTGCCGCAATGAAGCCTGTCAAGACATGTTTCACAGATCGATTCGATAAAATCTCAAAAGTTCCCATGGAGCACGTTCACTTTGCGTCAGACTTTAGTTTTTCGTCAAGCGACATGACGGCAAGAAAATAGAAACATGGGAGTCCTGCAGGCATTCGCGACATACTTCCCCCGTGTTGTGTGCTCAGATATTCTCACCTGGCTGCACTGAGCTATTTGCCTCTGGGAGGTCAAGTCGAAAGGGCAACAGGACACCCAAAGGGCTAAAGTTCTGTGTTCTTGGATTTTTGGGACCACGGTTATGGATGACTCAGCTCAGCACCGAGAATAGCTTCCAATTACTGCGTGACAGATTTTTATCTGTAGATGAATGCACGCACATTTGGTTTTTTGTGTGTCGCAGTCCTGCCACTGTGGCATAAATGATACAAAAGTGCTATTACACTCAGGCCCGCTCGCATTAATTCTATATTTTTTGAAAGGTTCCTGGAGCTCGACTAATAATACATTTTTAAAGGCTGGCCGTAGGTGGTCTTTTTTAGTGTTGCAGTGATGGACAATGGAGTCCGACAAAAGCATGCTCAGAAATAAAACACTTGATTAGAAATAAAAAAAAAAAAGAATTGCTTGCAGTCTCTGCATTACAGCAGAATGTACTCAAAATACAGCGAGAAGTAGTTTGTAAAATAGACTTTTTCTTTCCCAGGTCCAAGTATGCTATTGTGCTGATCAGGCCACCTGAGGTTATATTCTAAGTAAAACAATATTCTCCAACTCCTGATGCAAAATAAACTTCACCAAAGTTTTTGTATTGACTTGACTTGTGTATCACCATCTAAAAAGAAGCCGTGTTCTCTTTCACATGCATGCAAATTCAAATGAGCGTGTTTACTTTGAAGCATACGAGTAGGTCTCGGGGGCTCGAGTTCCTGTGTGGGTGTTCCCCCCCCCCCCCCTCCCCCCCTTTTTTTTTCTTTGTATTTGTTTAATAGCATAAGGTTGAATAAGCCTGAGTGAAGTGGGTGTGATTAACAGAATTTACTCTGAGCCAATGATATCACAAGTCTAATTGCGTGAAAACACAATAACCACAACCTCAATAAGTACAATTAAAGCAGAGAGGAGAACGGTATCAATGAGGCATCGGACCACCACTGTGATCACTGAACAGTCTGATGTGTGCAGTAATAAAGGAGTGTAACAGCCATGTGACATTTTCACGGAATTTAATAAAGCTGGTATTTGCAAACTCATGATGCCTTCATATAATTGCAAAGATTTAAATACAACTATAAAACTGACGAAAATAAGTAGTGCTAAATCACAGAGGACCCGTTTCCACATAGCTTCCTTTTTTTCTTTTCTTTTT